>NC_134357.1:371077354-371379854 GCF_048569485.1 Anomaloglossus baeobatrachus | reverse complement strand
ACATCATCGCTGTGCTCACCGCTTCTACACAGATCAGCTGGCCGGCAGACAGGAGGAGATCGTGATGCTGCAGGGGAACAGTGACAGGTGAGTATACTGATTCACTGCCCCCCGCGCTGATGATGATACACGGGGAGCAGTGAATACAGCCGCACATGATCATTCCATGCTATAGTTGCCAGGGGTGATCACGCGGGTCAGCTCTTTACTATGCGCGCACCCCCTGCCCATCATCCCGCCCACCTGTCAGCGCCGGCTTCAGTGCTGAGGGATGATGGGCGGGAGGATGGGGTTGCATATGAAATGAGCGGGCCCTTGTGGTCACGGCAGGCTGCTACAGCCTGCTCATGCCACAGATGAGCCGCTCCGCCTCAGCACCCTCATTCCCCACAGCCACATTCAGACTATAAGACGCACCCCCTACTTTCCCCCAATATTTGGGGTAAAAAAAGTGCGTCTTATAGTCCGAAAAATACGGTATATATTTTAGGAGACGGAGTCGGTCTATTTTATACCGACTCTAACTCCGACTCCACATCCCTGCCTCACACCCCACCCCACAAAAAACAACAAAAACTGGAATATTAATCCATTAAAAAGTTATATGCCCAGCAAAATGGTATCAATAGGATCTACAGCTCATATCACACAAAGCCCTAAAAAGTTCCAGTGAAGAAAAAATGAAAACATTTTTAGATCTTAGAATATAGTAACCTAAAACAAAACTTTTTTTCACTAAAGGTTTCTGTTTTAGTGTAGTACAATCTAAAAAACAATTTGGTATTTCTGTGCTCGTAATTATATACAGAATAAAGTTGTGTTATTTATCTCTTTTCCTAATGCACTATATTGTAGTTTTTAGGCTGTGGTCACCCGAGAGTATAAAAAAATCAGTCCCAATCTCATCCAGAAAAGTGGGGTGATTTTTTTTCTCACTTGTCATCCATGTGCAGCTATTAATCATCTTACAGAATTGTAATGTATGCATATATACAAATTGGATGCCATATTGATAGGCCGGCTTTGCACACTACGACATCGCATGCCGATGCTGCGATGTCGAGTGCGATAGTCCCCGCCCCCGTTGTACGTGCGATATCTTGTGATTGCTAGCGTAGCGAACATTGTCGCTACGCCAGCTTCACATGCACTCACCAGTACTGCGACGTCGCTCTGGCCGGCGACCCGCCTTACTAAGGGGGCGGGCCGTGCGGCGTCACAGCGACGTCACACGGCAGGCGGCCAATAGCAGCGGAGGGGCGGAGATGAGCAGGATGTAAACATCCCGCCCACTTCCTTCCTTCTCATAGCAGCCGGGACGCAGGTAAGGTGATGTTCCTCGCTCCTGTGACTTTACACACAGCGATGTGTGCAGCCGCAGGAACGAGGAACAACATCGTACCTGTCGCTGCACCGGCATTATGGAAATGTCGGAGACTACACCGATGATACGATAACGACGCTTTCGCGCTCGTTCATCGTATCAAAAAGGTTTTACACACTACGACATCGCAAGTGACGCCGGATCTGCGTCACTTTCGATTTGACCCCACCGACATCGCACCTGCGATGTCGTAGTGTGCAAAGCCGGCCATAGTCCGCAGTGGCGTAACTAGAGTTTGATGGGCCCCGGTGAAAAGTTCAGACCTTGGCCTCCCCCTTCTCCACGTACACCGACACTTGGAGTATGGGATAATGACACTGACACTTGGGTTACGGGATAATGACGTTAACACTTGTCTCTTACCCTCAGCACCCAGGTTTCCCATGATCTGAAATCCCTCTATCAGCACCCAGCTTGCCTATGTTCTGATATCCATCTTGTCCTTGGCACCCAGCTTCCCCATGCTTCGCTATACATCTTTCCCTCAGCACACAGCTTTCCCATATCAAAGCATGGGAAAGCTGGGTGATGAAAGAAGATGTATAGCAGAGCATGGGAAAGCTGGGTGCTGAGGGAAAGAGCCTTTTTCCCTCAGCACAAAACGTTCCCATCCTCTGCTTGTATCTTTGTCCCCCCTTGTATATAGTTCTCCAAATGCTATAATGGCTGCGACATAGCCTTCTATATACTATAAAGGGTCCCACATAACCCTTCATTTATTAGAATGCACCTCCATAGTCCTCCATGTATTATAATTCACCCCATAGTGCTCCATATATTATACTGCACCACATAGTTCTCCATATATTATAATGCAACCCCATATATAAAGTAGATTTCCAATTATTATAATGAATTTCTCAAAGTTCTCCATGTATTATAATTCACTCCATAGTTCTCCTTATATTATAATTCACCCCATAGTTCTCCATATCTTATACTGCAACACATGTGTGTATCTAATCTATCTATTATCTGTGTATCTAATCTATTATCTATCTATCCCTCTATCTATCTATATATTATCTGTGTATCTAATCTATCTGTCTATCTATCTATATATTATCTGTGTATCCAATCTATCTATCTATTATCTATATATTCCTCTATCCATTTATCACATATTAGATGGATAGATAGAATAGATACACAGATAATAGATAGATAGATAGATTAGATACACAGATAATATATATATATATATTATCTGTGTATCTAATCTATCTATCTATTATCTGTGTATCTATTCTATCTATCCATCTATCCATTTATCTATCTATTATCTGTTTATCTAATCTATCTATCTATCCATTCATCTATATGTCTAATATGTTTGTATATGTGTCATGTCTATGTATTTCTGCACATATGTGTGTGTGTGATGCCCGTGTATTTATCTGTATACATCCTTGTATTCACCTATATGCTCATATTATATTAGCTCCATTACAACTGTAAACAAGGCTGGATGTGGTGAAGTCGCATGCGATCATATAGGTGAATACATTCATATACAGAAGCCTCCTACTCACTTTTTTATTGATGGAGTGTGTGTCTGTGCAAGTAATGTATGTGAGTGTATTTATATACTCACCTAATGCCGCTCTTCTACTTTCCTGAATTCAATCACCACTCTCCGGTATCTTGGGTCACACTATACTCTGAGCCAGAAGTCTTTTACAATTTTAAGCCTTTCTAACTCTCCATAGACTTACATTGTAAGTCACTTTCAGGTCCTGCAGAGCAGTGTGACCCGGAGATGCTTGAGAGCGGGGACATCACTGAGAAGAGGAGCAGAACAGCACTAGATACTGGAGAGCGGTGACATCACTGAGAAGAGCAGCACAGCGCTGGTCACCAGAGAGAGTGGCGTGACATCACTAGAGTTGAGCGCGGTTCTAGGTTCGAGGTTCTCCAGTTCTAGGCTCGAGTGATTTTGGGGGCTGTTCGAGATCGAACTAGAACTCGAGCTTTTTGCAAAAGCTCGATAGTTCTAGATACGTTCGAGAACAGTTCTAGCAGCAAAAAGCAGGGCTTTTTACAGCTACAGTGTGCAGGAGCATTCGCTGGCAGCCTGCCACAAGCTGGTAACCAAGATAAACATCGGGTATCCAAGCAAAGCGCTTTGGTTAGTAACCCGATGTTTATCCTAGTTACGTGCAGGAAGCCCACACTTCCCCGCTCAGCTCACTCCACCCCCTCCTGCCCGCGGCATGTACACACGTACACACACACACACACACACACACACACACGGTCCCGCTTGGCTTACCTGCGGTGATGAAGTCCCGCCATCCCGACCTCAGCGCTGTCACTTTCCTCCATGGCCGCCGCTTGTCACATCAACTTCTCTCGCTTCCGACCCGAGACTGACTAGCGGTGACGTCACGGGCCTCTCGCGATACTTGGTGTGAAGGCGCCGGTCATTGAACTCAGTGACAGGGGCTGTCAGTGTGCTGGAGATCAGCGCAGGTAATGTACCTCGCTGACAGCAGCACTTGTCATCCCCTGCAGTGACCTGGGCTGACCCATTCATGTTAGCTCAGGTCACTGCACTGCTCTCCCAGCCAATGGGGAACATCCTGCTCTTCATTGACTGGGACAGTGTGGATCGTCATGGCAACCCCTTGGATTACACCAGACCTGGATTTGTTTTTCATTCTAATAAATTGGTTAAAGAGGGAATGTTTTGGGGAGTGTTTTTTTCAAATAAAAATGTGTTTGTCGTCTATTTTTTTTTATTACTGACTGGGTTGGTGATGTCGGGTATCTGATAGACGCCTGACCTCACCAACCCCAGGGCTTGATGCCAGGTGACATTACACATCTGGTATTAACCCCATATATTACCCCGTTTGCCACCGCACCAGGGCGCGGGATGAGCTGGGGCAAAGCACCAGGATTGGCGCATCTAATGGATGCGCCACTTCTGGGGCGGCTGCGGCCTGCTATTTTTAGGCTGGGGAGAGTCCAATAACCATGGACCTCCCTAGTCTGAGAATATCAGGCCCCAGCTGTCTGCTTTACCTTGGCTGGTGATCCAATTTTGGGGGACCCCTACGTGTTTTTTTTTAATTATTTATTTAATTTAAAATAACAGCGTGGGGTGCCCTCAGTTTTGGATTACCAGCCAAGGTGAGGTTGCCAGCTGTGGTCTGCAGGCTGCAGCCGTCTGCTTTACCCTAGCTGGCTACAAAACTAGGGGGAACCCTACGTCATTTTTTTTTTTCATTTTTTTGGCTAAATACAAAGCTAAGCACCCCTTAGTGCCACATGAAAGGCACCAAAGGGTGCTCCACTTTTTCTCCACTTTTTCTCCATTTTTTCTCCACTTTTTCTACATTTTTTCTCCACTTTTTCTACATTTTTTTCTCCATTTTTTCTCCACTTTTTCTCCCCTTTTTCTCCACTTTTTCTCCATTTTTTTCTCCACTTTTTCTCCACTTTTTCTCCATTTTTTTCTCCACTTTTTCTCCACTTTTTCTCCATTTTTTCTCCACTTTTTCTCCATTTTTTCTCCACTTTTTCTCCACTTTTTCTCCATTTTTTTCTCCACTTTTTCTCCACTTTTTCTCCACTTTTTCTCCACTTTTTCTCCACTTTTTCTCCATTTTTTTCTCCACTTTTTCTCCACTTTTTCCCCACTTTTTCTCCACTTTTTCTCCACTTTTTTCTCCACTTTTCTCCACTTTTTCTCCACTTTTTCTCCATTTTTTCTCCACTTTTTCTCCACTTTTTCTCCACTTTTTCTCCATTTTTTTCTCCACTTTTTCTCCACTTTTTCTCCACTTTTTCTCCACTTTTTCTCCACTTTTTCTCCATTTTTTTCTCCACTTTTTCTCCACTTTTTCCCCACTTTTTCTCCACTTTTTCTCCACTTTTTTCTCCACTTTTCTCCACTTTTTCTCCACTTTTTCTCCACTTTTTCTCCATTTTTTCTCCACTTTTTCTCCACTTTTTCTCCACTTTTTCTCCATTTTTTTCTCCATTTTTTTCTCCACTTTTTCTCCACTTTTTCTCCACTTTTTCTCCATTTTTTCTCCACTTTTTCTCCATTTTTTTCTCCACTTTTTCTCCACTTTTTCTCCACTTTTTCTCCATTTTTCTCCATTTTTTTCTCCACTTTTTCTCCACTTTTTCTCCACTTTTTCTCCACTTTTTCTCCATTTTTTCTCCACTTTTCTCCACTTTTTCTCCATTTTTTTCTCCACTTTTTCTCCACTTTTTCTCCACTTTTTCTCCATTTTTTTCTCCACTTTTTTCTCCACTTTTTCTCCACTTTTTCTCCACTTTTTCTCCACTTTTTCTCCATTTTTTCTCCACTTTTTCTCCACTTTTTCTCCATTTTTTTTCCACTTTTTTCTCCACTTTTTCTCCACTTTCTCTCCACTTTTTCTCCACTTTTTCTCCATTTTTTTCTCCACTTTTTCTCCACTTTTTCTCCATTTTTTCTCCACTTTTTCTCCACTTTTTCTCCACTTTTTCTCCATTTTTTTCTCCACTTTTTCTCCACTTTTTCTCAACTTGTTCTCCATTTTTTCTCCACTTTTTTCTCCACTTTTTCTCCACTTTTTCTCCACTTTTTCTCCACTTTTCTCCTCTTTTTCTCCATTTTTTTCTCCATTTTTCTCCACTTTTTCTCCACTTTTTCTCCACTTTTTCTCCATTTTTTTCTCCACTTTTTCTCCACTTTTTCTCCATTTTTTTCTCCACTTTTTCTCCACTTTTTCTCCATTTTTTTCTCCACTTTTTCTCCACTTTTTCTCCACTTTTTCTCCATTTTTTTCTCCACTTTTTCTCCATTTTTTTCTCCACTTTTTCTCTATTTTTTCTCCACTTTTTCTCCACTTTTTCTCCACTTTTTCTCCACTTTTTCTCCATTTTTTCTCCACTTTTTTCTCCACTTTTTCTCCACTTTTTCTCCACTTTTTCTCCATTTTTTTCTCCACTTTTTCTCCACTTTTTCTCCACTTTTTCTCCGTTCTTTTTCTATGGTCGGTCTACCCATTAGCTCTGCCATGCATACTGTAGCTTTACACCTACTGCACATGTTACTTTATGATTGACATCTCTTTCGTACCAGAGCTGTCTAAGCCTACTCTGACCCCATATTTGTCATTACTATATTGTCCTTGTACTGTATTATGACATTTGTATCATGTGTTTCATTTCTTGCTGTGTTGCAATTTTTTTGCTGCATCCCAATTGTACCTCTACATTGTTCGAGTTTATGTTATTGTTCTCTCACTCTTATGTGATACTGATTATTGTCATTTTTCATGATTACATGCAGATAAGTCCAATCTGACAAAGGCTCAGGCCGAAACATCATTTGTAACTTGTTTTGGACAAAAACATATATGCTTATGAAAAAAAATTTTTTCTTAAAACAGACCAATAAAGAGTGATTTTGCATTACTATCCGTTGTGACTTACTGACTTAGTCTGGGAGATTTAGAGTGCCGAGGTTACTCACTAATTTTATCTATTACTACCTCTGAGCACCTATATACCAGTGAGCAGAGCTTCCTCTACAGTAGTTCTCCTGATTAGGCATGCCCTTACCTCATGAGCAGGGCATTGCAGCTTTGGTAGCAACCATTACGACATGGACTCTGCTGCTGTGGACCCGAGAAGAGTGAGTGCAGATTCATTGCACCCACACTCCTCACATGAAGGGTCCTCACTCCTAGAAAATGGGGGATACGTTCCCTGAGTGTCTCCCCCCCATATTCTAGACGGTCCAGAGTCGTCGTGGGACCCCTTTATTTTTTTTCTTACAATAAATTGGTGAAAGAGGAAATGTTTTGGGGACTGTTTTTTCAAATAAATTTCTTTTGTCGATTTTTTTTTTTTGTTAGTACTGACAGTTTATGATGTTGAGTATCTAATAGACGCCATGACATCACAAACTGCTGGGCTTGATCTCAGGTTACTTTACAGCTAGTATCAACCCGATTTATTACCCCGTTTGCCACTGCACCAGGGCACGGGATGAGCTGGGGTGAAGCGCCAGGATTGGCGCATCTAGTGGATGCGCCACGTCTGGGGTGCCTGCGGCCTGCTATTTTTAGGCTGTGAAGGCCCAATAACTATGGACCTTCCCACCCTGAGAATACCAGACCACAGCTGTCCGCTTTACCTTGGCTGGTGATCCAATTTGGGGGGGACCCTACTTTTATTGTGTAATTATTAATATTTATAAAATAATTATAAAAAAGAGCCTGAGGGGACCTCCACATTGGATCCCCAACAACGGTAAAGCTGCCAGCTGTGGTTTTCAGGCTACAGCCGTCTGCTTTACCCTAGCTGGCTATCAAAAATGGGGGGACCCAACGTCATTTTTTTTTTAACTATTTTTTAAATAGAAAATATTAATGGGCTTCCCTGTATTTTGATTGCCAACCAAGGTAACGGCAGGCAGATGGGGGTGGCAACCCATAGCTGTCTGCTTTATCTGCGCTGAGAATCAAAAATACCGCGGAGCGCTACGTCATTTTTTTAAAGATTTATTTTTACAGCACTGTGATGTCCAGCAATCAAAATACAGGGAAGCCCATTTCATTTTTAGTTATTTAAATAAATAATTAAAAAAAATATATATGGGCTCCCGCTGCATTTTTTGTATTGCTAGCTAAGGGTAATCCAAGCAGCTACTGGCTGCTAACCCCCACTGCTTGGTGTTACCTTCACTGGCAATGGAAAATCCAGGGAAGCATTTTTTATTTTTTTTGCCAAAAAACTGCAAAAAAAGGACGTGAGCTTCGCCATATTTTTGTATGCTAGCCAGGTATAGCAGGCAGGTGCTGGAAGAGTTGGATACAGCGCCAGAAGATGGCGCTTCTATGAAAATGCCATTTTCTGAGGCGGCTGCAGACTGCAATTCGCAGCAGTGGGGCCCAGAAAGCTCAGGCCAACCTGTGCTGCGGATTCCAATCCCCAGCTGCCTAGTTGTACCTGGCTGGACACAAAAATGGGGCGAAGCCTACGTCATTTGTTTTTTCATTATTTCATGAAATAAGTGAAATAATTAAAAAAAAAGGGCTTCCCTTTATTTTTGGTTCCCAGCCGGGTACAAATAGGCAATTGGGGGTTGGGGGCAGCCGTACCTGCCTGCTGTACCTGGCTAGCATACAAAAATATGGCGAAGCCCACATAATTTTTTCAGGGGGCAAAAAACTTCTGCATACAGTCCTGGATGGAGTATGCTGAGCCTTATAGTTCTGCAGCTGCTGTCTGTCTGTATGGAGAAGAGCAGACAGCAGCTGCAGAACTACAAGGCTCAGCATACTCCATCCAGGACTCTATGCAGAATTTTTTTGCCCACCAAAAAAATGACGTGGGCTTCGCCATATTTTTGTATGCTAGCCAGGTACAGCAGGCAGCCACGGGCTGCCTCCAACCCCCAGTTGCCTATTTGTACCCGGCTGGGAACCAAAAATATAGGGAAGCCCGTTTTTTTTTAATTATTTCACTTATTTCATGAAATAATGAAAAAACAAATGACGTAGGCTTCGCCCCATTTTTGTGTCCAGCCGGGTACAACTAGGCAGCTGGGGATTGGAATCCGCAGCACAGGTTAGCCCGAGGTTTCTGGGCGCCTCTGCTGCGGATTTCAGTCTGCAGCCGTCCCAGAAAATGGCGCTCTCATAGAAGCGCCATCATCTGGCGCTGTATCCAACTCTTCCAACAGCCCTGGAGCCGGGTGGCTTGTTGGGTAATCATGAGTTAATACTGGCTTTGTTTTACTAGCCAGTATTAAGCCAGAGATTCTTAATGTCAGGCACGTTTGACCCGGCCATTAAGAATCTCCAATAAAGGGTTAAAAAAAACACCACACAGAGAAAAATACTTTAATAGAAATAAATACACAGACACATTAGAGACTCTATCTTTATTACCCCCTGTCAGCCCTCCACGATCCTGCTCTTCTGTCTTCTTTCTTTCTAGTGTAGTAGTAGTGACGATTGTAGTGAGGATGAGGTTCCCCAGCTCATCACTTGGGGCTGGGGAACCTCATCCTCACTACAATCCTCACTAGTGTAGTAGTAGTGACGATTATAGTGAGGATGAGGTTCACCAGCTCATCACTTGGGGCTGGGGAACCTCATCCTCACTACAATCCTCACTAGTGTAGTAGTTGTGACGATTATAGTGAGGATGAGGTTCACCAGCTCATCACTTGGGGCTGGGGAACCTCATCCTCACTACAATCCTCACTACAATCGGGAAGCAGCGTGCAGCCTTCACTCCGTGAGTGATCAGTGCTGGCTGTCAGCGGTAACAGCGGTAACGCTGACAGACGCGTTACCATAGCAACGGTGCTCTCGGAGCCGCGGTTAGCGGTGACGTCACCGCTAACTGCGTTGCTATGGCAACGGTGATCTCCGTTAATGACCGGCTGTGTCAGCCGGTCCCTAACGGAACGGGGAGTCGACCGTGTGCTAGAGCATGTCGCCGGTACACGGCGATACACATATGTGCACCGTGTACCGGAGAGATGCACTCGCAGGTCCTACATGACGCGTCATAGTCATGTGACCAGTCTGTAGCCAATGAGATAATAGCCACGTGACTGGTCACATGGCTATTTTGACGTCATGATAGGTCCTGCATCTCTGCTGGCAGTGCCGTCACCGGGAGGATTAAGCGATCATCGGATGGAATAGCGGCAGGAGACAGAGTGCAGAAGGGATCGCGAGGACCGGTAAGTGTTATGGCAATGTTTATTAACTGTTTGTGTACATTTATAATGCATTTGTATGTGTTTGTGATTGCCTCCCATTATAGCCTATTGGTTCGAGTTCGGTTCGTCGAACGTTCGACGAACCGAACTCGAACGGGACCCCCGTTCGGCGAACCGACCTTGAGCCGAACCGCGACCTGTTCGCTCATCTCTAGACATCACTGAGAAGAGGAGCAGAACAGCACTAGATACTGGAGAGCGGTGACATCAGTGAGAAGAGTAGAACAGCGCTGGTCACCAGAGAGAGTGGCATGACATCACTGAGAAGAGGAGCAGAACAGCGCTGGTCACCGGAGAGAGTGGCATGACATCACTGAGAAGAGGCGCAGAACAGCGCTGGTCACCAGAGAGAGTGGCATGACATCACTGAGAAGAGGAGCAGAACAGCGCTGGTCACCAGAGAGCGTGCCGGTAGGTGAGTATAATATGACACTACATGCGTATACACATATTCCATCAGTAAAGAAATTAGTGAGATCTTCTTTAATGATGTCTATGGTGCCGCTGTTTTTGTATTTCCTCTGTTTCTCTGCTGTCCCCTCCTGTGGTATAGAGCACTGCTTACAAGGAGCCTGACAGTAGATACATGTCACCCGTGGATCAAGCAGCCTGTATCAGACATCACATCTGTACAACTAGTATTTCATGTGGCTCACTCCCCGACATCTATTAATATATTTCTCTGAATCTCCGCAGTGTTTTAGGGTCACACATGCCTGGCTGAGATCGTACAGCCACTGCCTGGTACAGACTGTCCACAGCTCATGGGTATCAGCTGTCAGGTTCACACATACCCGGCTGAGATCGTACAGCCACTGCCTGGTACAGGCTGCCCACGTCTCATGGGTATTAGCTATCAGGTTCCCTTTAAAGGAGTTGTGTGATATAATACCTGTACTGTAAAGAAAATGTCTTACAAAAGGATCTAATGGGGGTTACACTTTGTAAAACTAACAAAATAATTATTCACACCTGCTGTCACACTCCTGGATCCAGCGTCGACCGTCCTGTAGTCTGTGCAGCATTAATTATGTCACCGTTCTACCGGACACAGGACTGCTGCAGTTTGTGATCAGCTGCAGCAGTCAGGTGACTTGAACTGCCTGCATGACAGGTGCAGCGGTCCTATCTCTCATAGAATGGTGACATAATTAATGCTGGCACAGAGCACAGGACGTCCTGCGCTGGTTCCAGAAGGGTGACAGCAGGTGAATACAATTTATTTTATTATTTTTACAGAATTTGGCCTCCAGGTAATGACCTTGTGTCTGGACAATCTCTTTAATAAACTATAAATCCGAGATAGCATGGGGCCCCCTAGCATGAGGGACAGCATAGGGGCCCCTATCCCTCATTATTAAATTGTGACATGCAGATAGCGGAGAAATCAGAAAATGGGCGGCAGCAGATGGGCAGCGTGGGTGTGCCTGGTGCAACCCCTGGGTCACTATTTTCAGCCCTTTGGCTGTCTCGTTCCGCAGGCTAGACTGGAACAGCCAGAGAGTCGGATGTGGCCCTGGACCGCACATTGTCCAGCCCTGACCTAAAGTATTAAAATCTGTGTTAAAATTAATTTAACTTATACAGTTAGGTCCAGAAATATTTGGACAGTAACACAAGTTTTGTTTTTTTAGCTGTTTACAAAAACATGTTCAGAAATACAATTATATATATAATATGGGCTGAAAGTGCACACTCCCAGCTGCAATATGAGAGTTTTCACATCCAAATCGGAGAAAGGGTTTAGGAATCATAGCTCTGTAATGCATAGCCTCCTCTTTTTCAAGGGACCAAAAGTAATTGGACAAGGGACTCTAAGGGCTGCAATTAACTCTGAAGGCGTCTCCCTCGTTAACCTGTAATCAATGAAGTAGTTAAAAGGTCTGGGGTTGATTACAGGTGTGTGGTTTTGCATTTGGAAGCTGTTGCTGTGACCAGACAACATGAGGTCTAAGGAACTCTCAATTGAGGTGAAGCAGAACATCCTGAGGCTGAAAAAAAAGAAAAAATCCATCAGAGAGATAGCAGACATGCTTGGAGTAGCAAAATCAACAGTCGGGTACATTCTGAGAAAAAAGGAATTGACTGGTGAGCTTGGGAACTCAAAAAGGCCTGGGCGTCCACGGATGACAACAGTGGTGGATGATCGCCGCATACTTTCTTTGGTGAAGAAGAACCCGTTCACAACATCAACTGAAGTCCAGAACACTCTCAGTGAAGTAGGTGTATCTGTCTTTCAGTCAACAGTAAAGAGAAGACTCCATGAAAGTAAATACAAAGGGTTCACATCTAGATGCAAACCCTTCATCAATTCCAAAAATAGACAGGCCAGAGTTAAATTTGCTGAAAAACACCTCATGAAGCCAGCTCAGTTCTGGAAAAGTATTCTATGGACAGATGAGACAAAGATCAACCTGTACCAGAATGATGGGAAGAAAAAAGTTTGGAGAAGAAAGGGAACGGCACATGATCCAAGGCACACCACATCCTCTGTAAAACATGGTGGGGGCAAAGTGGTGGCATGGGCATGCATGGCTTTCAATGGCATTGGGTCACTTGTGTTTATTGATGACATAACAGCAGACAAGAGTAGCCGGATGAATTCTGAAGTGTACAGGGATATACTTTCAGCCCAGATTGAGCCAAATGCCGCAAAGTTGATCGGACGGCGCTTCATAGTACAGATGGACAATGACCCCAAGCATACAGCCAAAGCTACCCAGGAGTTCATGAGTGCAAAAAAGTGGAACATTCTGCAATGGCCAAGTCAATCACCAGATCTTAACTCAATTGAGCATGTATTTCACTTGCTCAAATCCAGACTTAAGACGGAAAGACCCACAAACAAGCAAGACCTGAAGGCTGTGGCTGTAAAGGCCTGGCAAAGCATTAAGAAGGAGGAAACCCAGCGTTTGGTGATGTCCATGGGTTCCAGACTTAAGGCAGTGATTGCCTCCAAAGGATTCGCAACAAAATATTGAAAATAAAAATATTTTGTTTGGGTTTGGTTTATTTGTCCAATTACTTTTGACCTCCTAAAATGTGCAGTGTTTGTAAAGAAATGTGTACAATTCCTACAATTTCTATCAGATATTTTTGTTCAAACCTTCAAATTAAACGTTACAATCTGCACTTGAATTCTGTTGTAGAGATTTCATTTCAAATCCAATGTGGTGGCATGCAGAGCCCAACTCGCGAAAATTGTGTCACTGTCCAAACATTTCTGGACCTAACTGTATGCGTAGGCAGACCATTCTCATTTAGACCATGTTTCTATACAGATGATGTGGTTGTGGAAAAAAAAACTTTAAGAAGAAACTTAAATGTCATATCTAGTTTACTCACTGTCTTACTATGGGTCTTCTGCTAAGCTCTTACATGTAGCATGGAGATTATTATGTGTGAAGGGTCATGAATGATGTTTTCATATTTGGCAATGCCGACTGTTACGTGAACAGATGTAACCTGGTATATTTGGTCTATTATCAGATTTGTGTAACTATAACAAATTAAATGCTTCGCTTTAAATTCTAGGCCTAGAAGGCATTTCATTCAACTCTTTGTATTTGAGACCCAGTAAAAACAGCCCTTTTAACCGGCAACTGTCAAAACTAAAAGCCTGGTTTATTGAAAGATGTTACAACTAATCACAGCTCTAGCAAAGACAAAACAAATAATCCAACAAAGTCTGAATTGCTTGCAGTCTAAAGTGTTGCAGATTGGTAATCATGGAGCCCACACTTGGGGATACAAGTCTAGAGAGTTTATGTTACAGTTCATATACGGTATATTATATAGGGAAGGCAACATATGACTGCTTGAACATTCTGTGATGTAGAGCAACCTCTCATTTTCCAACTGATCATTCTGAGGGAATCTGTATAATATGCTACTACTTTATTTCACACATTAACTTAAGATACAGTTACAATGAAAGATCATGAAGGAGGGCTCTTGAGAATGCTCATTTCACAATATTTTTTCAGTGTAAACAGGCTGCTGATCATCTGGTGAATGGAGAAATGCTAGTTCATTGGGTGTAATGATCTTTTGTGCAGCGGTATCAACCTGTGAAAACAGAAAATGAACAATGGCAGCCTATATACAGTGTGTCCACCCATATCCTGTCAACCACCATTAACATAAAAACAGCGACAGCTATAGGCATAGAAGTGGTGTCTAGGTATAGTAAAGTAGCCATGCGCTATGCAATGAAACCACCTATAGTGCCACCTGGTGAAAAACAACGGAGTTAGCATTTTTATCTCGAAAATGGAATCAGATAGAGAAAAAAAGTGAATTACAAAGTTGTAGGGTATCATCAATTCAATATGAATCGACACCTTGCATACAGAAATGCTATAATTAGAACGTGGAAAACTCACTAGGCTGCGGACGTGAAGCGATACCTCATGGAGACCTTCCTACAAGTCATTGGGTATGGTGGCTGCGTAGAGTGTCCTCCACGCTCACCTGACCTGACCCCATTGGACTTCTTTCTGTGAGGTCACATAAAAGAGCAGGCGTGTGCGACCTCTCCACCAACATTGCAGGACCTATGATGACGTATCACAGATGCTTGTGCAAATGTGTCACCTACCATATTGCACAACATGCAGCAAGATACAGTATGCTGTCCGGAGTCCAGATGTGCATTGCAGCTGACGGTGGCCACTTTGAGCATCAAAGTTAAATGAGCACCATATGCGTGACCAGCATTCAGTGTTTTGGGGGGTCATGGGTTTCATATCATAGCATTTCTGTATGCAAGGTGTCGATTCGTATTGAATTGATGATGCCCTACAATTTTGTAATTCACTTTTCTTCTCTATCTCATTCCGTTTTCGAGATATAAATGCTAACTCCGTTGTTTTCCACCAGGTGGCGCTATAGGTGGTTTCATTGCGTAGCACATGGCTACTTTACTATACCTAGACACCACTTCTATGCCTATAGCTGCCGCTGTTCTCAAGTTAATGGCGGTGGACAGGATATGGGTGGACACACTGTATACTGAATAATCTACTACAGATCGTTCAGTGGGCATCATTTTCAATGGTCTGCCTGTGTAATCTGGTTATTAATCGATCTCCAATCTGTAAATATTTACCAATCCGTGGCATTTAGTGTCACTAGTCGATCCATAGAAATTGAGACCAAGGAGAAAACATTAAACTGTGACAGTAGTTCTTTATATGCCTAGTGTTAAGGTGGCTTTACACACTGCAACATCGCAAACGACATCGCTGTAACGTCACCGGTTTTGTGACGTAATAGTGACCTCCCCAGCGACATTGCAGTGTGTGAAACACATCAGCGACCTGGCCCCTGCTGTGAAGTTGCTGATCGCTACAAATCGTTCAGGACCATTCTTTGGTCCTTTGTTTCCCGCTGTGCAGCATGATTGCTAGAAAGTCTCAGTGTGTAAAGGGGACTTAAATGTGCAGGCAGCAGGAGCCGGCTTCTGCGGACACTGGTAACCACGGTAAACATCGGGTAACCAAGAAGCCCTGTCCTTGGTTACCCGATATTTACCTTCGTTACCAGCCTCCGCCGCTCTCACTGTCAGTGCCGGCTCCTGCTCCTTGCATGTGTAGCAGAGTACACATCGGGTAATTAACCCGATGTGTGCTGTAACTAGGAGAGCAGGTAGCCAGCGCTAAACGGTGTGCGCGGCTCCCTGCTCTCTGCACGTGTAGCTACAGCACACATCGGGTAATTAACCTGATGTGTACTGTAGCTAGGAGAGCAGGGAGCCATCGCTAAGCAGTGTGCGCGGCTCCTGCTCTGTGCACATGTAGCTGTAGCACACATCGGGTAATTAACCCGATGTGTACTGTAGCTAGAAGAGCAGGGAGCCAGCGCTAAGCAGTATGCGCTGCTCCCTGCTCTCTGCACGTGTAGCTGCGTGCGCTGGTAACCCGATATTTACCCTAGTTACCAAGCGCAGCATCGCCTCAGTGCGTCGCTGCTGGCTGGGGGCTGGTCACTGGTTGCTGGTGACAGCTCACCAGCAACCCGTGTAGCGATGCTCCAGCGATCCCTGCCAGGTCAGGTTGCTGGTGGGATCGCTGGAGCGTCTGACTGTGTGACCTCTCACCAGCAACCTCCTAGCATCTTACCAGCGATCCCTATCAGGTTGGGATCGCTGGTGGGATCGCTGAAAGTCTCAGTGTGTAAAGGGCCTTTAATGTTTAAAGGCTCCCATTCACATTAGGTGGCTGTTGGACAGTTGTTTTGCTGACAGCCATCTCGGCAGTGTCTCCCATACACAGAAGTGTCACTCGACCAAGTGCACCCTTATTCACTTTGACAAAACCGCTAAAAGTTGGTTGGCCAAAGCTCCAATACACGTTATTTGCAGTCTATATACTGTAGATACAGACAAGAGCGACACATTAGACACATTTGTCTAATGTGTATGGGGCAATTAAGAAGTTTTCCCTTCTTCATTTCTCAAAGTGTCTTACTTTTGGGCTAATAATGCTTGCGTTCCTGCTTTCCCGCTCTCTTCCTCCCGCAGGCATGTGCACTACTCACTGTCGATGCCAGCTCTCACATGTGTCCTGGCATCTCTTAACTCCTCCACGTTTGCACTCCCTGCTTCCTCCTCCCGGGGCTTGTGCGTGAGGTGCAGGTCCTACGGGAGTGTCACTGTGGCACACGCGCTGCTGTCCTTTTCTTAAAGGGCCCGCTCATCACTCCCAGGAATTGCCTCTCAGCCACTGAGAGGTACTGGGTAAAAAAAGCTCTCTCCCATTAGTTAGCTAGTGTTCCTGTGCCATAGCCAGCTGGTTGTCAGGTCCCCTTGTCTGCTGTGCTTTTGTTACAATTTACTATTTCCCTGCCTGTCCATGCCTTCAGCGTCAGCTACTCCGATGGTCTTGCTACACCAGAGACTGTGCCTGTCCTTCCTGGCCATGTTTCCAGCCTTAGCTACCCTGGTAGTCCTTGCTACTCCAGAGACTGTTCCTGTGTATCCCGGCTGTGCCTTCAGCCTCAGCTACCCGGGTAGTCCTTGCTAAACCAGAGACCGTGCCTGTCCAACCCGGCCATGCCTTCAGCCCTTGCTATACCAATGACTGTGCCTGTCCATCCCGGCCGTGCCACCAGCCTCAGCCTTTCTACTCCTGAGTTTGCCCTTGTCCTGGGGGTCAGTTGCCACAGTCCAGGTCTCTGCCCTGGGAGTGGCACCTGGTGTCCACCTCCCGGTGGGCGCTTAGTCAAGCCTCTCTCACAAAAAGGGTAAGTCCAGTGGGTCCATTTTAGCTTGCCACTTCACCATCTTCAGCAGTGAGCATGACAGCGCTGTAGGATGCATAAACTCTTTCCAAAGATGTCATGGTCAAGTATGATCTGATGGCTTGTAAAAGACTGCTGTATATTAAAGTATATAATTTCTTAAATATAATAAACTACTTATGATATACATCACTTAAGCCAGCTTTACACGTTGCAATTTCGCATACGATATCGTATGCGATTTGCAACGCCCCCATCGTATGTGCGGCACGTTCAATTTTGTTGAATGTGCCGCACAAACGATTAACCCCCATCACACGTACTTACCTTCCATATGACCTCGTTGTGGGTGGCGAACGTCCACTTCCTGGAGTGGGAGGGACGTTCGGCGTCACATCGACATCACGCGGCAGCCGGCCAATAGAAGCGGAGGGGCGGAGCTGAGCAGGACGTAAACATCCCGCCCACCTCCTTCCTTCTGCATTGCCGGCCGGGAGCCGCAGGACGTAGGTAAATCTGTTCATCGTTCTAGGGGTGTCACACACTGCGATGTGCGCTACCCCGGGTACGATGAACAACCCGACGTGCAATACATGAGGAATAAACGACGTGTGTGCGATGAACGTTTAAACGTTCAATCGCACGTAGCTGTCACACCCTGCAATGTACCTTACGATGCCGGATGTGCATCACTTACGACGTGACCCAGCCGACACATTGTAAGATACATTGTAGTGTGTAAAGCGGGCTTAAGTTTGTGAGTACTCTACTTTTAACATTTTTGTTTTACTCAAGAGTGTTGGGTTTGCAAATCAGGTGCACTTGCCAAAAAAATCGAGCATATATCCAGATAAAGATACTTTACTTGTCTGTAAATGCAGTTTTAACAGATTTCAGCTTCAAAGTCATCCCTTTGTTCTCACCTTTATCAATATCGCATATAAAGTAGAAATGGATAGCACTTAAAAAAGAAGACATCTTGCAGAATTTGATACATTATACATATCAGCCTCGAGATAAAGGGTTACCCTATAGCTGTAGGAAATGGATTAGGGGTGTCTGCAGGGAGGAGGCACATGTGTGAAATGAAAACCTGTTTGAAAGAGAGCCAAGCCAAACCAGACCTTTGCACCACTCATCAGCAGCACCAAGCAAATCCGGCCTCAGAGCACACATCTGGTGCAGGAGGCTTCCACATCTGGTTTGGGGGCTTTGCATCAACATAATCAAAATGATAGGAAGCCATAATGATATAAAGCTGGGCTGAAGGTAAAAAGCTTGGCACGGGCTGTGAGAAAGCGTATGGCCAGTTTTTCACTGGGACAGTAACAAAGCTGTTCAGGGCATGTTTTTCTCTCTTCGTAAACTGAAATTGACTTGTGTTCTTGAAACCTACGTGACCTTCTGACCTATTCCCTTAACATAAAGGTAGTAATTCTTTTCTGCAAAGATCAAAGAAACAGAATCTGTAACACTGATTGCTTTGAGAAAAGAGAATAAAAATCAGTTGTTGTTTTTTATAATGTAAAACCAAATCAGACCAAACGTTATGTTTTTACACTTAAATGTTATTTCCGGTAATATTTTCATCCCAATTGGCATGAGCCAGTTTACAATAATACACTCAAGGGTTACGCACCCTCCCCTGGTCCAGCACTGCCTCTTTGATGCTGCTCTCATGTTTGGTTACTGTCATATGTGCTGTAGATGTGACGCCACTGTTTCAGCCTGAAATCATTGACTGGAGTAATGGAGAACAAGCAGCGCTGGACTTGGGGATGGTAACTAACAAATGAGTCTAATTTTTGACCTAGCAGAATCTGATAAACTAGATATGAACATTGAAAATGACCAATTGAAAATGGCCCATTGAAAAGTGTCAATATTTTTTGTGGCCACTAATATTTCCAAGCACTGCCTTAACTCTCTTGGGGATGGAGTTCCCTAGAGCTTCATATGAGCCACTGGAATTCTTTTCTACTCCGCCATAACGACATCATGGAGCTGGTGGATGTTAGAGACTTTGCACTCCTCCACCTTCCGTTTGAGGATGTCTCATAGATGCTCAATATGGTTTAGGTCTGGAGATGTGCTTGACCAGTCCAGAACCTTTACCCTCAGTTTCATTTTCAATGCTTTGGTCAATTTGGAAGTGTGTTTGGGGCCAATATTATGTTGCAGTACTGCCCTGTAGCCTTGTCCGAAGGGAGGGAATCATGCACTGCTTCATTATGTTCCAGTACATGTTGGCATTCATGGTTCACTCAATGAACTGTAGCTCCCCATACCTGGCAGCGCTCATTCAGCCCTAAACCATGACACTCCTACCACATTGCTTGACTGTAGGCAAGACACACTTGTCTTTGTACTCCTCACTCCTCACCTGGTTGCCATCACACAGGCTTGATACCATCTGAAGTAAATAGGTTAATCTTGGTCTCATCAGACCACAGTACATGGTTCCAGTAATCCATGTCCTTAGTCAGCTTGTTTCCAGCAAATTGTTTGCGGGCTTTCTTGTGCATTATCTTTAGAAGAGGCTTCCTTCTGGCACGACAGCCATGCAGACCAATTTGATACAGTGTGCAACGTATGATATGAGCACTGATAGACTGACCACCCCCACCCCTTTAACCACTGCAGCATTTCTGGTACCACTCATATGTCTATTTTGAAAAGACAACCTCTGGATATGACGCTGAGCAAATACATTCAACTTCTTTGGTCAACCATGACAAGGCCTATTCTGAGTGGAGCTTGTCTTGTTAAACTGTTTTGTGGTCTTGGCTACCATGCTGCAGCTCAGTTTCAGGGTGTTGGCAATCTTCTTATAGCCTAGGCCATCTTTATGTAGCGCAACAATTCTCTTTTTCAGATCCTCACAGAATTCTTTGCCATATTGAACTTCCAGTAACCTGCTCCCCATTCTTACTTGAGACCTTGTAACACTAATGAGTTACATGACAGAGCGGAGGGAAAATGACTAATTGGGCACAATTTGGCCATTTTAATTAGGAATGTACTCACTTTGTTGCTAGCAACTTAGACATTAATAACTGTGTGTTCAGTTATTTAGAGGCACATCAAATTTACACTGTTATACAAGCTGGACACGGACTACTTTACGTTGTATCAAAGTGTCATATCTTCAGTGTTGTCCCATGAAAAGATACAATAAAATATTTACAAAAATGTGAGGGGTGTGCTTATTTTTGTAACATGCTGTACATATCTGCACCTGTACAGCATGTGAAATAGGTGAGACTATGGGTTTAGTTTATTTCCACTCAGTTTCCAAATTAATACTAGAACTTATTTCACACACCCTAGATACAAAATTCAATGCTACTACCTACTGAATTTTTGTGCCCAACACAAAAAATATACTGCTCTCGAATAGTCAAAGAGTTAACATGCATTCAGAAAACACGTTATATCCTTAGAATGGACAATGACCAAAAGTAGGCTCTCTACACATCAGCTTTGTGTGCCAGATCTATCACTACACAGACATTGGTGGCATCTAATCGATCTGATTGAAATTGAATGGAGTCTGAAGTTTCAGCCTACTTGAATGTTTTGATTGAAAAAGTAGAGCAACATGTAGTATTTTTGGTGCCTAGAACACAAACAACAAAAAGCATGACACCGCATCCATTAGCCCTCCCCCTTTCATTTCCATAGCTCAATAATAAGACACAGACAACTTATTTGTTGGACAGAAGTTTGTCACAGCTTTAATTAATATCTATATATATAATTGCCTTATTCTGTCTGTTTGTCTGTCTGTCTGTCTTGCTCCAAAATGACGTCATTACAGTGACAACCGTCGCATTGGCCGCCCGGCTCGACCCGGCCACACCCCCCGCATGCATTGGCCGCTCGGCTCCGCCTGGCCACGCCCCCCGCACGCATTGGCCGCTCGGCCCGGCCACGCCCCCGCACACTTGTGCCCGCTCGGCCACGCCCCCCACACTGTGCCCACTCGGCCACGCCCGCCGCACACTGTGCCCGCTCGGCAACGCCCCCCGCACATTATGCCCGATCGGCCATGCCCCCGCACACATTGGCCACCTATACACCTCCCCCCCAGGACTACTCCCCCTATTAGACAACTCCCCCCCAGGACTACTCCACCTATTAGACACCTTTCCCCAGGACTACTCCTCCTATTATCCTCCTCTTCCCCCAGGACTACTCCTCCTTTTATCCTCCTCTCCCTCCAGGACTACTCCTCCTATTATCCTTCTCTCTCCCCAGGACTAGAGATGAGCGAACCGGTCGCGGTTCTGCTCGAGCTTGGTTCGCCGAACGGAGGTCTGGTTCTAGTTTGGTTCGGTGAACCGGTTCGACGAACCACTCGCACCCATAGGAAACAATGGGAGGCAAGCACAAACACTTAAAAACACATTATAAATGTACACATACAGTTAATAAACATTGCCATAACACTTACCGGTCCCCGGGATGCGTCCTGCACTCTGTTTCTATTCCTCCCGATAATCGCTGCGTCCTGCTGTACCTGGCTAGCATACAAAAATATGGCGAAGCCCACAACATTTTTTTTTGTAGTTTTTTGGCAAAAAAATAAAAAATGCTTCCCTGGATTTTCCATTGCCAGTGAAGGTAACACCAAGCAGTGGGGGTTAGCAGCCAGTAGCTGCTTGGATTACCCCTAGCTAGCAATACAAAAAATGCAGCGGGAGCCCATAAATATATTTTTTTTAATTAAAACAAAAAGGGCTTCCCTGTATTTTGATTGCTGGACATCACAGTGCTGTAAAAATAAATCTTTAAAAAAAATGACATAGCGCTCTGCGGTATTTTTGATTCTCAGCGCAGTTAAAAACAGACAGCTATGGGTTGCCACCTCCATCTGCCTGGCGTTACCTTGGCTGGCAATCAAAATACAGGCAAGCCCATTAATTTTTTTTATTTAAAAAAATAGTTAAAATAAAATGACGTTGGGTCTCCCCATTTTTATAGCCAGCTAGGGTAAAGCAGAAGGCTGTAGCCTGAAAATCACAGCTGGCAGCTTTGGGGATCCAATGTGGAGGTCACCCCAGGCTCTTTTTTATAATTATTTTATAACTAATAATAATTACAAAAAAAAAGTAGGGTCCCCCCCAAATTGGATCACCAGCCAAAGTAAAGCGGACAGCTATGGTCTGGTATTCTCTGGGTGGGAAGGTCCATAGTTATTGGCACTTCACAGCCTAAAAATAGCAGGCCGCAGGCGCCCCAGAAGTGGCGCATCCACTAGATGCGCCAATCCTGGCGCTTCACCCCAGCTCATCCCGTGCCCTGGTGCAGTGGCAAACGGGGTAATAAATGGGGTTGATACTAGCTGTAAGGTCACCTGACATAAAGCCCAGCAGTTTGTGATGTCATAGCGTCTGTCAGATACCCGACATCACAAACTGTCAGTACTAACAAAAAAAATAGACAAAAAAAATGTATTTGAAAAAACACTTCCCAAAACATTCCCTCTTTCACCAATTTATTGTAAGAAAAAAAATAAGGGGGTCCCACGACGACTCTGGACCGTCTAGAATATGATGGGGACATGCTCAGGGAACGTATCCCCCCATTTTTTAGGAGTGCAGACCCTCCATGTGAGGAGTGTGGGTGCAATGAATCTGCACCCACTCTCCCCGGGTCCACAGAGTCAGCAGAGTCCATGTCGTAACGGTTGCTACCAAAGCTGCAATGCCCTGCTCATGAGTTAAGGGCATACCTAATCAGGAGAACTATTCTACATTTCCAAATATTGGTATTTGCTGATATTATTGCTATTCCACCTACTATATATTGGGGATAGGATCTTGGAGATGGAATACCCCTTTAAGTCCAGTTATCCAGCTGAATGAATACTAAACAACAGAGCTCGCTATTTAGATTTGTTTTCTTGTGGCGTATAACGGACTCTCATGTTTGGTAGTCGCTCAGCAGGGCAACTATAAATTCAAATACCTCCATTTGGAAATGTAGTATAGCTCTCCTGATCAACTATGTTCCTTACCTCATGAGCAGGGCATTGCAGTAATAATTATAATAATAATTTATTCATTTATATAGCGCTATTAATTCCATAGCGCTTTACATACATTGGGAACACTGTCACCATTGGGGCTCACAATCTAAATTCCCTATCTGTATATCTTTGGAGTGTGGGAGGAAACCGGAGGAAACCCATGCAAACATGGGGAGAACATACAAACTCTTTGCAGATGGTGTCCTTGGTGGGAATTGAACTCAGGACCTCAGCGCTGCAAGACTGTAGTGCTAACCACTGAGCCACCGTGCCGCCCATTTAGCTTACAGATGCATAACCACCACTCACTGTGTCTGAACACAGGAAGCTGAGCTGACAGCCGCTCTGTGCATGTGGCAGCGTCTATTGTGAAGGAGAGGGCCGCGGGGGATCAACGCTGCACAGGTACCGTGGGACACCGGGGAACACCGGTGGGGTTATAGGGGGTGACCTGGCAGGGCCTGGGGAGGAGTTTTCTGTTGCATGTGTCATGGCACATGCGACAGAAATCAGAGGAGTAGGGTGAATGCGGCCGGCGCGCTGCTGTGCGTGTGGCCATCTTGGATTTCCGGGAGGGGGTCAGGGGGGCACTTTGGCAACAGCGGGGGACCTGAGGGGACCGGGGAGGAGATTTATCTCCCATCTGACATGTTTGTGCATGCCAGATGGGAGATAAATAATTTTTTACCGACGCTGTCATTTACTGTAACGTGATCATTGGTATACGGTGTATACCGGTGATCACGTGAGCGGGGACCGGAAAAACCGGCCTAAATCATGATCTCCAGGATCTCAGCTGCCCCCTGAAACCCCGGAGATTTTTTGATGCTGGGGGGCGCTATTCACTTATTTCTGCCTGCTGTTTATAAACGACAGACCAGAATAACGCTTCATTCATTTGACCGATCCGTTTTTGCGGTCCGCAAAAAATGTTGTTTTTTTTTATGGGTGCAGCCATGTGGCATCCGTTTCTGTTCCATATACAGTCCGTATGTCATCCATGTGCCTTCTGTTTGTTTGTGTACTGCAAAAAAACAGAAGGAGGGAAAATACATAAATTTACCCAGGATCTGTAACGCCCTGGACCCCCAGGTGTCACAGGTAACAACACACAACACCACACACACCCCCACCCCAGTGAGGCACCAGCAGCCAACAAGTCCTGACCGCCTCCCTCAGGTCTAGCCAGGCACACCAGGTGGGCGGAGCCAGGCGGATAGGCACGCCCTCCGAGGAGTCTGCTGGCCCGAGGCAGGGAAAGGACAAGTGAGTCGAGTGGGAAGAGGAGTAGGGAGAGGAGTAAAAGTGGAGAGCTGAGAGTCAGGGGCCTAGGACGGAGCCTAGGACCCCTTGGAACGGTCAGGCAGGCAGACAGTGGTGGCCGTCTACAGGAGTCCAGTCAGGGACTGAACTGCGGAACCGTAGGGATCGAGAAGAGGGTGGTGACCCTTCGGACCCGAACCGGGGAGCTAACAAGTCAACCGGAGCACCAGGCAGGGTACTCAGACCCCGATCTAGCCCAGAAGCAACCGGGCTCAGACAAATCTACTGATTGCGGTCTGGACCTCAGGGGCTCATTCCTACCCAAAGTCCCGATAGACTGCAACAGCCCACCGATTCCGGATAAGAGCCACCGCCAAGGGCCAGAGATCCAAAGGGCCAGCGCCTGCGGGCAAAAGGGCTCCTCCGGTAGACAAAAGCCGGGGAGCGGACTACCGTTGCTGAAGCATAGGAGTCACTATAGCAAATTTAAAGGTGCAGGAGAAAGGCGACATCACCAACCTCACTGGGGACACACGCAGCCGGCTGCGGGCACCGATCTACACCGAACTTGGTTTACCATTGACTCTGTGTGGTTTAATCATGAGTACACCAGTGCCATCAGGCACCGATCCGCAAGTGAGCCCATGCGTCCTGCAACCCCCCGCTCCTGCCACCTGGCCCCGGGACCAACAAACCCCCTACCCACGGAGGGGTCAACAACTAGCTGCGACCCACCACCAATCCCGGACGAGCCCTCGCACCCTCACCGCAGCGGTGGTGCCCATCACCTCACCACGAACCGTGGGTGGCATCACGAATTGTTACCGGTCACCGCGCTCTGGCCGTGAAACCGGTCCACCCCAAACCAAACAACCAAACACCCCCCTTTCCAGAGCGACGTGGCCCCCGGTCCGGAGGCGCTCGAGCCACCGACAACCCGAGCCTGGATCCGAGCGGCTCAGCGGAGAGCAGCCGAGCCCCCAGGGCGGTACAGATCCATAGCTTCAACCTACATGAGGCGGTCACATGTTCACTCCAGTGCCATTTTCTACTGCTTTTCACAGCGTAGAGCGCTCTGGTGATTTTCTTTTGCTTGTACACTTCATATCAGTCTTTTCTGTCATTATAGTGGCAGAAAGACACATAATGTCCCACTCTTCTGCATTTTGTAATTTTGCACCCTTTGGTGCCTTTCATGTGGCACTAAGGGGTGCTTAGCCTTGTATTTGGCAAAAAAAATGAAAAAAATTACGTGGGGTTCCACCTATTTTTGTAGCCAGCTAGGGTAAAGCAGACGGCTGCAGCCTGCAGACCACAGCTGGCAGCTTCACCTTGGCTGGTAATCCAAAACTGAGGGCACCCCACGCTGTTATTTTAAATTAAATAAATAATTTAAAAAAAAAACAACACGTGGGGGTCACCCCAAAATTGGATCACCAGCCAAGGTAAAGCGGACAGCTGGGGTCTGATATTCTCAGACTAGGGAGGTTGATGGTTATTGGACTCTCCCCAGCCTAAAAATAGCAGGCCGTCCCAGAAGTGGCGCATCCATTAGATGCGCCAATCCTGGTGCTTCGCCCCAGCTCATCCCGTGCTCTGGTGTGGTGGCAAACGGGGTAATATATGGGGTTAATATCAGATGTGTAATGTGACCTGGCATCAAGCCCTGGGGTTATCAGATACCCAACATCACCAACCCAGTCAGTAATAAAAAAAAAAATAGACGACAAACTCATTTTTATTTGAAAAAACACTGCCCAAAACATTCCCTCTTTTACCAATTTATTAGAAAGAAAAACAAATCCAGGTCTGCTGTAATCCAAGCAGTTCCCATGATGATCCATACCATAGTCCCTGTCCCAGTCAATGAAGAATAGAATGTTCCCCATTGGCTGGGAGAGCAATGCAGTGAACTGAGCTAACATCAATAGGTCAGCCCAGGTCACTGCAGGACATGACAAGTGCTACTGTCAGGAGCATAGCGAGGTACATTACCTGTGCTGATCTCCGGCACTGCTGATAGCAGACCTGTCACTGACTTCAATGACCTTTACAGCCAAGTATCGCGAGAACCTGTGACGTCACCGCTAGTGACAGTCTCTGGTCGGCAGCGAGAGGAGGAGATGTGACAAGCGGCAGCCATGGAGGACAGTGACAGCTGAGGTCGGGAGGGCGGGACTTCATCACCGCAGGTAAGCCGAGTGGGGCCATGTGTGCGGAGTGCCAGGTGGGCGGAGCCAAGCGGGGTAATGTGTGCAGAGTGCCAGGTGGGTGGAGCCATGCGGGATAATGTGTGCGGATTGCAAGTGGGCGGAGCCAAGCGGGGTAATGTGTGCAGAGTGCCAGGTGGGCGGAGCCAAGCGGGGTAATGTGTGCAGAGTCCCATATGGGTGGAGTCAAGCGGGGCAATATGTGCAGAGTGCCAGGTGGGCAGAGCCAAGCAGGGCCATGTGTGCGGAGTGCCAGGTGGGCGGAGCCAAGCGGGGTAATGTTGCAGAGTCCCAGGTGGGTGGAGCCAAGCGGGGTAATGTGTGTGAAGTGCCAGGTGTGCGGAGCCAAGCGAGGTAATGTGTGCAGAGTCCCAGGTGGGTGGATCCAAGTGGGATAATGTGTGCAGAGTCCCAGGTGGGCGGAGCCAAGCAGGGCCATGTGTGCGGAGTGCCAGGTGGGCGGAGTCAAGCGGGGCCATGTGTGCTGAGTGCCAGGTGGGCGGAGCCAAGTGGGGTAATGTGTGCAGAGTGCCAGGTGGGCGGAGCCAAGTGGGGTAATGTGTGCAGAGTCCCAGGTGGGTGGAGTCAAGCAGGGTAATGTGTGCAGAGTCCCAGGTGGGTGAAGTCAAGCGGGGTAATATGTGCAGAGTCCCAGGTGGGTGGAGTCAAGCGGGGCAATGTGTGCAGAGTGCCAGGTGGGCGGAGCCAAGCGGGGCCATGTGTGCGGAGAGCCAGGTGGGCGGAGCCAAGCGGGGTAATGTTGCAGAGTCCCAGGTGGGTGGAGCCAAGCGGGGTAATGTGTGCAGAGTGCCAGGTGGGCGGAGCCAAGCGGTGCCATGTGTGCGGAGTGCCAGGTGGGCGGAGCCAAGCGAGGTAATGTGTGCATTCTCCTCTCTCCCTAGGACTACTCCTCCTATTATCCCCCTCTGCCCCCAGGACTACTCCTTCTATTATACTCCTCTCCCCCCAGGACTACTCCTTCTATTATACTCCTCACCTCCAGGACTACTCCTATTATCCTCCTCTCTCTCTAGGACTACTACTCCTATTATCCTCCTACAACACCCAGAACATTTACAGCGCCCTACACAAACACTTGGTAACTACACACAACATCTATATATATAAATAACAAAAATCATACATTAACTACACAATCAATTCTAGAATACCCGATGCGTTAGAATCGGGCCACCTTCTAGTTAGCTATAAATGCCTCACCAATTTTTTGGAAATAATAAATGCTTATGATAAACCATATTATCATAATAAACTAAAGATCCAAAATGGTATTGTCACATGTAGTTTTGCACAAACTTCGCCGACTGTCATGGCAGATTCTGACACTCTGTCCGATGGTTTCACTAGTGTTTGGGATCAACACAGGCAGACTCGGGCGTCTACCTGCTGTGTGCTTATTCATAGACAAGCTAGGAAGAGTTAATCTCTGCTAGTCTACTTGCTCCTTTAATCATATGTTGTGAAGAGACCTATCACATCTACTCACCTCCTATGTATTCTCATGTAATCCTTCTACCCATGCCAGCTATAGTTTACTCTGTCAGGTATGGTGTTACAGACTCTGGTGAGAGTTGTGCATTTGTTGTACCTATTGCTTGGAGCAGTTGTGGAATTTACCTCTGTTGTTTTGTACTTCCTTTCTGCTCTTGCTTTTCCTTTTCCTTTATCTCTTATTGTCATACCTTTTGTGTGTGCGTGCTGTGTGACAAAGGTTTGGTTTTTCCCTTGTCTGTCTTTATCTGTGGTTTCAACACACTCCTGTCTCATCCCTCCCTGGGGAGAAAGGGAGGAGGAATCAGATCAGGACTGGTCAAGAGCAGGGCCTCTCCACCATCATGAGTATCCTGAGATTAGGGATAGCGTACAGTCACCTAGCTTGAGGGACAGTTTAGGAGCTCCGGTGACATTATAGCTGGTTGTGACACCCTGGACAAGCCAGGGGCCACAGGTAACAACACACACACACCCCCACCCCCAGCAGTTCACAGCAGTCATCCCCAGTGAGACCTGATTTCTTCCCTCGGGTTTAGACAGACACACCAGGTGGGCGGAGTCAAGCAGATAGGCACGCCCATCGAGGAGTCTAGCTGGCCTGAGTGAGTACCACTGTGCCGTGCGGCACCGCACTGCCCCTGCGACCCTGCACCTCACCAGGCCCCGTAATCCACCTGCCATCCCTAAACCCCTCACCGGGGCCCCGGGACAACCAACCCCCCTATCCACGGAGGGGAGAACCAACATCCAAGCTGCTCCCTGTCATCGCTCCCGGGATCCCCGTCCAGAGCAGCGGTGGTGTCACAACCTCACCACAACCGTGGGTGGCGTCACAGACAATATCCCTAAACCAAACCACCCCCTTTCACTCACGGACGAGGAACGCCGCTCGAGTCCCCGGGATCCGGCCCATCGCTCGAGCCACCGAGCAGCAGCAGCCGGACCCGAGCAGTGGGTGAGCACAGCGTCCCCTCCTCCACCCGCGACAACTTGGCGTCACGAACAGGATCTTACCGCTCTGCCGTCTGGTAGAGGTGCGCTTTGTGACCGCCGGAGGTGTCCGGCCGAAAATTTTGAGAAGCCGCCATTATGGGCGCGAAAAGTCCCCGCACGAGCGTCTTCCCGAGTAGTGGAGGCGCAAAAGCTGAAAACCCGCCCCTGTAGAGGAGGAGCCGGAAAAAGACTAAGGGGGATGGATGGCGTCTAGCCGCATGTGAACCGCGGCTGTGGAAGCAGGGACGCCAGGACTCTGCAAGTATTTGGTTCCTGGAGCACAGCTGCATGAGATGTCCCGTCCGTCTGGCACTGCTGAAACCTCAGTGCCCGTGCCCGCGGCCAACGCCCCGACCGACCCATTACCCCTGTCACTGGTAGCGGAGCTCGCAGTGTCTGTGAGGGAGGGCCCAGACCTGGGGTCCCCAGGCCTTACCTTCGTCACCGCCCTGCCACCGGTCCCGGCTTCCATCCCGGTCGCACCGCTGATGATGACGGCCCCGGCAGTCCGCCCAGCCGCGACGGAGATGACGACGGCTCCGACAGTCCGCCCGGCCGTAACGGCAGCGAAGTACCCGTCCCGTTAACAAATCTGGGCCCGTTCCTGGACTGGGGTCAAGGGGTGCTGCCTACTTCTTAGGGGCAGCATCAGGGCCAGGTTGTTTGGGTGGGTGATTGAAGGACCCGTTCCGTTGTTATTATTAAAAGTGTATTGTTGTTGCAACGGTTGAAGTGATATGCCTCACGTAAGGGAAGTTGTATGAAAAAAAAATGCATGTGTGAAAATGTTTAAAAACGTTTTATTCTTTTTCAGTTCGTGAAAAATAAAACCGGTGATGGACGGGCAGCCCGCGGACGGTCTGCATTTTACTAAGGGGGAATGTGGCACCCTGGACAAGCCAGGGGCTACAGGTAACAACACACACACACCCCCAACCCCAGCAGTTCACAGCAGTCATCCCCAGTGAGACCTGATTTCTAACCTCGGGTTCAGACAGACACACCAGGTGGGCGGAGTCAAGCAGATAGGCACGCCCACCGAGGAGTCTAGCTGGCCTGAGGCAAAAACCAGCTCAGACAAGTCCAGGCAGAGGAAGAGAGAGGAGGTCTGCAGAGAGGCAGACGCAGACTGGGGCCTAGGTTGGAGCCTAGGTCCCTCGTGTAGCCAGTGAGGCAGACGGTAGTGGCCGTCTGCAGGAGCCAGGAAGACAGTCTTGGTGGAACCGTAAGTAGCCGGGACAGGGTAGTGGCCCGTCCGGTACCGAACCGGGGAGCCAGCTGGAAACCGGAGCACAGGAGGAGCGTACACGAATGTGAAGGAAAGGACTTACACTACCAACCTGGGGTCAGGGGAAAAACACCGCAGCCGTCTGTGGGACCCATCCATCCAGCCGTTTGTTTTACCGGAGACTTTGCATTCATCATTGGCTGAGTGAATACCACTGTGCCGTGCGGCACCGCGCTGCCCCCGCGACCCTGCACCTCACCAGGCCCCGTAACCCGCCTGCCATCCCTAACCCTCACCGGGCCCCGGGACAACCAACACCCCTACCCACGGAGGGGAGAAATAACATCCAAGCTGCTCCCTGTCATCGCTCCCGGGATCCCCGTCCAGAGCAGCGGTGGTATCACAACCTCACCACAACCGTGGGTGGCGTCACGGACAATATCCCTAAACCAAACAATCCCCTTTCACTCACGGGCGAGGAACGCCGCTCGAGTTACCGGGATCCGGCCCATCGCTCGAGCCACCGAGCAGGAGCAGCAGCAGCCGGACCCGAGCAGTGGGTGAGCGCAGCGTCCCCTCCTCCGCCCGCGACATGGTCATACTTTATATTCCAGCATGGACCCAGTTGCTGCGCTTCTAAAGCAAATGCAGATCTTGTCTCTCCAGGTGGCTGAACTAAAAGAGGACGGGTACAGCAAAAAGCACAGTCCACCATACTGGCACAATATGTTCTGGTTGCTGGATCATCTGAACGCAAACTGCCACTCCCAGAAAATTGAAACACAGCCAGTTTGTTGCTTTTAGAGGCGCATGTAAGTTGTACTTCCGTTTACGTCCCCACTTCTCTGTTAGTGAGGCACAGCGGGTCGGAATTGTGATCTCGCTTTTGAGTGGTAATGTCGCGGGCGGAGGGGCCGCGCTCGCTACACTCAGGTCCGGGGCTGCTGCTGCTCGGTGGCTCGAGCGGTGGGCCAGACCTGGGGAGTCGGGCAGCATTCCTCGCCCACGAGTGAAAAGGGGTGGTTTGTTTGGGGAGATACAGTTAGGTCCAGAAATATTTGGACAGTGACACAAGTTTTGTTATTTTAGCTGTTTACAAAAACATGTTCAGAAATACAATTATATATATAATATATATATAATATGGGCTGAAAGTGCACACTCCCAGCTGCAATATGAGAGTTTTCACATCCAAATCGGAGAAAGGGTTTAGGAATCATAGCTCTGTAATGCATAGCCTCCTCTTTTTCAAGGGACCAAAAGTAATTGGGCAAGGGACTCTAAGGGCTGCAATTAACTCTGAAGGCATCTCCCTCGTTAACCTGTAATCAATGAAGTAGTTAAAAGGTCTGGGGTTGATTACAGTTGTGTGGTTTTGCATTTGGAAGCTGTTGCTGTGACCAGACAACATGCGGTCTATGGAACTCTCAATTGAGGTGAAGCAGAACATCCTGAGGCTGAAAAAAAAGAAAAAATCCATCAGAGAGATAGCAGACATGCTTGGAGTAGCAAAATCAACAGTCGGGTACATTCTGAGAAAAAAGGAATTGACTGGTGAGCTTGGGAACTCAAAAAGGCCTGGGCGTCCACGGATGACAACAGTGGTGGATGATCGCCGCATACTTTCTTTGGTGAAGAAGAACCCGTTCACAACATCAACTGAAGTCCAGAACACTCTCAGTGAAGTAGGTGTATCTGTCTCTAAGTCAACAGTAAAGAGAAGACTCCATGAAAGTAAATACAAAGGGTTCACATCTAGATGCAAACCATTCATCAATTCCAAAAATAGACAGGCCAGAGTTAAATTTGCTGAAAAACACCTCATGAAGCCAGCTCAGTTCTGGAAAAGTATTCTATGTACAGATGAGACAAAAATCAACCTGTACCAGAATGATGGGAAGAAAAAAGTTTGGAGAAGAAAGGGAACGGCACATGATCCAAGGCATACCACATCCTCTGTAAAACATGGTGGAGGCAACGTGATGGCATGGGCATGCATGGCTTTCAATGGCACTGGGTCACTTGTGTTTATTGATGGCATAAAAGCAGACAAGAGTAGCCGGATGAATTCTGAAGTGTACAGGGATATACTTTCAGCCCAGATTCAGCCAAATGCTGCAAAGTTGATCGGACGGCGCTTCATAGTACAGATGGACAAATCCAGACTTAAGACGGAAAGACCCACAAACAAGCAAGACCTGAAGGCTGCGGCTGTAAAGGCCTGGCAAAGCATTAAGAAGGAGGAAACCCAGCGTTTGGTGATGTCCATGGGCTCCAGACTTAAGGCAGTGATTGCCTCCAAAGGATTCGCAACAAAATATTGAAAATAAAAATATTTTGTTTGGGTTCGGTTTATTTGTCCAATTACTTTTGACCTCCTAAAATGTGGAGTGTTTGTAAAGAAATGTGTACAATTCCTACAATTTCTATCAGATATTTTTGTTCAAACCTTCAAATTAAACATTACAATCTGCACTTGAATTCTGTTGTAGAGGTTTCATTTCAAATCCAATGTGGTGGCATGCAGAGCCCAACTCGCGAAAATTGTGTCACTGTCCAAATATTTCTGGACCTAACTGTAGTTCGTGACGCCACCCACGGGTTGTGGTGATAATGCGCACCACCGCTGCTGGTGACTGGGATCCCGAGAGCGATGGCAGGGAGCAGCTAGGATGTTGGTTCCCCCTCCATGGGTAGGGGTTGGTGATCCGGGCGCCCGGTGGTGGTACGGGGAGGCAGGAAGGCCGGGGTGCAGGGTGGCAGGGGCAGCGCGGTGCCGGATGGCACTGTTGTACTCACTCAGGCACAGATTCACAGAGTCTCTGGTAAACCAAACGGCTGGATGGATGGGTCTGCAGTGTCTTTGCTCTCCCCGGACAGGTTGATGGTGGCTGTCTTTCCCTGCACCGCTGTGAATGTATTGACTTCGATGGTTGCCCACTGGTAGTCCGCTCCTCGGCGTGTATGTACCGAAGGAGCCCATTTTGCCCGCAGGCGCTGGCCCTTGGATTTCTAGCCTATGGCGGTGGCTTTTTATCCTCACTGTGTGGACGGTTGCCTTCTGTCGGGTCTTGGGTGTGAGGGAACCCCTGGGGTCCCAGTCACTATCGGATTTGACCTTTTCGGCGGCTCCTAGCCAGGTCGGGGTCTGATGGCCCTGCCTTTGTGCTTGGTACAGATCTGCTCCCCGGCTCGGTACCGGCGGGCCACCGCCCGTCCCCGATCCTACGGTTCCGCTGACCTGCACCACTCCTGCAGATGGCCACCACCGTCTGCCGACCTTGCTGTACGTGCCTGGGCTCCTACCCAGACACCAACAGTTTTTCCTCCTGTTACTTTCAGCTCCCAACTTAAGCTGACTACTTTTCCCGCCTCCAGGCCTGTGTACTACTCGATGGTTGGGGCCAACTGCCTGGCTCCGCCCCACCTGGTGTGGACATCAAGCCTGGAGGGTGGCAACAAGGATTTTGTTTGACTGTTGTTGCCTAACCAGGGGAGGGGGTGTGTGTGATGTTGTGTTTGTGACTACCTGGCTAGTCCAGGGCTTCACAGTAACCCACAAGGATAGGTGTTTTTTTTCCCCTGAGTCACCAGTTCTTTTGTCGGTAGATGGGTTTTTCTCTACACTCGGGTTCATCTAGGATGATCCAGACAAATTACCATTAGCCGAGTCTAAAATCAATTCCTTGCAACAGGGAAATTGACCTGCAATGGACTATTGCCCTGAATTCCAGAGCTAGTTCATGGACACTGAGTGGAACGACCCTGCACTTAAAACCCAGTTTTTATAGGGTGTATCCGAGAAGGTTAAGGAGGCATTGGTAATGTATGAATCTCCTCCTTCTCTTGAGTGTGCCATGTCTCTAGTAATACGTATTGATCTCTGCTACTAGAGGTATAATAAAACCATGATTCTCTGGGAGGGGATTATTATACCAACATTACCTCCGAAAGCCTCACCCAAGCCCATGCAGCTTGGAGGGATATCCAATGGGGGAGAAACTCTTCTACTCCTAAAAGGGGAGGAGTTTGTTTTTTTCTGTGGCAAAAAGGGACACTGTCAGTACCTGCCCCTCTGTGCCTAAGGAAAAACAGCAGCCAGAAAACTTTTAGATCAAGGTGGGTTGGGGGAATTCAACCTGGGTCTACGTATTTCCTCCACTATGGTTTCACAATGTTTATTACCTGCAAGGGTTAAGATTAGGGGCTAAGATGTCCCTATTACCATCTTTGTGGATAGTGGTTCAGGGACAAACATTATTGATGAACAGTTTGATGGTTCTCCTGGGTTAGAGATGAAAGAGTTATTTAATCCAGTACGGATTTTTGCCATTGATTCATCACCTATTTCTCAGGGGGGTTTTGTTGAGTGTGTACAGGGGCCTCATTGAGGTACTGCATTCGGAGCTCATAACTTGTTAAGTGCTTAAGGGCCTTCCTGTACAAATTGTATTATGATTCCCTTGGTTTGTGTGGCAGCCCTGAGGCTTTAGTCGCCACAGAGGTACTGCACCTCATCCAGAGATCTGGTATGGAGGAGGTCAGCAACGGTTCAAAAACACAACACTCTCACTCAGCAACACCTCATTAGACATGGTAAGGGCGTGATTATACCCAAAGCCAGAGCGGGGGGTGGAATCTGATGAGTGAGATTAGGGTAAGTTCACACAGTGCATTTTTCGCGGCGTTTTTGAGCGTTTTTTTCTGGTGCGTTTTTGCTCAGAAAACTGCATGACTTTGCTTCCCCAGCAAAGTCTAGGAGTTTTCATTTTTGCTGTCTGCACACAGCGTTTTTTTTTCAGCTGCATTTTTGTGGTGCCCACAAAAACGCAGCATGTCAATTATTTCCGCGTTTTTCACCGCGTTTTTCATCCATTGAGTGCAATGGGATGTTGAAAAACGCAATGAGAAATGCAAATTGTTATTATAGCTGCGTTTTGGTGCGTTTCTATGACCAGAAACGCAGCTATAAACGCAAGGGGTGGGTAGTAAAGTGACATATACAGGAAGAGGATTCCTTCTGTCAGTAAACAACAGAAGCGTGAATCCTCCCGATACCGTCACAGCTGCTTTCATCTCCCGTCCAGCGCCATGTCCCGCTCCTGTGCGGCGCCATGTATGGGCGGGAGATGGAAGCGGCTGCAAAACCAAAAGTGACAGTAGAAAAAAAAGTCATACTCACCTGTCTGCAGCCTCGTGGTGCCATGTCCGCTCCCAGCTCCTCTCCCGGTACCGCCACCCCCGCTCCGGCTGTGAGCAGTCTCCCCAGGCACGTCCGATGCCTGCAGGACCTGGCGGTGGATCACCTGATGCGGTCACCTGACGCATCAGCTGATTGTAAGTCTCGCGGTGACGCCGGCCTTTTACCGCGACCGGCTATCAGCTGATGCCGTCAGGAGACTTCATCAGATGATTACCGGCAGCTCCTGATGCTGTCGGACAGGAGTCAGCATGGACGTGTGTAGGTTTTTTGTTTTTTTTTGTTTTTGCACTGATGCATCAGCTGATCGTATAAACGGCTTTTATACAATCAGCTGCTGTGTGATGTGCTTCAGCCCCTTGAACTTGACACATCATCTGATCGCTTTGCCTTCCAGCAAACCGATCAGATGATATTGGATCCGGATTGTATGGCGTGGTACCCTTGACCCAGGATTACTGCGGAGAGGGGCTCTTTATTTCAATAAAGATGGAGTCACTAATTGTGTCGTTTTTTATTTCTAATAAAATATTTTTTCTGTGTTGTGTTTTTTTTAATCTTTACTAGAAATTCATGGTGGCCATGTTTAATATTGGCGTGACACCATGAATTTCGGGCTTAGGGCCAGCTGATAATATACAGCTATCCCTAACCCCATTATTACCCAGCGAGCCACCCGTCACCAGGGCAGCTGGAAGAGTTGGATACAGCGCCAGAAGATGGCGCTTCTATGAAAGCACCATTTTCTGGGGTGGCTGCAGACTGCAATTCGCAGTGGGGGTGGCCAGAAAGCTTGGGCACCCTGCATTACGGATTCCAATCCCCAGCTGCCTAGCTGTACCTGGCTGGACTCAAAATTTGGGCGAAGCCTACGTCATTTTTTTTTTAATTATTTCATGAAATTCATGAAATAATGAAAAAAAAGGGCTTCCCTATATTTTTGGTTCGCAGCCGGGTACAAATAGGCAGCTGGGGTTTGGGGGCAGCCCGTAGCTGCCTGCTGTACCTGGCTAGCATACAAAAATATGGCGAAGCCCACGTCATTTTTGGGGTGGGGGGACAAAAAAAACCTGCATGCAGTCCTGGATGGAGTATGCTGAGCCTTATAGTACTGCAGCTGATGTCTGCTCTCCTGCATATACTAGTGGATGGAGCATGATGAGCCTTGTAGTTCTACTCCCCCTACCTCTCCCTCCAGCATACAGTCCTGGATGGAGCATGCTGAGCCTTGTAGTTCTGCAGCTGTATGCTCTCCTGCTCTAGTGGAGAATAAGAACATATTGAAGAAGGAAATGACATCAGACCTTTTTTCTTTTTTTTTTTCCAACAATCTTTAATGGCATTGTTCACTGATAAAAAAACGCATAAAAAAGCAGTGAGCAAAAATGCAGCAAAACGCAGCAAAAAAAGCACTAAAACGCGGTAAAAACGCATGCGTTTTTGCCGCAGTTTTTCGTCGCGGGTGCGTTTTTTTGCCGCAAAAACCGTACAAAAATGCAGCTTCAAAAAAACGCAGTGTGTGAACTTAGCCTTAGAGAGTAAGTCGTGGAGTATGGGGAGAGAAGTAAAGAGAGATGAACAGTGACGGAGCAAAGACCCGTGGCCTGGAGCTGGTACCACTCGGCCTGGGCACAGACAGAAGGGGTCCTTGAGACCACGGGAGTGCCATAACCTCCCGTGGCCTTGTTGCACATATAATCTACAGGTGGAAGGACTTGGCCGCAACTCAGGACTGGTCCCTAGGCTAGAGGAGAAGAACCTACGTACTCCACTAGTAAAACCAATGGCTGAGGTGACTGCAAGCACAGAAGCCACAACTGCACACAAATTTGCTGGAAGGTGACCCAAAAGGGGCAAGGAATAGAGCTTCACGCCACCCAACAGGGTCCATGGGCATTGGCACAGGGTTCAGTGAGCGAGGCCGCAAAGCAGGAGGGAGAAGCAAGCTCAGGAAGATGACCAGAGAAAGTACACTTAAGAAAGGTGCACCGGACTCAACCTCCAAACTACCCGGGATCGGCTGGAGCACATCACAGTGAAACCCCAGCACTCCAAAGGCGGTCACTGGTTTGTCGTGTTACATTGGAACCTGCTACAGTGAATAAAAACCTTGAGGCTGCATCCCTGTGTCGCTCCGTTATTCTCCTGCGCCTCCAACCCAGCAATCCCCGTCATCGCCTACTACTACTTCCCCCATCCGCCCTGGGGCCCAGCTCTACCTGTGGAGAGCTGCACCATCTAAGCTGCGTCGCCATCTGCCCCAAAGGTCCCCATCCCGCAGTGGCGGCACCCCAACTTGCCACATACCAATGGTGGCGTCGCGAAAAAACTGTCATCATCCCGTTCCTATTCCCTAAGCGACACCACTGGGGTCACGTAACCGGACCTTGCCAGTAACGAGTCACCCCAAGCCCCGGTGCGGGCGTGTCATTTGCATGACATAGCCCCACTGTTGACTGGAAAACCCAAGACATAACTAAATGGAGCACATATTGTAAACGACACTGTCTACGAACTTGTATTTCAGCGGATACCTCAGTCTTGTGGATCCTCTCTCAGATTTTTATGATGTGTTTTCTGAGAAGGGTTGTCAGGAGTTGCCGCTACATAGACCTTATGACTGCACCATAAGGTTGAGGCCAGGGGCAAAATTGCCCAAGTGCTGACTGTATAAATTGTCGGGCCATAAGAGATTAGCTCTCAAGGAGTATATAATAGAGAATTTGGCTAAAGGGCACAGTAGGCCATATTCATCTCTGCTGGCTGCTGGTTTCTTCTTTGTTAAAAAGAAGGTTGGTGGACAACGGGCGTGCCTTTCGTGAGCTCAACCAGGTGACAGTTCATGATCCGTATTCCCTGTCATTCCTGATCTAAATGGACTCAGGGATTCTAGATGGAATTCTCTAAAATGGATTCTCTAGATGGACTCAGAGTACTTTATATGCTTTCAACTATCCTTAAGAAGTGCCTCACATTAGAACCCGTATTGATTTGATACAGCTGGATGTATCTTAATGTTTTACAATGGAGGTGTCACAGATGTGTCACGGCCTGTCATGGAGGTGTCTCGGTCGGCTGACAATCCAGTGGCAGCAAGTGTTAAAAAATCCCAGAGATTGACAGGACGTGTTCTTATCTGACAGTTCCCTGTTTCTGCAGCAGCAGACTCTATGACCCTGGGAAACTGTCAGTTTTTCCTCTCACTTGCCAGCCTCTGACTCCTTTATAGACCTCAACCTGGGGTGGTGTTGGTGCAGTTTATAGCTGTTCCTTGCTGTGGTCTGCAGCAGTCCTCTCTCCTTCTTGTTCTAGAGACATCTGTGGTAGTTGCTCCTAAGATAAGTGTTTGACGTTTGCTATCTACTTGGGCTCAGGTGGTAGCATTTGTTTTTCCCCTTTATTGTTTCCTTTTGTGTCCCTTAGCGTTAGTGGTGTTGACAAGTACTCATACCCGCCATCCTTACTTAGGACCCAGATCAGGGTTTGCCTAGGGTTAGGTATTCCTGCTCGGCGACAGGTGTGGAACCTGTATATTGTTCATGAGGATAGTGAGGGTGAGCTGTTTTATCACGTTTATGACACGGTGAATGGTGTAAAAAAACAAACAAACAAACATTTTTTTTTCCTGAATTGCTGTTTCCTCTTGATTATGCCTCAAAAAAAGATTAATAAAAAGCGATCAAAAAATATTATGTGACCCAAAGGGGTACCAATAAAAATTCCAACTCATCCCACAAAAAAACAAGCCAACACATGACTCTGTTGACAGAAAAATAAAAAACTATAGCCTTCAATATTCAGTGATGCAAAAACATCTTTGTTTTGTGAAAAAGAGGTTTTACCATGATAGTATCCAAAACTAAAAAAACAAAACGATAAATCTGGTATCGCTGTAATCATACTGACTGGAGGAATAAAGGTGCCTTATCATTTATACCGCATGATGAGAGTTGTAAAAAATAAATAAAGCCAATTCTTCAAATGCTATTTATTTGTTTACGCTGTCTCCCAAAGACTGCAGTATGGCGCATTTCATATTTATACTGCTCTCTACACTTAGCGCTTACTCCAGGGATTACATGTAAATCTCTGAAAAACGCGATTCAGACAAAATTCCCAACAGAAAATTCACTGTAATGAAGCAGAGAGTGTTACTTTGAACTCCTGTCTGACCTATGGTCCGGCAGTGTCCATCTATATAAGAATCTTTTTCGGCGTGCACAAAAGTGTGGTCAACAACAGTTTAGTTCACCTTTGAAAAGACGGACACCGCTCAACAAAGGCCAAACAGGGTGCGGAGTAACTCTGCTGCCTCATTAGTGTATGGATCTGTCGGGCGTTTTACCTGAATCACGGATTTCGGAGATGTAGATGGAACCCCAAAATAAGTGCTCAGCACAGAGCGAAGCATAAATCTGAACTGATCCAAAATGTTCTGCACCCAAATTGCCGCCAAACAGCATTTAACTCAACCCACAAAAACACAAATCCCAAGTCAGGTCCGTCATCTGTTAACCTTTTCCTATCCAATAAAATTTCCTGTTCTGCACATTGAAATCATATTATGATTGGGAAAAAAACATCAAAACAGAATTTTGCAATATGAATGAATTTTGTAAAATATATTAACAGGAAATAAATGTATTCACATGTGAATGATAAACAAGGCAGTGGAAAGACAAAGGAGCGTAACAAAATTTTTTGAATGTCCCCCATGAGGGGATTCAGTATACAGTAGGAAAAGGTTAAATATAGGAGGCTTCCACACTACTGATAGCACAAAGGCTCTGGAAAAATGCTATAACTTCCCCCCTCAAAAAGAAATCCAGCAAAATCTGCGCTCTAAAATCCAAATGCTCCCATAACTTCTGATCCCCACAGTGTGCATAAACCACAGTTATCCCCATGCTTGGCATTCTTGTAGTGAGGAGAGCCCGCTTAATGTAGGGCTGCAAGTTTCCAGAAGAAAGAACTGGACACAGTGCACGGGCACTACAATGTACTGGGCACAACAACGATTTATTTGTAATTTTTAATTTTGAAACGTCACTGCGTTTGACTCCAAGGTTGTTTTCCAGAGTCTAAATCATCACTACACCCCTAGATGATTTCCTAGAGTGGTGTAATTTCTAAAATGTGGTCACTTGAGGGCATTTCTTCTGTTATAGCACTTAAGAGCTCTGCAAATGGAGTCCACAAACTATTCTAGGAAAATCTGTGCTCCAACAATCAAATGACGTGCCTTCCCTCCCGAGCCCTGTGGTGCGGCCAAACAGTACTGTACAGTCACATGTGGAGTATTGCGACGTTCAGGACAAATTGTGTAAAGGCTACTTTACACACTGCGATATCGGTCCCGATATCGCTAGTGTGGGTACCCGCCCCCATCTGTTGCGCGACACGGGCAAATCGCTGCCCGTGCCGCACAACATCGCCCAGAGCCGTCACACATACTTACCTGCCCGGCGACGTCCCTGTGACCGGCGAACCGCCTCCTTTCTAAGGGGGCGGTCCGTGCGGCGTCACAGCGACGTCACTGAAGCATCACTGAACCGCCGCCCAATAGCAGCGGAGGGGTGGAGATGAGCGGGATGTAACATCCCGCCCACCTCCTTCCTTCTGCATAGCAGCCGGGAGGCAGGAAAGGGGAGCTTCCTCGTTCCTGCGGCGTCACACGCAGCGATGTGTGCTGCCGCAGGAACGAGGAACAACTTCGTTACTGCTGCAGTAACGATTTTTAAGAATGGACCCCCATGTCGCCGATTAGCGATTTTGCACATTTTTGCAACGATGCAAAATCGCTTATCGGTGTCACACGCAACGGCATCGCTAATGCGGCCGGATGTGCGTCACAAATTCCGTGACCCCAACGACTCCGCATTAGCGATGTCGCAGCGTGTAAAGCCCCCTTTACACATTATGGGACCATTTTTTGCCTATTCCCCTTGTGAAAATCGGAATCTTATTTTAACACTCAATAGAATAACACTTGTAGTGCCAATATGCTCACTGCACCCCTGAATTAATTAATTGATTGGTGCAATTTGTAAAATGGGGTCACTTGTGGGGGATTTCTGCTGTTCTGACATGTCAGGGGCTTTGCCGATGGGACATGGCACCTGCAAACCATTCCAACTAAATCTGAACTCAAATATGGCTCTTGCTCCCTTCTTCACTTTGCACTGTGCCTCAAATGTAGTTTTTGACCACATATGAGGTATTGACGTACTCAGGAGAAATTGCACAACAGATTGTATGGTCCATTATCTCCTGCTACAATAATGAATAGAAAAATTTGGAGTTAAAGCATGTATTTTTTAATTTTCACTGCTCAATGTTATAAAATTCTATGAAGCACCTGGGGGTTCAAGGAGCCCACCAAACGCTTAGATAAATTTCTTGAGGGGTCTAGTTTCCAACATGGGGTCATTGTGGGGAAGCTTCACTGTTTAGGCACATCACGGGCTCTCTAAATGCAACATGGCGACCGCTACCTACAGTGAGGAAAATAAGTATTTGATACCCTGCCGATTTTGCATGTTTTCCCACATATAAACAATGGAGAGGTCTGTAATTTTTATCCTAGGTACACTTCAACTGTGAGAGGTAGAATCCCCCCAAAAATGCAGAAAATCACATTGTATGGTTTTTAAATAATTAATTTGCATTTTATTGCATGAAATACAGTACGTATTTGATGACCTACCAACTAGCAAGAATTATGACTCTCTCAGACCTGTTAAATTCTCTTTAAGAAGACCTCTCACTCTGTATTCATTACTCATTAGTTGCGCCTATTTGATTCGGTTACCTGTATAAAAGACACCTGTCCACACACTAAATCTCACTCCAACCTCTCTACCATAGCCAAGACCAAAGGGCTGTTTAAAGGAAATCTGTCACCAGGTTTTTACTACTTCATCTGAGAGCAGCCTAAGGTAGGGGCAGAGATTCTGAAACTAACCATGTTTTTCTAAGATCACTATGTGCAGCCATTCAGACTTTATCTCAGAATTGAGTGTAGCAGAGCTGGAAGCTGTCCTCACCCACACTAGGTCTTGCCCACACCAGGCTCTCAATAGAGATTGTGCATTGACTGTAAGGGGTCAATTACAGCAGGGGGCATGGCAGACTTCTCTGCACAAGGCACCAAGTCACACCAATGTTAATCACAGAGAAATAAACCGTTTAGTAGAGTAAACAATAGCTTGGACATAGATAAAAGAAACACAGATGTTTTTACTTTTTTAACTCTTGCAGCATGCTGTCCTCAGCTTACATTGTAAAATCTTGGCGACAGATTCCCTTTAAGGATACTAGGGACAAAATTGTAGACCTGCACAAGCTGCAATGAGCTACAGGACAATAGGCAAGCAGCTTGGTGAGAAGGCAACAACTGTTGGCACAATTATTAACAAATGGTAGAAATGTGCCGCCCACGCGACAGCCTATGGGCTGCTCGGATCTGGATCCGCAGTGGCTCGAGGGGTCTCTGGACCCGAGGCGGGGTCGCGCGACCGCTCGAAATGAAAAGGGGGGATTATTTACAAGGGGGTGTAGAAAATAAAGTTTGTGACGCCACCTATGGGTCGTGGTAATGTGGGATACCACTGCTGCTGCAATCGGGGGAGCGCCCAGGAGCGATGGGATGGCAGCTTGTGATGTTAACCCCTCCCTGGGCAGGGGGAAGGTGTCCCGGTGCTCGGTAATGGAAGGTTGGGGACCCGTCGGGAGGAGAGGGACACAACGTACTCACACAGTACAGAGATTCTGACAACTACAACGGGTAAACCAAAGTCCTGAATGCGCTGTAGCCGTTGTTGGAGCACGCTGGGTCTGTGCCCTTTTGGCATTGCTGGTTGGTCTGAAGCCTTGACCCTTGGCACTGTGTTTACTCTTTGTGGATCCCTTTTGCCTGAAACTACTCGGGTCCCACTCACCCGCGTGGCTAGCAGAGGGAGCTTGCTCTCAGGGTTCATGCTTGGGATTTTCAGGACGGTTTTGGGAAGTCCTATCCCCCTCGTTGCGCTAGTACCCCGATTTTGGAGCAGGTGGAGAACGGCTCGTGAAGACTCCGTCCTCGTCGGGTGAATTACTGGGCTGCGTAAAGCTACTTCCCAGCCTAGGGTCCGCGTACCCCGTCGTACCCTAGCCCCTGCCCGGTTGTAGCACAAGGCCGCCGAACTGCCCTCCGTGGCAGTACTGTGCCCCCTGTCACTACCCCATGCCACCGGGGTACCAGCTCCTTCTAGGCCAGGCCAACGTCTGGCACCTGGGATGGGTACAGGAGCCCAGCTCCGCAGCATGACCTTTCACTGTCACTGCTGCACTTAAAACTGACTACTCACTGACACTTCTGGCCCTCCTTCTACCATCCCTCCATCTGGGCGGCCCTATTCCCCTCAGCCTGCCCAATGGGTGTCTTGTGGGTGCGGTGCAGAGTGTTCTTCAGGATTTGTGTATACCTGTTCTTAGCAACACCAAAGGGACAGGACCCGTAACCAAGGAGGAGCGAGTACCAGGCAGAAGGAAAGATTGCACGGCACCCTTGTGACGACCTGATAGGCCAGGGCGTCACAGAAACACAAGATGACTATCAATCTTACTTAGTCTGGGGTTCCAGACCGTGGGGTCCTCTCTGAGAAAGCTCAGAAATCAGCCCAGAAAATCACATTGAATGTATAACATCATAAAGTGACAGAATTGAAAAAAATGGTCTGGTCATGAAAATGAAAACAGACTGGGTGGGAAAAGCTTTAATCATGTCGGGGGAATATTGGGAAGCCTGTATAAACTTTACTGTCAGGCAATGTGTATGGGTGCCTTTAGTCTGATTACTGGTGTTTGCATCGAGGGGACACACTGTAATCTTTAGATTAGAGGAGGACCTTTCAGAGTAATTATGAACATGACATACATTTATGTATTGTGTATTTGTAGGCTATATGTTTGTGTCAGCACAAAAAGATGACATCAGATATGATACAGTTTTTTTCCACATCTCAAAACATAAAGAAATACTGGACGATATCTGTTTATTCATCTTTAAACTGGACCCTTAACCCTTTCTTTATTTTCTATCCAAAACTGACCCCAAGTTCCTCCAAATATTTACATTTCTTTCACCTTCCAGATGTGTCTGGGACACTGCACAGAACTTCCTGCCGGTTGCTGCTTTGTCTTATTATTTCACAAATCTCAGCCTGCGGATAAAACAAATTGCAGCAGAAAATAATTATAGGAGCGTGTACACTTCAGCGTTAGGATTCTACATATCTCTAACGAAAGTCAGAAGAAGTGGAAACGCCCCAGAAATATTTCCATCAGCGATAATCAGGTTTATTAAAGGGGTTGCCCATCTCTGTAGACCATCTTTTGTTGTTGTTTTTTTACTTAAATGTGTATATTTGGGGTTAAAAATTATGTTTGCAATTGGGTTTCCTTAAACAATTTGTACTGTTTGTCTTCTATAGTCTCTGTGTTGCACTGTTTGTCTTCTATAGTCTCTGTGTTGCACTCTTTGTCAACTATAGTCTCTGTGTTGCACCGTTTGTCTTCTATAGTCTGTGTTGCACTCTTTGTCATCTATAGTCTCTGTGTTGCACTCTTTGTCATCTATAGTCTCTGTGTTGCACTCTTTGTCATCTATAGTCTCTGTGTTGCACCGTTTGTCTTCTATAGTCTGTGTTGCACTCTTTGTCATCTATAGTCTCTGTGTTGCACTCTTTGTCATCTATAGTCTCTGTGTTGCACTCTTTGTCATCTATAGTCTCTGTGTTGCACTGCTTGTCTTCTATAGTCTCTTTGTTGCACTGTTTGTCTTCTATAGTCTCTGTGCTGCACTGTTTGTCTTCTATAGTCTCTGTGTTGCACTGTTTGTCTTTTATAGTCTCTGTGTTGTACTGTTTGTCTTCTATAGCCTCTGTGTTGCACTGTTTGTCTTCTATAGCCTCTGTGTTGCACCGTTTGTCTTCTATAGCCTCTGTGTTGCACCGTTTGTCTTCTATAGTCTCTGTGTTGCACCGTTTGTCTTTTATAGTCTCTGTGTTGCACCGTTTGTCTTCTATAGTCTCTGTGTTGCACTGTTTGTCTTCTATAGTCTCTGTGTTGCACTGTTTGTCTTCTATAGTCTCTGTGTTGCACTGTTTGTCTTCTATAGTCTCTGTGTTGCACTGTTTGTCTTCTATAGTCTCTGTGTTGCACTGTTTGTCTTCTATAGTCTCTGTGTTGCACTGTTTGTCTTCTATGGTCTCTGTGTTGCACTGTTTGTCTTCTATAGTCTCTGTGTTGCACCGTTTGTCTTCTATAGTCTCTGTGTTGCACTCTTTGTCATCTATAGTCTCTGTGTTGCACTGTTTGTCTTCTATAGTCTCTGTGTTGCACTGTTTGTGTCGCGGGCGGAGGAGGGGACGCGGCGCTCTCCCACTGCTCGGGTCCGGCCGCTGCTGCTGAGGCTGCTGCTCGGTGGTGGCTCGAGCGGTGGGCCGGATCCTGGGGACTCGAGCGGCGTTCCTCGCCCGTGAGTGAAAAGGGTGGGGATTGATTGTGGGGATTTGATATTGTCCGTGACGCCACCCACGGTTGTGGTGAGATTGGTGACACCACCGCTACTCTGGACGGGGATCCCGGGAGCGATGACAGGGAGCAGCCTGGATGTTAGTTCTCCCCTCCGTGGGTAGGGGGTTGGTTGTCCCGGCGCCCGGTGATGGGGTAGGGATGGATTGCAGGCGGGTTACGGGGCCTGGCGAGGTGCAGGGTCTCGGGGGCAGCGCTGTGCCGCACGGCACAGTGGTACTCACTCAGCCAATGATGTACACAGAGTCTCCGGTAAAACAAACGGCTGGATGGACGGGTCCCATAGATGGCCGAGGTGTTTCTCTTCCCGGCAGGTTAATGGTGACTGCCTTTCCCTGCACCTGTGTAGTGTGTACGGTTCCAATGGGTTCCCACCGGTACAATGGGTTCCCACCGGTACAGTCCCCACGGGGACAACAGCTGCCGGCAACGACCGGTTCCAATCAGGTTTCAATCAGGTAACTTCTCGGTAATTATTTACTTATCATTGGTTAACACTTTCAAACGGTACTTTCAACACACACAAATTTCCCCCACCCCCCCAAAAGAGTAGTTTCCCTGTACCTAAGTGGGGTCTAACTAGGCTGGGACGAGTGGACCTCCAGGGCCCGGTGTCAGTGGTGACAGGCAGTGTTGCAGAGGGAACCATCAGTTCCTCCTTCCTGCTATCGTGTGGGGCAGGCGGAGGCATAGGGGAGCTGAGAACAGGTTCATCCCTGGGCACTGGCTCATGGTTGACTTCTTCCATCACTTCCTCATCCACGGGTTGTGGGAACAGTATCACTGGAAGAATCACCGCGCCGTTCTGTGTAGGCCAGTCTGCTGGAAAATCACCCATCATGGTGTGGATTACCTCTTTTGCCTTCTCCGCCGGTCTGGGAACCGGAGCTTCAGCTGCCACCCTCAATGCTGGTTGGCACCTCTTTAGATGGTCTCGGGAAACCGTGGCCAGGGTTCCCCCCTGGTCACGACTGATCTGGTAAGCCTTCCCATTCTCCCATCCTGTGGACTGTATGACATATGGGGTTTGCTCCCACTGATCATCCAGGTTGTGGGTTCTCCTTTTTTGCTTCAGCACTACATCTCCAGGCTGGAAAGGACCAACAGACGCCTTCTGATTGAAGCGCTGCTCCTGCTGTTCCCGAATCCGACTCAAGTTCTTTTCAACGTACTCCTGAATTTGTCGGTACTGCACCCTCCGCTGAGTGTCCCATTCAGCTGTCGAAGGGAGTGCCTCCGGGGCTTCCAACCCCATGCCCAGATCCACTGGTAGCCGGCCGGGGCGAGCCCTCATCAGGTATGCTGGGGTGCATTTCGTTGAGCTGGAAGGGATATTGTTGTACATATCGACCAGGTCAGGTAGCTTTTCTGGCCACAGGTTCCGCTCTTCTAGCGGCAACGTCTTAAGGAGGCCCAGGACCAGGTGGTTCATCTTTTCACACATGCCGTTGGTTTGGGCATGGTAAGGCGTGGTCCGGATTTTCTTGCAGCCGTACAACTGACAAAATTCTTGGAATACCTCCGCTTCAAAAGCCGGGCCTTGGTTAGTAAGCACCTTCTCAGGTTATCCATGTGGTCGGCAAAAATAAGCCTGGAACGCTCTAGCGGCGGTACGGCCGGTTAGGTCCTTGACTGGGACAACCACCATGAACCTTGAATAGTGGTCCACAATGGTTAGAGCGTAGGTGTACCCACTTCGGCTGGGGGTGAGCTATACATGGTCCAGGGCAACCAGCTCCAGCGGTTGATGTGTAACAATCGGGTGTAGGGGCGCCTTCTGGCTGGCCTCGTCTTTCCTTCTCAGCGTGCAAGGGCCACCACATTCTCGGCAACAGGCCTCTACAGATTCCCGCATTCCACTCCAATAGAACTGCTCTCTCAACAGCATCTCTAGTTTCTTCCATCCGAAGTGTCCAGCACCATCATGGTATGCTTACAGGACGGTGGGCACGTTAGCTTGGGGAATCACCAACTGGCGGATCTTCTCATGGGTCTTTGGGTTAATTAGCTCACGGTATAACTTCCCCTGGTGTAGATACAGCCGGGTCCGTTCTCGCCACAGGCGCTGGGCTTCAGCTGGGGCGGCAGGGTCTATCCCAGCAGCACCTTGTTCCACCAGGATCTTGACTAGGCGGACAGCGGGTGCCTGGTCCTGAGCTTCTTGCCACTCCTGGCTGGGCAGCGGGTCCAGGTTTACCCGTTGTTGATGGACATGCACCTTCTCGGTTGGCGGCCGATGAAATGCGGGCAACTCAATCTCTTCGAGGTCATCATCCTTGGGCCCCTCTTCCGACAGGTGGGGCATCCGAGAGAGCGCATCGGCATTAACGTTGGCACGGCCGGCCCTGTACTTGATGGTGAAATCGTAGTTGGCTAGCCTGGCCACCCACCGCTGTTCCAACGCGTCCAGCTTGGCTGTGTCCAGGTGGATCAGCGGGTTATTATCCGTGAAAGCGGTGAACTTAGCTGCTGCCAGGTAATGGTGGAACCGCTCGGTGATAGCCCACACCAGTGCCAGAAGCTCAAGCTTGAAAGAGCTGTAGTTCTCAGGGTTCCTCTCAGTCGGTCAGAGCTTTCGGCTAGCATAAGCAATCACTTTTTCCTTTCCGTCTTGGACCTGGGATAGAACTGCCCCCAAGCCTACATTGCTGGCATCGGTGTATAGGATGAAGGGGTGGCTGTAATCAGGGTACGCTAGGATTTCTTCTCCGGTCAGGGCCGCTCTCAGCTGGCGGAAGGATTCCTCATGCCTTTCTTCCCACACCAGTGGGGCTCCTAGGGGTCTACCACCTTTGGTCTGTCCCACGAGGAGATCTTGCATGGGGGCAGCCATCTTCATGTACCCCTTGATGAAGCGACGGTAATACCCTACCAGGCCCAAGAACTGCCTCACCTCCGTCACCGTGGTCGGCCTCGGCCAGTCCTGGATGGCGGTGATTTTCTCGGGGTCAGGGGCGACACCTTCTGCACCAACCACATGCCCTAGGTACTGCACTCTGGGTTTCAGCAAATGACACTTTGAGGGCTTCAACTTCATCCCATATTTAGCAAGGGACGCGAACACCTCGGCTAGGTGCTCCAGGTGGGCTTCATATGTCTGAGACTACACAATCACATAATCCAGGTACAGCAAGACGGTCTTGAAATTTAGATGCCCTAGACAGCATTCCATCAGCCGTTGGAAGGTTCCAGGGGCATTGCACAGCCCGAACTGCATGCTATTAAACTCGCAGAGTCCCATAGGGGTGGCAAATGCAGTCTTCTCTCGGTCCTCTGGCGCCACAGCCACCTGCCAGTACCCACTGGTAAGGTCAAGGGTGGAAAAGTAGTTAGCGGTTCTCAGCGCAGCCAGGGATTCCTCAATGCGGGGCAGAGGGTAAGCGTCCTTATGCGTTATCTGGTTAATTTTCCGGTAATCCACACACATCCGCATGGTGCCGTCCTTCTTCTTAACCAGTACCAATGGGGCGGCCCAGGGACTACAGCTGTCCCTAATAACCCCTGCCTCCTTCATGTTCCTCAACATGTCCTTGGCACATTGGTAGTGTGCAGGGGGAATAGGCCTGTACCTCTCTTTGGTAGGGGGATGCTCACCGGTGGGGATATGGTGTTGGACCCCTTTAATCTGCCCAAAGTCTAGGGGGTGTTTGCTAAAAACTTGCTCGTACTCTCGTACCACCCGGTATACCCCTTCTTTGTGATGTGTAGAGGTATCGTCAGTGCCTACGTGTAGCTGTCGACACCACTCGTCTAACTCCCCTGGGGATGGGTGAGTGCTGGCAGTAGGCGGTGAGGTTGGGGGAACGGCCTCATGGATGGTGTGAGGATCCAGAGTGAGCAACTTAGCAACGGTAGCGTACCGGGGAAGCCTGACTTCTTCCTCCCCGCAGTTCAGCACCCTCACGGGCACTCTCCCTTTCTTCACGTCTATCACCCCTCGGGCGGCCATTACTGTGGGCCAGTGTTCAGAGGGCATGGGTTCTATCATGGCAGGGTAGTCACGCCCCTGTGGGCCTACCGCTGCCCTGCACCAAATCATCATCTCGCTCCTGGGAGGTACAATCAAAGAGGCAACATCCATCACTCTCACTCCACCAATCTCTCCTCCTGTCGAGTTCACATGCTGGCGGTACATCAGGGCTCAAATCTCACGCTGCACAGCCCTCTGTTGGCTCCCCGCTGCCGTGGCGGCCAGCTGCTGCAGTAGGGTCAGCACGTCACTCATACAGTGCTCCATCACGTTAGTCCCTAGCACTACCTTCGGGTTATGATCACTAGGTTCATTCATTATCACAATCATACCCTGGTGTTGCAGTTCAGCTCGTCCCACAGTCATGGCCACTTGTTTGTACCCCACTTGGGTCAATGGGAGTCCATCAGCAGCAATCAGTGTCATACTGGCGTCTGGGGGAGCCAGTTCGTCTTTTCCCCAATACCGTTGAGACAGTGTGTATGGTATAGTGGTTACCTGTGATCCAGTGTCCAGGAGAGCCATCACCGGTATGCCGTCCACGGCCACGGGGATGATGGGCCGGGCCCTAATGTACCGGTCCTGCCAGTCTGGGGGGACATGGGGTTCTACTCCTGAGGATTGGCCCGTGGCCCCAGGGGTTGCTCGTTTAACGGACACCGTCGGGAGTAGTGGCCGGGTTTGCTGCACCTGTAACAGATTGGGGGTCCATACCGTGAGTCATTGGCCCTTCTTCGCTGCATCCAGGGGACGTCCTCAGGGCTGTCGGCGAGCTGCATCTTCACCGGGGCCTGGGATCTGGTCAGAGGCTGGAGTGCGGCGAGGATCTTAGCGAGGTCCCCATCCATGCGGCGAACCTGAGCAGCGAGTTCTTCCATCGTTCCGCTTGGGGCTGCAGGTGCTGGAGGTGCTGGTGGGGTAGGGGCCACCACGACGGGAGCAGTCTCAACCGGCCATGGGGCTGGCTCAGGAGCTTCAGATGCGGGGGGTTGCAGAGCTTTGATGGCCCGTTCCTTTAATATGGCAAAGTCTACATCAGGGTGTTCTAGGGACCACAGCCGCAGTTGTTTGCGGTCCTCTGAGGACCTCATCCCCTGCACAAACTGCTCACTTAACATTTTGTTACTGTCCGCACTGTTGATAGTGTCCACCCACTTTAGTGTGCGGAGTGCGGTTTGCAGGTGCAAGGCATAGTCCCAAATGCTATCTGCGGGCCGTTGCCAGCATTGGTAGAACTGCATCCGCAACTCTGCCTCAGTACGGGTCTCAAAGGCAGTCTGCAGCTTCTCAAAGGTGGTGGCTACAGAGGACCGGTCCCCCTCGGCCCAGGTCTCCACCTCTTGCTCAGCCTCGCCGGTTAGCTGCCCCAGCACCAGCGCTGCACGTTGCTTATCAGTCAGGGGGTACAGTTCCAGTAGCGGACTAAGCTTCTTCCGGAAAACCTGCAAGGCATCAGGTTTCCCATCGTACTGCGGTAGCCAGGCAGCTCCGGGCACATAGGGCAAGGAGAACGGCATCACCTGAGCGAGAGCTGGGGCCGCGGCGCCCCCCGCCAGCGCGGCCGGGAATTGGGCGGGCCCATTCCCATCTACGGGTGCCCCCGCGACTGCGACCGCCGCTCCTCCAGCGGCTTCGTCGGGCGCAGACATATTGTTTCCGTGCCCCTTAGTCTCTTTCCGGCTCCTCCTCTACAGGGGCGGGGTTTTGGCCTTCGCGCCTACACTGCTCGAGGAGACGCTCGAGCAGGAATTTTTCGTGCCCAAAATGGCGGCTTCTCCGGATCGGCCCCCGGTAATTGTTTCATATAACATAAACTCCATATAAAGTGCAAAACATAAAGCTGTTGAGTACTATAAAGTGTTTTTTCTTTTCATAAATGGTAGTCCAACCGGTTCGATAAGTCCATCAATATCGGACGAGGGGGAAAACCGTAAGTCATGAATCTCCTACTTCGTAATAATAAGCAGAAATAAAAATTATGATTTATAACTTTTACCATTCCCTCCATATGCATACCCACTTTGGCAGAACTCGTCTCCTCACAAGAAAACATCCTCGCTTCGCAAAGAAGACTGATGTCAGCCCAGAGGAGGCTGATGGCCAAAGTGGGGCGTCATGCGGCGATGCTGGCCCGTTAGGTGGCTGGCCAAGGGGAGGGCAGCAGCAATTAACGGGGATCTTTTTTTTTTTTTCCTTTGAAACTTTACATCTTGTTTTTTACATGTTGTTTTATAAAAACTTTGAAATTGATATCTGCTGTTTGGTACGTGTCATTGCATAAAGCAAGTTAACAACTATCACCACTCACAAACATTATATTACATGTATGCATCTGTATAGATGCACCAATCACATTATTCCAACTTTGGCGGAGCAGGATGTCGAGTCAGGTGACAACTGTGGTGCAGTGGGCACTATATAAAAGGCTGGTCCAGTAGCGAGAAGGTGGAGTTGATGCCAAGGTTACCAAGGAATAAGACGTGTGTGCAGTAGGTCAGGCTCATGTTGCCCGCAGTGGAATGATCGGGAAGTGTGCTGTGCCCCAGACGAACACAAAGACTGCATACGATTACCAGTGGAACTTGAAATCTGAATACCATCGTCGGAGAAACCCCAAGACCAAATACCATTGCCTGACGAATCCGATGACCGAATAACATCGCCAGAGGAACTTGAAGACGGAACACGGAACATTATTGAACCGCGTGAGCTTTAAATGATAGTAAAGGTATAAGGGTACCAGTCACACTTGAGCGACTCAGCAGCGATCCCACAAGCGATTTGACCTGGTCTGGATCGCTGGTGCGTCGCTACTTGGTCGCTGGTGAGCTATCAATCAGGCAGATCTCAACAGCGACCATTCCCCAGCCAGCAGCGACTTGTAAGCGATGCTGCGCTTTAAGGGAGCCGGCGTCTGGAAGCTAAGGACACTGGTAACCACGGTAAACATCGGGTAACCAAGCGCTTGTTAGTCAATATTTACCTTGGTCACCAGCGCACACCGCTTAGCGCTGGCTCCCTGCCCTCCTAGCCAGAGTACACATCGGGTTAATTAACACTCACAAACATTATATTACATACATGGACCCCAACCCCTGATTCCGCTATTCTTCAGACTACTCCACTTCAACTGTCAGTACTTGACTACAGTGGTCCCGTCCCTGACATCTCATGACCCCTAGGTGGGCGCTCCCATCTGCCTGTTCCCGCACACTGCTATGTCCTTTGTCACGAGGGGGTGACTAGGCTTTACTGGTTGTTTGGTGTACATGAGTGTGGGGGTTGTGTCGTGGTATGCCAATGAGGGTGGAGTATGGTACAACCTCTGTAACTACCGTGTTTTGCCAGGGCATCACAACCATATGCTGAATTAAGTAAAGCAGGCAGCAAGATTGAACCAACATAAATGTATTATTACAATGAAAATATAACAATCAATTAAAATTACACACAAATAACAAAATTTAGTTGCCCTCTTCATATTGGGTGGCATATTCTGGCCGGGTGGGAGACGACAGTTGGGATAAAAATGATTCATTTGAATAAATGGGATAATGTGGGGGGGGATACTGTGGGGGGGGGATACTGTGGGGGGAGGTCAAGCTGCAAGCTTGGTGGATGCATCCTCTTTGGTGTACTTCGCAGGGGCTGGCGAGGAATCCATGAAGTTGAATGATGGGGCTGGTTCATCTTACATATAGTGTCAGTGTCATCAAGTTCTCCTCGGCCTGCCTTTCTTAGGACTTCAAACATTAGTCTCTCTGCTTGCTCCCTCTGTGTGGAATCCAGTTTGCTGAGTCTGTCTGATGCAAATGTCGCAAAGCTATCAACTGGAGTGCTTTTTGGCTGGGATTGTAGTTTGTTTGCTAAAGAATAAAATTCAGCGGATGTCACAGGGGTGGCGGCCTTCTTTTTGCGGAAATTTGTTCGCCGCATTTCACCAGAGGGCGCAGGTGCCTCATTATCCTCCACAATAGGCTCGATAGACGTGGTGGGGTTCTCGTTCAATTGGCGCCTCACCATATCTGTCTGACTGATATCTGTCTGAGGGTTCTGCGGGAACAGAAAAATAAATGTTAAGTAAAAGTCATACATTTTAATAGTTATTAAATTTAATTTAAGTGTGACAAAATTGTATTGGAGTGTACTTATCTGAACTGGAAGGGATAACTTTTCAAAACTGCACAATAAATCATGGTAACAAGAAGTTACTATTTTGTATTCCTCAATGGCATGTACATAAAAAGTTTTAATGCTATGTACCGTGAAGCAAATAAGGTACTTACATCTACAACAGCGGAGGTGTTGTCATCGATCGGGATGTCATCGATTGGGCTGTCTGTTTGCGGATCCTGGTTTGGTTGGTAGGAGCTTTCCATCCTTCGAGGTAGCTCTTGGTCCCTTGTGAATTCAAGGAGATTAAAATACCACAAAGGTGAAACATACACCTGGTCGGTGCCGGCCCCAGACTTTTTGGATTTGTCCACCTTATTAGCTTCCTTCTTGTAAACAGTCCTCAATCCTTGTATTTTCTTTTTTACAAGTTTGGCATCCACCGCCTCGCCTCCACTGTGTTTTTTAAAAAGCTCCACCAGTTGGGCATAGGCGGCTTGTTTTTTTATTCTGTCCGAATATTCTGCGGATTTGATTTTCCACAAGCAGGGCAGTGATTTATACAAATCCAGAAGCTCACGCACAAACTCTTCTTTGTTGTAATAAGACATCTGAAATAAAGAATGCAAAAATTATATGTAAACATCAAAGAAGTTGCAATAAACCAATCACAATTTTGGGTTATGGTGTGGCAGAGACTAAAATGGCCACCCCTATGTGTGGCAGAAACACAAAATGGCGGCTGTAGCTGAGAGACAAAAGAGCCAGCGATGCTAGGATAGGACACATTACAAACGGCACTATGGAGAGACCCCTCTGTAAATGGCATTATACACACACAGATAAAAGCCAGCAACTTTAATCAACTCACATAATAAATATTAACATGTTATATATAACAGCAAGAACATTAAACAAAAATGAGCCCCCCCCCAAAAAAAGACCTACCTTTTCAAAGAAGTGTATATCCGTCTATCAATGTAGAATCCTGGCGGAATCGCAAATGCGATCTCGCCGACACTCGAGAACGCTGGAGGGATAACTCCGGGTGCAGATGCGGGTTCGATCCGAAAAACACACCAACAAAGCGACCGGGTACAAAGGACGAAGGAATCAGGGTGGAGTCGCAGGTTCTATCTCAAAGCAAAGCTCAAAAGAAGTGACAAAGGGTGACGCGATACAAAATTTAACCGCTAGATACGCCCCCTGCCAGCCCAATCAGAACGCAGTATTGGCCACCAATCAGAGCTGAGGGTGTGGAAAAGGCGACGCCCACCCGGCCGCCCAATCAGAACGCAGTATTGGCCACCAATGAAAGCGGAAGGGGGTATGGAAAAGGCGACGCAAATGCACGCCTACATGGCTCACTGCATGTAACTATGCCCCTAATGGGATCGGAATCGTTAACATAGTTGCTGTGTGACAGGGTCCCAACGATTTGAAAGATCGTTATACGGGACGCATGCTCGTTCCTAAAGTCGCTACGTGTGACACCCAACATGCGATTTCAACAACGACTCATAAACGATCCAGGAAGTGTGACGTATTAGCGATCTCGTTCACAATCTCGTTATGTGTGACTGGACCTTAAGCTTCATATTTGCTCCTGATTGTTCCTAAATAAAACAACTGTTGTTGTTACATGCTTGGAGAGTATCGTTGATAATCCGCTTCTAACACGTTCCTATTATTGAGATAGGATATGGCAGTTGGTGCTCATAAAGTTCTATGGAGAACTGTAATTGTTGTTTCAGGAGAATTCAGAGCAGATGTCTCTTTTTTCCTCCTCCCGTCAAAGAATTATAAAAGCTCCAACTATCTTCTCCTATCTCAGTAATGGGAAAATTTGGCTTCCATGACTACAGATTTTATCCATTATTTGAGAGTGAAAGATCAGTCCAGGAGGAGGAGCAAGAAGCAGATTTATAAGATATAATACAAAGATCCTTATTTTCATGTGTAATATTGATTTATAAATTAAAAATTAAAGTGACAGTTAATCTTTAAATTAAAAAAAAATTAATTAAATTTAAATTAAAAAAAATAATTGTCCCTAAAGTTGGACAACCCCTTATTCTTTTATAAATACAGCCATATTATCAAGGCAAGGACGCATTCAGACATTACTGTTACTATAAGGATTTATGCAGCACAGTTATAAAGTGAGGGCATAAAATGAACCAAGGCCTTTTTCCGTTTTTTCATTTTTGTTTTTTTCCTCCTCTTCTTCCAAGAGCCATAACTCTTTATTTTTCTGTCAAAGCTAGTTTTTTTTTAAATAAGAGTTGTACATTTGAATGAAACCATTAATTCAACCACATAGTAAACTGGAAAACGGTGAAAAAATTCCCAGGGCATTGAAATTGCTAAAAAAAAAAGTGCAATTTCACAAAATGTTTCTTTTTTTTTCACTTTTTTATTAATCATGTTCACTATACAGTACAACTGACCTGACAGTATAATTCTCCAGGGCACTATGACTGCACAAATATCAAATTATATATATATTTTTTATATATATATATATATATATATAGATATAGATAGATAGATAGATAGATATATATATATATATATATCTATTTATCTAGCTATCTATATATATATATATATATATCTATATATATATATATATATATATATATATATATATATATATATATATATATATATATATATATATATATATATAAAAACAATTGTTGTTTTTTATTTTTTTATTTAAGTGGTGAAAATTTTAGGGGAAATTTATAAAAGCAAAAATTATAGATTTTGTTGCCATTTTCCTAGACCCGTAAAGTTTTTTCATTTTTTTGGCATATGGGGCTGTGTGAGGGCTTTTTTTCCCCCTGATTTTACCTTTTTATTAACACCATTTTGGAGTAGATATGATGTTGCTGCTGTAAAGAAAAAAAGAAATTCTGGGGTTGTTATTTTTTTTTCCATTACACTGTTTACCAACTGGATTCATTTATTTTATATTTTGATAGATCAGACTTTACCGAATGCAGCAATAGCAAATATGTGTATTTTTTTTAATTGTCTTATTTGTAATGGGGTAAAAGTGTGGTGATTTGAACTTGTGTTTTTCTTTTTAATTTGTTTAATTATTTTTCTTTTTATAAAATTTTTTACTATATTTGTTAGAGGCCGCTGTCAGAGATGGCCATTAACCTGTTAAATGCGTCAATGGGCAGAGTGGCTGATTAAATCAGCTGTAATGTGTGGGGAAAGATCTGGGCTCAGCATTGGAGCCCACTTCAAAGTCAGACAGCTGGCATACGACGTACCAGTGATTTTTTAAGCCTGATTTTCACCTTCCTGACTTGGCCATTTGTTTTTCAATTCTGACCAGAGTCACTTTAAGGGTACGCTCACACGAGCGTGAAAATCGGACGAGTGCAATGCGAGAAATTCTTGCATTGCACTCTGACCAATGTTAGGCAATGAGGGCGAGCTGTTGGTCAGCTTTTCTCGCATCCAGATTCTGAATGCGAGAAAAGCGGCAGCATGCTGCGATTGTCTGCGAGAGCCGTATCCCTCGCACCCATTCAAGTGAATGGATGCGAGAGATACATCGGACTGCACTCGGATGTTATCCCAGTGCAGTGCGATCTACGCACAGGCTGACAGTGGAGGAGATGGGAGAATTAACCCCTCCCTCTCCTCCGCAGCGCCTGCACTCAGCCTCACAGCTGTGACCCGATTGCAAGATCGGGTTACAGTCGCATGACACCCGGCTCACACTCTCAGCAGAGCCTGAGCCGGGGGACATTAGCATATCGCATCCGATGCTCTCGTATCGGATGCCATACGCTCGTGTGAGTCCAGCCTATGAGTTGATAACTCTGGAACGCTTTAACGGCTCCCAGTGATTCTGCAACTGTTTTTTTGTGACATATTGTACTTTATGATAGTGGTAACTTTAGGACAATATTTTTACTTTTATTTGTGAAAATATCTGAAATTTGGTGAAAATTTAGAAAAGTTAGCAATTTTCAGACTTTGAATTTTTTTGCTCTTAAACCAGAGAGTTATGTTACACAAAATAGTTACTAAATAACATTTCCCACATGTCTACTTTACACTTGCACAATTTTTGAAACATAATTTGTTTTGTTAGGAAGTTAGAAGGGTTCAAAGTTCATCAGCAATTTCTCATTTTCCAACAAAATTTACAAAACCATTTTTTTTAGGCACCACATTGTATTTGAAGTGACTTTGAGTGGCCTAAGTGATAGAAAATACCCAAAAGTGACACCATTCTAAAACCTGCACGCCTCAAAGTGCTGAAAACCACATTCAAGATGTTTATTTCAAATCTGTTTTATTGATGAAACTGTCAACATACAAACAGATCATTTTTGCAGTTACAATACATAAACATCATTTTCTCAATGCCGGGATAACATCCAGAAATTGTTACATTACTAAATTTTTTGGAATTCTTCAAATTATCTTTGTGCTATTACCATACAACCACTTATAAATTATAGGTCAGAATTCCCACTTCTTTTGACTTCCCGTATCCTAATATACTCATTCTCCTTGTATGTCTATTGTCTTATGAATTATTGATAAATCTTTTCATATAAAAAATGAAACTAGAAAAATGCAGATTAATGTTCAGAAAAGAAAGAAAGAAGAGAAAAGATACAAGCATAAAGAAGAGGAAATTAGAGAGAAGGGGGGAGAGGGGGGAAAGCAAGAAATGAAAAAAGGGGGGGGGGGGAATGAGACTCCCCACTGTTTCTCAGTTCAAAAAGCTTGCCAAACTCTCCACAAACTCTGGGGACTCCATGAACATAATCCATGGTCCAGAAACTGTAGTACATTTTTCTGTGTTCCCATTTAGTTCTGCTGTCAGCTCCTCCATTCTCTGGAGGTTTGTCATCTCCTCCAACCAATCCAGCACCGTAAGGCATCTAGTCTGTTTCCAAAATTGTGGGATAATCATACGGGCAGCCGCCAGGCAAAATCCCGTGCCTCCCGGCCTTTTATGAATCCCACCTGGTCCGTATGTATTATCCCAGGCAGGGACAGGGCAAGTCTGTTGGCAGGTGCTTTAGAGAAAAATTTCAAATCTAAATTAATCAGTGAGATGGGTCTGTAATTTGTAACCAGCAAGTGGTCCTTTCCCGGTTTGGGGATAACACATATGTGTGCTTCAAGAAACTGTGCTACCCACTGGGAGTTTTCAGATATGGAGTTAAATACTTTGGTCATGAACGGGGATAACTGAGTCTGAAAAATTTTATAGAACTTAGGGGTAAACTCGTCCGGACCTGGGCTTTTGCCTGAGGGAGAATCCCTGATAATAGATGCCACTTCTGTCTCTGTAAAGTCTGCTTCTAGGTTTTCAACCTCAGTATTGGGTATAGTCGGCAGGGCTGTTTTAAGTATGTAATCATTTATTTTAGTCTCCAAAGCTTCTTGCGGCATATCCCCAAATTTGCCCCTTATGTCGTAAAGGTCACTAGAATATTTTTGAAACTGCTCCGCTATGTGGATTGGGTTCTGAGTCAAAAGGCCGTCCGATTTTTTGATCGTAGGGATGTGACTGGGGTCCCCCCTTGGATGTAATAACCTAGCTAGTGGTCTGCAACATTTGTCCGCATATTCATACATAAATCTTTTTAGTCTATTCCTGTGGCGCTCGAATTGTCGGTCCAGAATGGATTTAAGTTCCTCTCTGTTTTTAACTAGCTCTGTCAGTGTCACCGGGGATAATGTCTGCTTATGGATCTTCTGTAGGTCTGAAATATTCTGAAGCAGAGACAGAATGGTTTGGGCTCTCTCCCTCTTAATCTTAGCCCCATGTTTGATCAGAATCCCTCTCAACACACACTTGAGTGTCTCCCATTGAACAGGTAGGGTAGTAGTGTCTCCTGAGTGTATCTCCAAGAATTCATCTATTGTGTTCTGCAGGTCTTTCAAGCATCCCTGGTCCCTCAGCAGACTATCATTCAACAGCCAAGACCACAGCCTCCCAGGCCCATCCGAGATAGTGAGGCTCAAAAATATGGGGGCATGATCTGACCAAGAGATACTGCCTATAGAGGCCTGTATCTGCCACGTCAGGGCCTTCTGACTTACAAGGAATAGGTCTATGCGGCTGTACGAAGAGTGAGCCGGGGAAAAATATGTGTAGTCACAGTCTACTTGGTGTAGTGTTCTCCATGCATCCACTAATCTGAGTTCCTGTATGCAACGTTTAACCTTCGTTAGTTTCCTTATTGAGAGAAAGTTATGTCCCGATCTTGTGTCTACCTTAGGGTCCAAAGTGAAGTTTAAATCACCGCCCACGATCACGGTCCCTTCTGCGAATTCATCCAGTGATTACAGGAGAGAGGAGCAGGTCGTCGCCGGATCTCTATCCGGTAGATACCAATTGGCAATGGTAAAAATGGATGAGTTAACATTAATTTTCAGGAATATAAATCTTCCCTCCGTGTCCACCCGTGTATCTAGAACTGTGTGCACTAGGGACTTATGGATGCCTATGGACACTCCCTTGGATTTTGACTTTGGGTTGGAACTGTGGACCCAGTTAGTGTAATATCTGTCTCTAAATATGGGGAGGTGGCCCGTTTTAAAATGTGTTTCTTGGATCAATAGTATATGGACTCTTTTTTTGTGCATGTCAAAAAATATCTGGGAGCGTTTTTGCGTGACATTAAGTCCTCTCACATTTAATGAACCCCAATTGATCTACGTCATTTCAATGCGGAGGAACGGTGGGGACTCTGGGGATAGGTACGGGGATTAGGGAGAGAGAGAGATGTGCAGGCAAGTAGGATTGGAAGAGCAGGGAAAGAGAAGAGGAAATAAAAGAGAAGAGGTAAGAAGGTCGAGAATACAAAAGAAACTACCAACAAAGCAGTAGAAACCTAAGGCAAGGAGGTCAGAGTGCCTCCCGCCTGCAAGGTCACAACAAGACCCTAACGTCGAGTCTAAAAAGACTAAAAGTAACTGTATAAGTTTAAGAGAATACCAAACTGTCTAACCTAGGGATGGTGAGACTACGCCACTCCTTTATGGCGCGTTATCCCAATCAGGGAGGGAACTTTCTACAAAGGAGCCCCCTGCCCCGGAATAACAATAAGCAATTATTCAACTTAGTTTGTCATCCAGAGCCCTATATAATGTGAGGACACAAGGTCTAGAGAGAATATTGTGTTATACACCGTCAAGGGGTGCCCCCCTGCCCCCCTTCCAGGAAGGTGGGAGGGAACCCCCCTCCCTCATAATCAGAAAGACTTAATCCCCCTGGCAAAAAAATTATGGCAAAACTGGGAGGTACATTCTATTGAGAAACAACCCAATGAATTTTTGTTTATAAACCAATAACTCCTTAAACATCAGACTGGTCTTCCTCTTCTTTCTCTTCGAGGGCCACGCATCCGATCACCATCTGGGGCAGCACCCCATCCCCCCATTGGAAACACCGGCCATTCCTCTATAGGCACCAACGGAATGTCCAGGGCTGCAGCAAACAATGGCATATCAGTCGGGTTCATAAGAACATGCATTCTTCCCGCGTGTCGGACCTGCAGGCGGAAGGGAAATCCCCAGCTGTATTGAAACTCATACGAACGGAGCATGTCCAGGAGAGGTTTCAGTGATCTCCTTCTTTGTAAAGTGAAACGGGATAAGTCCTGCAGAATCTGGACTTGGCTCCCCTCGTATGCTGGTGAAACTCCACTGCACAGCTTAAACAGGATGGCCTCTTTAAGGACATAACGGTGGACCCTGCAAATCACATTTCGAGGTCTGTCATTCTGTGTAGGTCTAGGGCCAAGCGCTCTATGCACTCGGTCTAGCACCAGGGGTTGGCTTGATGGTTCACCCAGGATCTCATTAAACATCACTTGGAGGGCTCTCTGAAGATCCTTAGGTTCAACAGACTCTGGTAAACCCCGGACCCTGAAATTGTTTCTCCGGACCCTGTTTCCAGCATCGTCCATTGCTTCCACCAGATATTGTATTTGGCGGGAGTGTTGATCCAAAATGGCCCCTTGTGCCTGAGTGGTGTCTTCTATATTCTGTATTTTAGCTGCCTGTATTTGGTTCTGAGTGTCCACTCTTTCCACCTCCCCCCTCAGGGCCGACAGCTCTGTGCGGTATGCCTGTTCCAGCCTTGCTATATATGTCTCCATATCTTCTCTGGTGGGCATAGAAGAGATGTGTGCCCGGATTTCATTAAGTTCTGTCAATACTCCTGGTTCATGTGATCTTATTGTACTTGTGGCAGGCTCTAACTCTGCTTGCATTTCCATATCATACACACTTTGACTCAGGCTGTGTCTCACTGAAGATAGGAGATTTCCACAAGCAGGGCTGTTACGAGGGGGACCCGGGGAAGCGTGCCAAGATGGTATATGGACAGCTTCCGCCGGTCAAGGTCCACTGTGCGGTGTAAGGGACCGCTGCTATGGTGGGAGAAGAGTGAGCGGGTTGCTGCTAGCGATCGTCTGGAATGTCACAGACGATCTGCGTACACCTGTCCGCCCTAACCCGTGAGGGTTGTATGGCACGGGGCTCACAACTCGGTGTACCTGTTGCACGGGGACGCACAGAGGTGCCTACGCACGTGTGCCAGCGGGAGTCACAGGAATATGGCACGAGGGTAGCACAGAGGTGCCCACGCACGTGTGCTTCAGAAACCAGGTGAGTCCGACAGAGATTCAAGGAGCTCACCTGGGACAGGAACACAGCCTGTTAAACGGAATACTGCCGGAGCAGCAAGGCAGGGGCGAGACCTGCAAAATACAATGTCTGTACAGTGGTGTGGCAGCACGCTGCCAGACATCCAAACATAGAAGGACGGTCGCGCGCCGCCATGATGGCAGGAGGGGTTTTTAAGGAGATGTAGCTCCAGCCAAGGGCGGGCGCGAGACGGATGTGACCCAATCATGATCTGTGACGTCCTGGCCCGGCCAGTCAGGATTCAGCACATCACCAGCCTCGTTATCTGGCCGTGTGATACCAGTGAGCGAATCAGAAGACGTCACGTGGGGCACATGCTCAACCTCCTGCCTCTGGGTCATAAAGGCGGGATCTTCGGTTTCACAATGTGCAGAGCTAAGGGAAGTCTTGCTGCTTCCCTGAGCATCTATCCTTTGCACACTGTGCAACCACTCCGAGCCTCTGCGATGCTGAGCAGGAGGACATGTGGCAGGCAAGGGATGGGAGACCACTCCATTCCTTACAAGGAGTAAACCACTAGGTGTCACCCTTCTGCTGCATCTAGGAGGAGGAAACTCCTGCAGTCTCCCAGGCCTTTGGCGCTGCTGAGCAGGAAGGCTCACGGCAGACAAGGAATGGGGGACCACCTCATTCCTTGCAAGAGGAGAGCCACGAGATGTAACATTACCCCCCCGTCTAGGGCCCCCCCGCCACCTGTGCTCAAAGGCTGCTACCAAACCCGGAGCGTGGACATGATCCTCCAATTCCCAGGTCCTATGCTTCGGTCCACGACCGACCCACTCCACGAGGAAATACCTCTTGCCCTGAACGATTTTTGTTTTAACCAACCTCGCTACTTCAGGGTTGTCGGACGAGGAGTCGGCCGTCGGCCACCTATCATGCCTGACCTCTAGAACTCTGGTCCTTTTGGACCTGAAGAGGCCCACGACCTTGGAGGTATGGTCCCAGGAAAGTACATCATTCCGTAACCTAGTGGGAACGAGGGTCTGGCCAGGTGGCACCAGGTCTAGGGGAGTGGGTGACCCGGTGGTCCCGAGGTGTTCTTTACATGACCCTGCCCAGGACGAGATCTCCCCTGTTGTCCAGTTGAGTATCGGAGCATGCAGTTTCAACCAGGGGAGTCCTAGTAGGATCTCATCCGTCCCTTCTGGAAGCACCAGAAAGGACACCTGCTCATGGTGGCCTGGTGGTACATCCATCCTGAGAGGGACGGTGATCTGGGTAATGGGTTTGACAAGTAGGGACCCGTTGACTACCTGGACACTGATTGGTTTAGGCAACAGGACCAGGGGAACAGAGTACCTAGTTGCCAGGGAGGCTGAAATGAAATTGCCGTCAGCGCCAGTGTCTAAGCAAGCCAGGGCAGGGAAGACAGTGGTGCCGAACTGCAACTGGGCGCTGAGGGTTAATTTAGAAGGAGAGGCAGCGTCTAGGGTTCCTCCTCTGATGGAAACCAGACTTTGTCTCTTTTCCGATGGTTTTGAACATCGGGTAGCTACATGTCCCCTCTGCCCACAGGCAAAGCAAACGACCGGCGGCCGAGAGCCTGTGGTAGAGGAGACCACCTTGGAGACTTCCATGGGCTCCACAGAGTCATCAACAAAACTGGCTGGGAGACTGGTCTGGTGGGGAAGGAGAGTCAGAGGCTCTGTAGGCCAGGTAGACGTGGGTGCTGAAGAGACCTCGAGCCTCCGCTCCGCGTGGCGGATGTCTATGCGAGAAGCAAGCCGTATCAAGGCCTCTAAGGTGGTCGGCACATCACGCGTGGCCAGCGCGTCTTTGACGAACCCTGCCAGACCCTCCCAGAACACAGGGACAAGGACTTTATCTGGCCAGTCCAGCTCTGCGGCGAGTGTCCTGAACTGCACCGCAAAGTCCCCGACTGAAGTGGACTTTTGCCGAAGGCGTAGGAGTCGCAGCGCGGAGTCGTGGGTGACTTGAGGCCCGAGGAACACCTTTCTCATGGCCTCAAGATAAACTGGAAGGTGATTCACCACCCGATCTCCGCGCTCCCACAACGGCGTGGACCATTTTAGCGCTCTCCCTGTGAGCAGGGACTGGACGAATGCTACTTTCGCCTTCTCAGTAGCATAAAGAGTGGCGGACATCTCCAAGTAGGTGGTAACCTGGTTTATGAAACCACGGCACTCGGAGCTGTCCCCGTTGAAGCGCTCTGGGAGCGCAAGGCGAGGCGACTTTCCGCTCAATTCCACAGCCTGAGTGGCCGCTTGGGTGGCAATTGTCGCTAGAGCAGCCTTATCGGGGGAAGACCGCTCCACAGCTGCCAATCGTGACTCCAACTGCTGCACATAACGCAGCAACTGCTGCTGCTCTTCTGCCATAGCCAGACCTTTGGCGCGACCGTAATGTTACGAGGGGGACCCGGGGAAGCGTGCCAAGATGGTATATGGACAGCTTCCGCCGGTCAAGGTCCACTGTGCGGTGTAAGGGACCGCTGCTATGGTGGGAGAAGAGTGAGCGGGTTGCTGCTAGCGATCGTCTGGAATGTCACAGACGATCTGCGTACACCTGTCCGCCCTAACCCGTGAGGGTTGTATGGCACGGGGCTCACAACTCGGTGTACCTGTTGCACGGGGACGCACAGAGGTGCCTACGCACGTGTGCCAGCGGGAGTCACAGGAATATGGCACGAGGGTAGCACAGAGGTGTCCACGCACGTGTGCTTCAGAAACCAGGTGAGTCCGACAGAGATTCAAGGAGCTCACCTGGGACAGGAACACAGCCTGTTAAACGGAATACTGCCGGAGCAGCAAGGCAGGGGCGAGACCTGCAAAATACAATGTCTGTACAGTGGCATGGCAGCACGCTGCCAGACATCCAAACATAGAAGGACGGTCGCGCGCCGCCATGATAGCAGGAGGGGTTTTTAAGGAGATGTAGCTCCAGCCAAGGGCGGGCGCGAGACGGATGTGACCCAATCATGATCTGTGACGTCCTGGCCCGGCCAGTCAGGATTCAGCACATCACCAGCCTCGTTATCTGGCCGTGTGATACCAGTGAGCGAATCAGAAGACGTCACGTGGGGCACATGCTCAACCTCCTGCCTCTGGGTCATAAAGGCGGGATCTTCGGTTTCACAATGTGCAGAGCTAAGGGAAGTCTTGCTGCTTCCCTGAGCATCTATCCTTTGCACACTGTGCAACCACTCCGAGCCTCTGCGATGCTGAGCAGGAGGACACGTGGCAGGCAAGGGATGGGAGACCACTCCATTCCTTACAAGGAGTAAACCACTAGGTGTCACCCTTCTGCTGCATCTAGGAGGAGGAAACTCCTGCAGTCTCCCAGGCCTTTGGCGCTGCTGAGCAGGAAGGCTCGCGGCAGACAAGGAATGGGGGACCACCTCATTCCTTGCAAGAGGAGAGCCACGAGATGTAACACAGGGCCCTGTTCCCCATTTGCAGCATTAACAGCCTCTGCTTGAGATTTATTATTGTCCTCCTTCTGTGACAGGGGTAAGGTCACCTCTCCCCACTGCAGGTCTGCAATCAGCAATGGTGGGGGTTGTACCCATGCTCCCTGCTCCAGGCCTCCCCTGTACCTGAGACCCTGCACGCTGGCTGTCTGGGGTTATCAGCTGCCTCTCCTCCGCAGCCCGGGTGGTTTCCTCCCTCTGTCTCTGCTGCTGCTGGGGCTTCCCCTGACTCTCCATCTTGGGAGATGTCTACGGAACTGTCCTCTGCTTTGGCCCGGTAAGGAAGCCTCTGATTCCCTTCTCCTCTGTCCGTGACGCTCCTCTGCTGGGCCCCTGGGAGCTCTCCCTTCTCCTTTACTGCATATCCTTTTCTTCCAGGCTCTTGGGCTGGTTTAATTGTCAGTAGTGTAGTCCGGTGGCAGGAGCTGAGACAAACACGTCCTCACTCCTCCATAGTCAGGACACGCCTCCACATTCAAGATGTTTATTAACCCTTCATGTGCTTCACAGAAACTAAAGCAAGGTGGAAGGAAAAAATAAAAAAATCGAACTTTTTCCCCACAAAAATGTTATTTTAGCTCCAACATATGTGGTGGAAAACTGCTGTTTGGGTGCAAGCAGAATTCGGAAGGGAAGGAGCGCCATTCGACTTTTTGAAAGCAAAATTGGCTGAAATCGTTAGCGGACGCCATGGTGCATTTGAAGAGCTCCTAATATGTCTTAACAGTGGAAACGCCCAGAGGTGACTCCCATTTTGGAAACTAGACTACTCAAGGAAGTTACTAGATGTTTGGAGAGCACCTTGAATCCCCTGTTGCTTCACAGGGTTTTACAACGTTGAGTCGTGAAAATTAAAAATTACATTTTCCCACAAACATGTTGTTTTTACCCCAAATTTTTTATTTTCACAAGGGTAACAGGAGAAAATGCACCATACTGTCACACATGGAGTCAAAGATGTCCGTATATAACACACAACACAGGCGATCAGACTAACGCACTACCAAAAAACATCACAAACAGGGGGGAACACAAGGGTCCCGATTCAATGGAGGTCCCTGCCTCTAGGGAGAGAGGTGAGGAGGCACCTCCTGCACTCACCTCAAGCTGACTCCTGAGATCCCTAGCATCCCTATACAGGTTCTTTCAACCTGTCGGCAAGCAGGATACCTCTGTCCCTCAGAGGGCCCTAAACTCACCCTGTTTAGTGAGTAGGCTGACGAGTACACTAAACTTGCCACTTAACTAATAAACATGGAGGGAGAGGAAAGACAGATGGAGAAATAAACAGAAGGATACAATACACCAAACTTCACCGTAGCAGACGGATTTTACAGTAAAAGGTGGATGGGCAAAGGAGAATACCTCAGCAGTTCCTTCCACCAGGCTGGCTAAAGTAGAAATGGATTCTAAGAGCAGCAGGATCTGCTGGTAAAGCTGCAGTATTTAACCTTAATGGGTGTGGGCCCAAAGCAACAACAGCTGACCTGCCCAGAGCTGCTGGGAACAAAACTGAAGTTAAAGGCTGCTTTACACACAATGATATCGCTAGCGATCTCGTTAGTGATGTGACATGCCCAGATTGTTGTTACGATTTGCCGAAATCGCTCATAGGTCATTTTGTAGCGGTCACACATACACATCTCACAACGACGCTACATCATTCAGCGATATATTGTTTGACCAAGGCGGTCGTGTGGATGTTGTTCGTCGTTGGCAGGGTGTCAAACGTAGCAATATGTCTGCTGCGTTCCAAGCGACGAACAATATTTTGAAACTGAACGACGTGTCAACGATCAACGATTTTCACCCTATTCGCGATCATTCGGAATCGCACGTAGGTGTCACACGCAACAACGTCGCTAACGATGACGGACGTGCATCCCGAAAACCGTGACCCCAACGACATATCGTCAGATAAATCGTAGTCCAATTTTCCTAAGGGGAGTAAATAATAAAGGGCACCATAATGTGTTACACAATTTCTCCTCAACGTTGCAATAACCCACATGTGACTGTACAGTACTGTTTCTCTGCACCACAGGGCTCGGGAGGGAAAGAGCGCCATTTGATTTATGGAGGACAGATTTTCCTAAAAAAGTTTGTGGACTCCATTTGCAGAGCCCCTAAGTGCCAGAACAACAGAAACTTCCTTAAGTGACCACATTTTGAAAATTACACCCGTCTGAGAGTTCATCTATGGGTATAGTGACAATTTTGATTTCTATGGAATCAACACAATGAATGTTGCAGGATTAAAAATTACAAATAAGCCTTTGTCGTGCCCAGTACATTGTAGAACCCGTACATTGTTCCAATCTTGTGCTTCTGAAGGCACACATCTCATACATTAAGAGCGCTCTCTTCACTGCAACAATGCCAAACAAGTGGATGTAAACTGTAGTTGAGGCACACTGTGGGGCTCAAAATGGAGGGGATAACTTGGAATTGGGAGCACAGATGTTTCTGAATTTATTTTTGGGGGAGCCATAGTGCTTGTCCAGAAGCGTGGAAGTAGCGTGGAAGCCCCCTATATGTCCCGCCCCGCGGCCTCAGCTGCGACCGCCGAGCCGCTCGAATCCGGGTTCGTGTGTCGGTGGCTCGAGTGCCTCCGGACCCGGGGGTCACGTCGCTATGGAAGGGTGTGTACGCAGGGGTTTGGGGTGGTTGTTTGGTAAAGTTCGTGACGCCACACACGGGTCGTGGTGATTGTATGGTGGACACCACCACTGCCGTTGACTAGGCCTCCCGGGGACGGTGTTATGCAGCTTGGTGTTAACCCCTCCGTGGGCAGGGGGCGATGGTCCCGGGGGCCCACGGGAAGGTGAGGGCCTGGGGTGCAGGGCGCAGTGTTGTGGTGCAGCGCGGTGTGGTGCCTGACGGCACTGGTGTACTCACTCTGACACAAGATAATGGAGTCTCTGGTAAACCAAACGGTAGAATGGACGGGGCCCACAGCCGGCTGCGGTGTTCTCCCTGAACAGGCTGGTGATGGCTGTCGTTTTCCCTGCACCTGTGTTAGGTAGTTTTTGACTGCTGTGCCTGGGCACCGGTAGTCCGCTCCCCGGCATGTAAGTGTCGTAGGAGCCCGTTTGCCCGCAGGCGCTGGCCCTTCAGATCTCTTGCCCTTGGCAGTGGCACTTATCCGGGATGGTTGGGCTGTTGTCGTCAATCGGGACTTGGGTGGGAATGAACCCCTGAGGTCCAGACCGCAATCAGTAAATTCAACTATCAGGGCGGCTTCTAGCCTAGTCGGGGTCTGAGTACCCTGCCTGGTGCTTGGCTCCAATCGGCTCCCCGGTTCGGTACCGGCGGGCCACCGCCCGACCCCGGTCCTACGGTTCCACTGAACGTTCACCAACTCCTGCAGACGGCCACCACCGTCTGCCAACCTTGCTGGAGGTGCCTGGGCTCCGACCCAGACACCTAGACAGTCTGTGGCAGGCCTGGTCCCAGGTCTGCCTGTGCACGTCTTTCTCCTCTCCACTCCACTCAACTTCTCTTTCTTGTTTTGTCTGTCGTGTTTTTCCCACCTCCAGGACTGTGAACTCCTCGGTGGGCGGAGTCAACCGCCTGGCTTTGCCCCACCTGGTGTGGACATCAGACCCTGGAGGGTGGCAACAAGGATTTTTGTTTGACTGTTGTCACCTATCCGGGGAAAGGGGTGTGTGTGGTGTTGTGTCTGTGACTACCTAGCTAGTCCAGGGAATCACATATATTTCCATTAACAGATGATACATCTGATGGGGACTTGTTTTTTATGGGTTGAGTTGAATGCTATTGGTGGCAATTTTGGGTACAGAACATTTTGGATCAGTTCACATTTATCCTGTGCTCTATACTGAGCACCTACATCAGGGTTTCCATCTACATCTCTGAAATACGTGACTCAGGTAAAACCCTTGATGGATCCTAATGGGGCAGAAGAGTTACTCCAGACTCTATTTAGCCATTGTTCAGCAGTGCACAAAACTGCTGTTGACCGCACTGTTGTTCTGTGCCATCCCCGTGCCAGCAGCTGGGCTGCTCGGATCCGGAACCGCGGTGGCTCGATGGTCTCTGAACCCGGGGGTCGTGCGGCCACTCAATAAAGGGGGGCTATGTACAGGGGGCTTAGAAAGTTTGTGACGCCACCCACAGATCGTTGTAATGTGGGATACCACCACTGCTGCGTCTGGGGGAGCGCCTGGGAGCGATGGGATGGTAGCTTGTGATGTTAACCCCTCCGTGAGCAGGGGGAAGGTGTCCCGGGGCTTGGTAGTGGAAGGATGGGGAGCCGTGGGCTGTAGGGCTGGGAGACAGGGAGCAGAGAAACTCACAGTGGTTGTCGTGGTGCTGGATGAGGCTGTGCTGACTTGTGAGGTCAATGAACACACAGGCAGTGATTCAACCAAAAGTCCTTCAGTACCGCTGCCGCTGAGGGGGAGCACGTCCAGGTGACCGTTCCCAGTGATGTTACTAGTGTGCTTTGGTCTAGTCTGACCCTCCGCGAGCCTCCACTTCCACAGCCCCTCACTCTCTGAGGCTGAGCTCCAACTCCCCAGCCCGCTCTCCTCCCTGAGAGCTACTTGAGAGCCCTCTGCTCTCTTTGCTCCCCTGCTGACGACTAACTAGCCACCTCCCACCCAGTCTGATTAACCCTTCGGTGAGCGGCCCTTTCCACACTGGACCTGCCCCCTGGTGTGTGTGTGGGGGATTTGCATGCTGGTCTTAGCACATCACTGAGTGGCACCTGGAACCAAGGGAGAGAGATGAATGCTGCACGGAAAGGAAAATTGTTTAACACCCTGTGACGACCTGATAGGCTAGGGCATCATAGTTTACATCTAAAAAGGAAAGTAAAAGATAGACACCGCCGAACCACAGGTCATGCAGGAGTTTACAGAGAATTTTCCATTGGGAACTTTATCTGAATCATGTTTTTCAAAGATTTACATGTAATCTCCAGTATAAGCACTCAGCGTAGAGGGCAGGTTAAATGTGAGCCCGCCATACTGCTATCATTGGGAGGCAGAATAAACAAATCAACAGCATGTAAAGAATTGGCTTTATTACTACTTTTTACACCGTTCACCTTGTGGCATAAGTGATAAGATAGCTTTATTCCTCAATTTGGTATGATTAATGTGATACCATATTTCTATAGGGTTTTTAGGTTTGGCTACTAGCACACTAAAAAACGCTTTTTGTTTTTTCAAAATAAAGGTTTGGCATTACCGAATTTTGATGGCTATATTTTTTTTTTTATATCTCTACCCAGAGTCATTTTGAGCCAAATAATGCTTTTTTTTATCACTTTCTATTCTATTTTTGTGATGCAGAATCAAGAAGAAAGCGCAATTCTGCATTTTGTTATTTTTTTATGCTGTACACCGTGTCGTAAAAGTGATAAAACAGCTTTATTCTTTGGCTCAGTATGATTAGAGCGATACCACATTCATATTTTTTTAATGTTTTGTTACTTTTACATCATAAAAACAATTTTAAAGAAACACATTGTTTTTTTGCTGCTTTTTTTTAATATGGTGTTCAGTTTTATAGATCGGATTATTTCAGATGTGGTAATATCAAATATGTGTACTTTTTTGTTTATTTGTTTACATAAATATACATATTTATTGATTTAATATTTTTTTCATGTTCATATTTTTACAATTTTATTTTTTACTTATTATTTAAACTTTTTACTTAGTCCCTCCCTGGAATATTAACTTTATTACATTTATTGCAATTAGAATCCACTGCAATACACCAGCTTTGCAATGGATTATAGCTGTCAGTTTTCCACTGACAAAAGCCTCTGAGACTATGCTTCTGGAATGATCTCAGAGGCTTGCCCTAGCTGGGCGACTTGGTGGTCTTCATGACATGATCATGATGACCTCAGGTTGCCATGGCAATGATCAGGTCCCCATGATCACATTGCGGGGGATCTGATTGTTTGGGAGGCAAAACATACTCCCTCTCTCAGCCTCTAAATGCTGAGATCATTATTGATCGCAGCATATAGGGGGTTAAAAAGTTAGGGGTGGCTGTGAGAGTCAATGCACGCCTGTCGAGTAAGCCAAAGTACCAGCGATTTCTGTTTATTTGCTGTCAAAACTAATTAACAAGGAGTGTCACCCTATGAGGTGTTATTCAGTGAAATCTTCAGTTGTAAAGTTATGAATAAGATTAAATGTACATGAAGAATAGGATTTAAGGAAAATAAACAATACCATAATTGTTCCTTTGTATTACTTTTCTACTTGAATTAATCTAAAACAATAATAATGTAGTTATGCCTTAAGGCCCTGTCACACACAGAGATAAATCTGCGGCAGATCTGTGGTTGCAGTGAAATTGTGGACAATCAGTGCCAGGTTTGTGGCTGTGTACAAATGGAACAATATGTCCATGATTTCACTGCAACCACAGATCTGCCAAAGATTTATCTCTGTGTGTGACGGGGCCTTTAGACTATTTTACAAAATTGCACTAAATGAGCCATAACATGAAAAGCCTAATATTTTGGATGTCCCTCCATGTCAACGACACAACTCTGTCTGTTGAAAGCATGGACTCCACAAGACCTTCTGTGTCTTGTGATATCTGGCACCAAGATGTTAGCTAACAACTCTTTAAGACTTGCATGTTATTAGATGACACATCCATTGACAAATTTAGAGGTTTCTCAAGCCATCCTTAAACAATGTTTGCAATGTGGTAGGTGCATCATTCTGCTGATAGAGGCCACTGTCATTAGGTTATACAGTTGTCATAAAGAGATATTTTTAATTTGTTCTATGTTTAGATAGATTGGAAATGTACAAGTAGCATCAACGTGCATACCAAGACGTAATAATAATATAACAATTATTTTATTTATACAATGTGTCCACCCCTATCCTGTCCACCGCCATTAACTTGAGAACGGCGGCAGCTATAGGAATAGAAGTGGTGTCTAGGTATAGTAAAGTAGCCATGCACTACACAATGAAACCATCTATAGTGCCACCTGGTGGAAAACAACGGAGTTAGCAGTTTTTATCTGGAAAACGGAACGAGATAGAGAAAAAAAAGTGAATTCCAAAGTTGTAGGGCATCATCAATTCAATATGAATCGACACCTTGCATACAGAAATGCTATGATTAGAACATGTAAAACTCACAAGGCTGCGGACATGAAGTGATACCTCATGGAGACCTTCCTACAAGTCATTGGGTATGGAGACTGCGTGGAGTGTCCTCGACGCTTACCTGACCTGATCCCATTGGACTTCTTTCTGTGAGGTCACATCAAACAGCAGGTGTATGCGACCCCTCCACCAACATTGCAGGACCTACGATGACGTTTCACAGATGCTTGTGCAAATGTGTCACCTACCATATTGCACAACGTGCAGCAAGATACAGTATGCTGTCCAGAGTCCAGATGTGCATTGCAGCTGACGGTGGCCACTTTGAACATCAAAGTTAAATAAGCGCCATATGCGTGACCAGCATTCAAAGTTTGGAGGGGGTCATGGGTTTCATATCATAGCATTGCTGTATGCAAGGTGATGATTCGTATTGAATTGATGATGCCCTACAATTTTTTAATTCACTTTTTTTCTCTATCTTGTTCCTTATTTTTAGATAAAAATGCTAACTCCGTTGTTTTTCACCAGGTGGCGCTATAGGTGGTTTCATTGCCTAGCGCATGGCTACTTTACTATACCTAGACACCAATTCTATGCCTATAGCTGCCGCCGTTCTCAAGTTAATGAGGGTGGACAGGATATGGGTGGACACACTATACAGCACCAACAGATTGCGCAGCACTTTACAATTGAAGAGGATGTGGACAGACAATAAAAAAATTACAAAGTAACACCTAGTTCAACAGTTACAGGAGTGAGGGTCTAGGTCGCAAGCTTACAATCTACAAGGAAATGGGGGAGTTAATGGCATAATGTTCTTGTAATGTATTGTACTGTCATGATTATAATAAATAGGGGTTATGATATAAAGCTGCATGAGTAGTGATCAGCAGGTATTTGTCTAAAAACAGTTACCAAGCGCTATTTGGTCCATGGAGGATGTGGAGACAGTTTACACTGTGTGCAGAATTATAAGGCAAATGATTATTTTGATCACATGATACTTTTTATACATGTTGTCCTGCTACAAGCTGTATAGGCTTGAGAGCCAACTACCAATTAAGTAAATCAGGTGATGTGCATCTCTGTAATGAGGAGGGGTGTGGTGTAATGACATCAACACCCTATTTAAGGTGTGCTTAATTATTAGGCAACTTCCTTTCCTTTGGCAAAATGGGTCAGAAGAGAGATTTGATGGGCTCTGAAAAGTCCAAAATTGTGAGATGTCTTGCAGAGGGATGCAGCAGTCTTGAAATTGCCAAACTTTTGAAGCGTGATCACCGAACAATCAAGCGTTTCATGGCAAATAGTCAACAGGGTCACAAGAAGCGTGTTGGGCAAAAAAAGCGCAAAATAACTGCCCATGAATTGAGGACAATCAAGCGTGAAGCTGCCAAGATGCCATTTGCCAACAGTTTGGCCATATTTCAGAGGTGCAACATTACTGGAGTATCAAAAAGCACAAGGTGTGCTATACTCAGGGACATGGCTAAGGTAAGGAAGACTGAAAAACGACCACCTTTAAACAAGAAACATAAGATAAAACATCAAGACTGGGCCAAGAAATATCTTAAGACTGATTTTTCAAAGGTTTTATGGACTGATGAAATGAGAGGGACTCTTGATGGGCCAGAGGCTGGATCAGTAAAGGGCAGAGAGCTCCACTCCGACTCAGATGCCAGCAAGGTGGAGGTGGGGTACTGGTATGGGCTGGTATCATCAAAGATTAACTTGTGGGACCTTTTCGGGTTGAGGATGGACTGAAGCTCAATTCCCAGATCTACTGCCAGTTTCTGGAAGACAACTTCTTCAAGCAGTGGTACAGAAAGAGGTCGGTATCGTTCAAGAAAAACATGATTTTCATGCAGGACAATGCTCCATCACATGCATCCAACCACTCCATTACATGGCTGGCCAGTAAAGGTCTAAAAGATGAAAAAATAATGACACGGCCCCCTTGTTCACCTGATCTGAACCCCATAGAGAACCTGTGGTCCCTCATAAAATGTGAGATTTACAGGGAGGGAAACAGTACACCTCTCGGAACAGTGTCTGGGAGGCTGTGGTGGCTGCTGCACGCAACGTTGATTGTAAAGAGATCAAGCAACTGACAGAATCTATGGATGGTAGGCTGTTGAGTGTCATCAGAAGGAAAGGTGGCTATATTTGTCACTAATTTTTTGGGGGTTTTTATTTGCATGTCAGAAATGTTTATTTCTAAATTTTGTGCAGTTATTTTGGTTTACCTGGAGAAAATAAATAAGTGAGATGGGAATATATTTGTTTTTTATTAAGTTGCCTAATCATTCTGCACAGTAATAGTTACCTGCAAAAACAGATATCCTCCTAAGATAGCCAAATTTAAAAAAAAAACACTCCAACTTCCAAAAATATTAAGCTTTGATATTTATGAGTCTTTTGAGTTGATTGAGAACATAGTTGTTAATCAATAATAAAAAATATCCTCTAAAATACAACTTGCCCAATAATTCCGCACACGGTGTAATAAGAGGGTCAAGATTCTGAGGGAAAAAGCAGAGAAAATAGAAGAGAGTTAGATTGGTGAAGTGAGGTGATAAGCCTGCTTAAAAATGTGGGGAAGGGTAATAATCGGATCAACCAGGGGAAGGCATTCTAGGAAACTGGCGAAGCACAAGAGAAGTCTTGGAGACCTAAGTGAGAAGTCTAGGGATTAGGGAGTATGATAGTCTTAGATTAATTGCAGAATGGTGATCACAGGTAGGGTGATAGACAGAGATGAAGGAGGAAATGTTGGGTAGTGCAGAACTGTGAAGAACTGGGTGAAAGCGATAGGTTTATATTGTACTCTGTATGTAATGGATGGGTAACCAGTGCAATGACTGACTTGAGCTAAAGACATTGGTGTAGCGGGTGGACAGAAATAAGATCCTGTCTGCCGCATTCAGTATAGATCTGAACTTTCTCAGCAGAACATAGTCCAGAGCATCACAATATTTCCCCAAGGTTGCATTTTTCCCATAGAGCATCCCGCTGTTATCAGTTCTCCCAGTGCACAAGTACCTCACGTGATTCGGAAAAAAACAAGATTGATCGGACTACATGTTTCCATTGTTCCAAAGTTTCATTCTGAACCACACATGCCCAAGAATGGCGATTTTGCTGGTGGATAAGAATCTGCATGCGCAATCTGACTGGGGTGCAAGCTGTCACTTCCTCTGTTCAAACACTGATGGTCTAGCCTTTGCTAGGTGCTAAATTTACACTGTATTTTGAGTTTTTCTATATGTTTATATAAATTTTGGCCCTTATTATCAGTGAAATCCTAATGCTTGTGCATTTTTCCTCCTTCGAGTGGATCAAATAACAAACGCACGTTTCACTCATTGTCTAATATGTCAACACCCTTAGAAAGGTCCCATTGTTACAAGCTAATTTTCCAAGCTTAATGTTATGGCTGATCGGTGAATCTGACAGTAGTGAATTGGGTATTTCAGATCAGTGACAAAGCGCTGATCCATTTTTATCCTGCTGTGGTGTCAGCAAAGGGTGGGAAATGAGGATTGAACAATTTAAGCGCATTCAACATTCACAAGCACCAGGAATGGAAACAGGAAGCTTGTAACACAGCATCTGCTTGACCTACCTAGTGCAACCATCACAACATCCACCCGCACCGACCTTACTGCTGAGCCTCAGTTTCCTGGTTTCCCGGTTACTCCCATTTTTTACTTGAAAGTAAAAATCAGTTTTCCTATTTCCTATAACATTAGTGTTACAGAAGCCGCATAACAATACATAAGGTTTCTCAGCAATTCTGTTCATCACTACATCTACATATTATGGTGTAGCCCTTTTTGTTCTTCTTTTATGCTCCCAACATCTTAACTGGGGGATCACACTGCAAGTTCAATGTTGACAATGCTGACACGCTGCTACTCACAGTGGGGGCGCGTCTGACTGCAACCAATCATAGACACTGGTGGGCGGAGAAAGCAGAGCATATGCATGAAGGTAAATGAGCGGCCATAGCTGCGCCGGAGCATCGATAAGTACAGCCCACTTACTCCTATACCCCTATCCCTTCTACCACCATTTTTAATTATCGGATTCTAGTCCCCATAGACTTATATGGGAACCGGCATCTGGCCAGATAACCAGGATCAATCTCGGCCAGAACTGTTTTTTTTGTTTTTTTTTTTAAACCAGTTAGACTTGCCGGTCCCGGTTATCTGCGAGTCCTTTAAGCCTAACGAACAGCTAAGATACAGAAGTATCTTTCTTTACTTAATCTTTCGTTTCAAGATATTCCAACTTAGAGGTACAAGAATACCACCTCATAAAGTACTGTCCCCTTTAAACATGCTGACCGTGGTCGTTAACTAGCGGCCACTGGACTACATGCAAGACATTTAGCGGTCGTTTAATGGTCTGATCAACCCAGTCATCTTGAATTTTAGCTTATCTGAATGGGCTATAATACAAGTTATGAATCCAAGGGGAGATAAGGAAGGATAGACCTGGGCCCCATTTCCATTATAGCATCACACAGGCAATTGTTCCGCTCCCTAGAAGGGGTCATCCATGGACACGATATTGAAATAAGGGCATGTTACAATTCTTTTAGATTGTTGAGTCATTTAGAGGCCATTGGAGCTTCATGCACAAGGCCACATTAACAGGTTTTTTTTATTATGGCAGCCTTCACTTTCTGGAACACTTATTTATAGAAGCAGTCACACTCCAAAAATGATAGATTTTAAACCTTTCTAAATACCGTATATGTGTAATATAGTGTAGTATCAAAATATGCACCTTTCCCTGATTTTTTCCCTGATTTTCAGCATCTCTCTGTTCCTTGCTGCTTTACACATGTAGATTTCTTGTGAGATCGCATTTGCGATCGCACCCGCCCCCCATCTTGCCCGTGTCGCACAAACTCGTAACCCCCCATCACACGTACTTACCTCCCGAATGACCTTGCTGTGGGCGGCAAACATCCACTTCCTGAAGGGGGAGGGACGTTCGGCGTCACAGCGACATCACACAGTGTCCGGCCAATAGAATCGGAGGGGCGGAGATGAGCGGGACGTAAACATCCCACCCACCTCCTTCCTTCCGCATTGCCGGCGGCCGCAGGTAAGCTGCAGTTCATCGTTCCCGGGGTGTCACACAGAGCGATGTGTGCTGCCCCGGGAACGATGAACAACCAGAGCACAGAAGGACATTCCATTTTTTGAAAATGAGCGACGTGTCAACGAGCAATGATAAGGTGAGTATTTTTGCTCGTTCACAGTCGCTCATTTGTGTTACACGCTACGATATGGGAAACGAGGCCGGATGTGCGTCACTAACGACATGACTCCGACGACATATCGTTTGATAAATCGTAGCGTGTAAAGCCCGCTTCAGGCTTTGTAGACTTACATTGTAAAAGCGACTTCTGGTCCAAAAATAACCCCCTGTGTGATTCAGCTAGTGGGAATTAAAGCCACGTGACTCAGAAGAGAACTGAAGCATCACTGGAAACGGGGAAGACGATGATTGGTAAGTATTTTCATACAACTACACTTTGTAGAGACGATAGTGATTCTTCAAGTAACAAAAATATGACTACCTCATGTTGTCAGTTTTGTACACAATGTCAAATAGGAAATGTCATTATCGTTGTAAGTAAAAGTAGTATAATTACCAAATTTTGGCTACTGTTTTAATCTCTAATTTGCTAATGCTGGCCAACTTTGTTTTGGGTGAAAAGCACCACATAGTAGCCATTGTATGGCTGGGTTCAGTGGAACATAAGAAAAATTTCCAGAGAAAAACAATTTTTATCCATACTTTCATCAGTGTGTCATCAGAATATCCGTTTTTACATCCACATGGCATCCGTACGGCATCCGTTTTTATATATATACCAAACCAAATTTACAAGACCAAGTATAGTTTCTTATGATAATATTTGCCATGTATCCATAAAAATCTGTTGTAATACAAATGATTTGTATGGGATACGATTTCTTTTAGGCACCTACAAACTTAAATAGGAGAGTCATATCTGAAATAGAGAAGACAATAATGCACACCGTGATTTTTCTCACTTGGGCACTAGGTCCATCTGAAAAAATCTCATCTCAACAGCCCAACTGAATAAAATTAGTCCGTGAGCTATCGATTCTAACACAGACAGCACATATACAAATAATATGTTCATCTGAGCAATACATAAAGATTAGCAAACTGCAATATCTGCATAAGTCTACAGTAATGCGCTAAAAACTGATGACACAAAATTTTAGAGTTCCAGGTCAGTAACATAGCAGAGGGGTGATCACCCCAGGTCTCTCTCTTGGAGCGACTGCTACTCTAAGTGTATAAGGCAGCGCTCACATCGGCGGTATTTTGCTGCAAAACCGGATCCGTAACAAATGCGTTTCAGTTCAATTAATTTCCAATTAAGAGATTAATTGCTGTAGAGTAGGGAAACAAAGTCTGCCAGCGGACTTGTCAGGATTGCACTTTAGGTGAGAATATGATGTTTTTCTTTAATTAGTACTTGTGGTGTCACTGTGTAAGCATCATAAAGTGTAGGGGGATCTCATACAGTGTGGGAGATACGGTGGCAGCCCTCTACTGTGGAAGGCATCATAAAGTATGGGGGCATCATAAAGTGTGAGTGGCTCACAGAGAGCTATTGTGGAGACCATCATATTGTGTGAAGACTACTGTGGTGGCCCTCATACATTGTGCGGACCATCATATAGTGTGGGGACTAGAGTTGAGCGCGGTTCGTGGTTCTCCAGTTCGCGGCTCGAGTGATTTTGGGGGCTGTTCTAGATCGAACTAGAACTCGAGCTTTTTTGCAAAAGCTCGATAGTTCTAGATACGTTCGAGAACGGTTCTAGCAGCAAAAAAACCCAGCTAATTCCTAGCTGGCTTTCCGCTGTAATAGTGTAGGTCACTCAGTGACTCACACTATTATGACATTTCAGTGTATAGTGTGCGGGAACAGCGCATTCAGATCACTTCTGTATGGATAATGGCTTTTTTTTTTCCTTGTCTTCCTTCCCTAAGCGCGCGTGTGTAGTGGGGAGGGCCAGCATGTCAGCCAATCCCAGACACACATACAGCTAAGTGGACTTTTAGCCAGAGAAGCAACGACATGTGTGATAGGATGTCCATGTCACATGTCCCTGCATTATAAAAACGAGTATCTGCCCGTCCGGACGCCATTATCTCTTCTGCGTCCTTGGTGTCAGACATCACTGGCGCAGCTCCGTCCTGAGTCCTATCGCCGATACTGCTGTATACGCTCCATACACAGCGCTGGACAGCTTAGGGATAGCACTTTCTATCAGTCCTTTTAAGGGCTCATACGGGCAGGGTCAGAGCCATAGGTGACAGGTCCTGAAAACAGAGTTTAACAGCTACACAAGATGACAGCGTCTGTGTAGCTAAGGTCAGGGATTTCCTCACTGCATTTCCCCATTAGGAGGGATAGAAAGGCAGGCTTCCTTTCCTCTACCCAGACCCACAACCCTGCCACTGTACCCTCCTGCCCTTTGCACACTCCAACTCATTGTTACTAAGCCATTATACTAGCAAACACTGAGTGAACTTAGTGGCATCCTAAACGTGGCTGTTGGACTGCTGTATAGTCCCAGTAGTGCACAGATATTTGCAGCACGTCTGCCTGCATTGCACACTCCAACTCATTATAACTAAGCCATTATACTAGCAAACACTGAGTGTACCTAGTGTCATCCTAAACGTGGCTATTGGACTTCTGTATAGTCCCACTAGTGCAAAGATATTTGCAGCACGTCTGCCTGCATTGCACACTCCAACTCATTATAACTAAGCCATTTTACTAGCAAAAACTGCTGCAACTTAGTGGCATACAAAAAGTGGCTGTTGTACTCCATTTGTGCCCCACAGGTGCCAAGCTATTTACAGCACCTCTGCATGACACCCTCCTGCTCTGTTTTTAATAAGCTATAATGATAGCAAAAAATACTGCCATTTAGTGGCATCATAGAACTGGCTGTTGTATTTCATTATTGTCCCACTGGTGCCAAGCTATTTCTAGCACCTGTGCAGGACACCCTCATGCACATTTTGCTACGCTAATGTTATAGCAAACTCAGGGAATTCATTGCTGCATTTGATAATTCGGAGGGATAGAAAGTGAGGCTTTCTTTAGCTTTTCCTTCTGTTCATAGACAGCATCTCCAAGTCCACACCCGAAGAGCAATTTCTCCTCCACGTGTAAGTGTGGAGAGGCAGCTAGTGCGCATGCGTGTGCCGATTTACCCCAGCCGCAGCCTAACTACAGTGTTTCGCCTAGTGAGTATGCTCAGCCTGACTGTGCCATTCCTGAGGCTAAGTCTTCATTTCGGGATACAGCGCATGCTCCCACACTTAGTGTGAAAAGCCTCTTTGCACAGGTACTTGCATTCCGTGCCGGGTCTAAGTCCTGTTTTGTGCCGAGACACCATGCTAAAGCTGATAGTCTATTTTCAGAGACTCTATTTCATGCAACTGACCATTCTCAGGCACTTACTGCATCAGAAACTAGGTCCGGTAATGAACTCTTTGGCCCTGCCCCTGATGTGGGGGGGCCCATATAGACCACAGGGCATCTGGTGTCCTGACGATGTGGTCAGGCCACTCCCAAATGGCTTGCAGAGGCCCGCCCCTATGACTTGTCACCTCATTATTGATGGTCAGACGATGACTGGTGAGGTGTTTGTGTCGTGGCAGCCATGAGGTCATTATTGAAGTTGCGGTTCCAAATAGGACGCTAGTTATGCCACTCATGACGTGTCACTCTGCTTTTGTCTCCAGGAGGTGCATTGTGGTCCACCCTGGTTTGGGGCGGACCCAGGTTATAAAACGGGCTGGAGCCAACAAGGAGGTGCGCAGTCTTCTATTATGCTCCGAAAGAACCCATTGCGGCTTTAGGCCAGAGGTAGGCAGGGATAGGGCGTCGATGCAGGCCGCCACCACAGTTGGTAACGCAGAACGGTTAAGACCAGCTCGTGTCCTACAAGTCCTGCTTGTGCAGCCCAGTGGCATTAACAGGCCTGCTGCTGCTGATGCGCCTCCTGTCCACAGGTGTGGCCCCAATGCACACGGTCAGCGTACTCAATGGCCCCTGTGATGTTAACAGGGAGTTCCTGGGCTGGGTGGGCGTGTGAACCCTGTGACGCTAACAGGGCTCCCAGTCTCCAGATCCGAGTGGCATCTAACTCGGTTCAGGCAACTATTAGTTTCATAGCCACACAGCTCTGTATCCTCCACCTAACCTTCCAGTTGCCAACCTCTCCTTTTCCATCTGGGAGCACGGTGGACACTGACTGCTGATGGGATATATACTAGAGTTGAGCGCGGTTCGCGGTTCAAGGTTCTCCAGTTCTAGGCTCGAGTGATTTTGGGGTCTGTTCTAGATCGAACTAGAACTCGAGCTTTTTGCAAAAGCTCGATAGTTCTAGAAACGTTCGAGAACGGTTCTAGCAGCAAAAAACAGCTAATTCCTAGCTGGCTTTCCGCTGTAATAGTGTAAGTCACTCTGTGACTCACACTATTATGACATTTCAGTGTATAGTGTGCGGGAACAGCGCCTTTTTTTTTTTCCTTGTCTTCCTTCCCTAAGCGCGCGCGTGTAGTGGGGCGGGCCAGCATGTCAGCCAATCCCAGACACACACACAGCTAAGTGGACTTTTAGCCAGAGAAGCAACGGCATGTGTGATAGGATGTCCATGTCACATGTCCCTGCATTATAAAACCGGACATTTTCCTCCAGGACGCCATTATCTGCCTTCTGCGTCCTTGGTGTCAGACATCACTGGCGCAGCTCCGTCCTGAGTCCTATCGCTGATACAGCTGTATGCGCTCCATACACAGCGCTGGACAGCTTAGGGAGAGCACTTTCTATCAGTCCTTTTAAGGGCTCGTACCGGCAGGGTCAGAGCCATAGGTGACAGGTCCTGAAAACAGCGAAAGCGTCTGTGTAGCAAAGGTCAGGGATTTCCTCGCTGCATTTCCCCATTAGGAGGGAATAGAAAGGCAGGCTTCCATTCCTCTACCCAGAGCACCACAATCCTGGCACTGTACCCTCCTGTCCTCTGCGCACTCCAACTCATTATAACTAAGCCATTATACTAGCAAACACTCAGTGTACCTAGTGGCATCCTAAACGTGGCTATTGGACTTAGCTATAGTCCCACTAGTGCAAAGATATTTGCAGCACGTCTGCCTGCATTGCACACTCCAACTCATTATAACTAAGCCATTATACTAGCAAACACTGAGTGTACATAGTGGCATCCTAAACGTGGCTATTGGACTTTTGTATAGTCCCACTAGTGCAAAGACATTTGCAGCACCTCTGCCTGCATTGCACACTCCAACTCATTATAACTAAGCCATTATACTAGCAAACACTCAGTGTACCTAGTGGCATCCTAAACGTGGCTATTGGACTTTTGTATAGTCCCACTAGTGCAAAGACATTTGCAGCACCTCTGCCTGCATTGCACACTCCAACTCATTATAACTAAGCCATTATACTAGCAAACACTCAGTGTACCTAGTGGCATCCTAAACGTGGCTATTGGACTTTTGTCTAGTCACACTAGTGCAAAGACATTTGCAGCACCTCTGCCTGCATTGCACACTCCAACTCATTATATCTAAGCCATTATACTAGCAAACACTCAGTGTACCTAGTGGCATCCTAAACGTGGCTATTGGACTTTTGTCTAGTCACACTAGTGCAAAGACATTTGCAGCACCTCTGCCTGCATTGCACACTCCAACTCATTATAACTAAGCCATTATACTAGCAAACACTCAGTGTACCTAGTGGCATCCTAAACGTGGCTATTGGACTTTTGTCTAGTCACACTAGTGCAAAGACATTTGCAGCACCTCTGCCTGCATTGCACACTCCAACTCATTATAACTAAGCCATTATACTAGCAAACACTCAGTGTACCTAGTGGCATCCTAAACGTGGCTATTGGACTTTTGTCTAGTCACACTAGTGCAAAGACATTTGCAGCACCTCTGCCTGCATTGCACACTCCAACTCATTATAACTAAGCCATTATACTAGCAAACACTCAGTGTACCTAGTGGCATCCTAAACGTGGCTATTGGACTTTTGTCTAGTCACACTAGTGCAAAGACATTTGCAGCACCTCTGCCTGCATTGCACACTCCAACTCATTATAACTAAGCCATTATACTAGCAATTGATGCTGTCAGTTTAAGGGCCGTAGTTGCATTGTCAGGGATATTTATTCTTTATTATTCTGCTGTTAATAAAGCTAGACCACCGCTGCAATCTACACCACCTCTCAATTTTTACTACCACATTTTCAGTGCACAATCTTGTCGCAATCAACATGAGTGGCAAAATGACAGATGCTGGTGGAAAGGGGAAGAGGCGTGGTGGAAAAGGAAAAAAAGGGTTTGTCCGTGGGGAAGGTGGCAAAGCTCCATTATCATCTGCTGAAGATAGACCATCTAGCAGCAAACGTAAGATGTCTACTACTTACCGTGGACAATCCGATGTGCTCCCTTTTTTACGGACACGAACAACAGGAACAAAGGTAGATGATGGCCAAAAAAGGAAAATGCTTGAATGGATCTCAAGTGGTCCAACAAGTGCCCTCTCAGCCACTTCAAGTACTGCATCCAAAAAACACCAGTCCTCTGAGTTGTCATCCCAATCAAACTTGCTTTCTCCCAGCTCTGAAGTCTCCATCAGCCCTGCACAGTATGGTGGAACTGTGATGGCTGAGTCTGCAGAGCTGTTCAGTCACACTATAGCCTGGGAATCAGAGGTCTGCTCCCAAGCTACAGTGAGTACAGAACAGGAAATGGTCTGCAGGGATGCCCAGAACCTTTGTGACTCTGATTCAGGCCGTGAGGACCAAGTTTCTGAGCATAATGTTGACCCTTTGTCACAAACTGTAACACCTGTGGTTATAGACAATGAGGAACATACTGATGAAGATGAGACGCAGATACCCGATTGGGATGACAACTTAAATATTCGGTCAGGGCAAGAAGAGGCTCGGTCTGAGGGGGAGGGGAGTGCAAACACAACAATTGATGATAAAGTTCTAGATCCCACCTACTGTCAACCCACAGTCAGGCACTTGAGGAGGTCAACAGAGGTGGTGGAGGAGGATGCAACTGATGACGAAGTTACCTTGCACCTTCCTGGACACAGTCGGAGTACTGGTAGCACGTCTACAACTGCATCCTCAGCTACCACTCTGCCTCTGAGCATTATTCGGGGTGGATCAACAGGTCGCATGGCCTCTAAGCCTTGCCTAGCCTGGTCCTTTTTTGACATAGAAATAGATCGCCCCAATTATGTGATCTGTAAAATTTGTCATGGTTCTCTTTGTAGAGGTCAAAACTAGAGATGAGCGAACCGGTCGCGGTTCGGCTCGAGGTTGGTTCGCCGAACGGACCTCCCGTTCGAGTTCGGTTCGTCGAACGTTCGACGAACCGAACTCGAACTGCATAGGAAACAATGGCAGGCAATCACAAACACAGAAAAACACCTAGAAAACACCCTCAAAGGTGTCCTAAAGGTGACAAACAACTCAAACACATTGGAAAGTGACAAGGACATATACTCATGCGAAAACAAAACAGCTGGACAAGGAAAAAGAGGAGGACACACAGATATAGGCATGGCACGCCCTTCTAAAATCATGTAAAACACCGCAAGGTGACTCCAAGCGGAGTCTCCCTTTTTTCCAAAAATTGGGCCACACACACACCCACCCCTTCAGTGGTAGCACTTGTGCCCCAGTTGCACACTTCACAGCTAGATTTGCATCAAGCACATTCAAAAATACGCCATAATTAACCGTCCCCAGGATGACACCAGGGTAGGTAGCTAAGTCTTTCCTGATCCCAGCTCTGTGCAGCTTGGATCATTTATAAAAAACACAGCAATCAAGGGTTACTCCAAGCGGAGTCTCCCTTTTTTCCAAAAATTGGGCCCCACACACACCCACCCCTTCAGTGGCAGCAGTTGTGCCCTAGTTGTACACTTCACAGCTACATTTGCATCAAGCACATTCAAAAATACGCCATTCTTATCCGTCCCCAGGATGACACCGGGGTAGGTAGCAAAGTCTTTCCTGATCCCAGCTCTGTTCATCTTGGCTTCTTTTAAAAACAATGTAAGCAAGGGTTACTCCAAGCGGAGTCTCCCTTTTTTCCAAAAATTGGGCCCCACACACACCCACCCCTTCAGTGGCAGCAGTTGTGCCCTAGTTGTACACTTCACAGCTAGATTTGCATCAAGCACATTCAAAAATACGTCATTCTTATCCGTCCCCAGGATGACACCGGGGTAGGTAGCAAAGTCTTTCCTGATCCCAGCTCTGTTCATCTTGGCTTCTTTTAAAAACACATCAAGCAAGGGTTACTCCAAGCGGAGTCTCCCTTTTTTCCAAAAATTGGGCCCCACACACACCCACCCCTTCAGTGGCAGCAGTTGTGCCCTAGTTGTACACTTCACAGCTACATTTGCATCAAGCACATTCAAAAATACGCCATTCTTATCCATCCCCAGGATGACACCGGGGTAGGTAGCAAAGTCTTTGCTGACCCATGACTTGTTCATCTTGGCTTCTTTTAAAAACAATGTAAGCAAGGGTTACTCCAAGCGGAGTCTCCCTTTTTTCCAAAAATTGGGCCCCACACACACCCACCCCTTCAGTGGCAGCAGTTGTGCCCTAGTTGTACACTTCACAGCTACATTTGCATCAAGCACATTCAAAAATACGCCATTCTTATCCGTCCCCAGGATGACACCGGGGTAGGTAGCAAAGTCTTTCCTGATCCCAGCTCTGTTCATCTTGGCTTCTTTTAAAAACAATGTAAGCAAGGGTTACTCCAAGCGGAGTCTCCCTTTTTTCCAAAAATTGGGCCCCACACACACCCACCCCTCCAGTGGCAGCAGTTGTGCCCTAGTTGTACACTTCACAGCTAGATTTGCATCAAGCACATTCAAAAATACGTCATTCTTATCCGTCCCCAGGATGACACCGGGGTAGGTAGCAAAGTCTTTCCTGATCCCAGCTCTGTTCATCTTGGCTTCTTTTAAAAACACATCAAGCAAGGGTTACTCCAAGCGGAGTCTCCCTTTTTTCCAAAAATTGGGCCCCACACACACCCACCCCTTCAGTGGCAGCAGTTGTGCCCTAGTTGTACACTTCACAGCTACATTTGCATCAAGCACATTCAAAAATACGCCATTCTTATCCATCCCCAGGATGACACCGGGGTAGGTAGCAAAGTCTTTGCTGACCCATGACTTGTTCATCTTGGCTTCTTTTAAAAACAATGTAAGCAAGGGTTACTCCAAGCGGAGTCTCCCTTTTTTCCAAAAATTGGGCCCCACACACACCCACCCCTTCAGTGGCAGCAGTTGTGCCCTAGTTGTACACTTCACAGCTAGATTTGCATCAAGCACATTCAAAAATACGTCATTCTTATCCGTCCCCAGGATGACACCGGGGTAGGTAGCAAAGTCTTTCCTGATCCCAGCTCTGTTCATCTTGGCTTCTTTTAAAAACACATCAAGCAAGGGTTACTCCAAGCGGAGTCTCCCTTTTTTTCCAAAAATTGGGCCCCACACACCCACCCATTCAGTGGCAGCAGTTGTGCCCCAGTTGTACACTTCACAGCTAGATTTGCATCAAGCACATTCAAAAATACGTCATTCTTATCCGTCCCCAGGATGACACCGGGGTAGGTAGCAAAGTCTTTCCTGATCCCAGCTCTGTTCATCTTGGCTTCTTTTAAAAACACATCAAGCAAGGGTTACTCCAAGCGGAGTCTCCCTTTTTTCCAAAAATTGGGCCCCACACACACCCACCCCTTCAGTGGCAGCAGTTGTGCCCTAGTTGTACACTTCACAGCTACATTTGCATCAAGCACATTCAAAAATACGCCATTCTTATCCATCCCCAGGATGACACCGGGGTAGGTAGCAAAGTCTTTGCTGACCCATGACTTGTTCATCTTGGCTTCTTTTAAAAACAATGTAAGCAAGGGTTACTCCAAGCGGAGTCTCCCTTTTTTCCAAAAATTGGGCCCCACACACACCCACCCCTTCAGTGGCAGCAGTTGTGCCCTAGTTGTACACTTCACAGCTACATTTGCATCAAGCACATTCAAAAATACGCCATTCTTATCCGTCCCCAGGATGACACCGGGGTAGGTAGCAAAGTCTTTCCTGATCCCAGCTCTGTTCATCTTGGCTTCTTTTAAAAACACAGCAAGCAAGGGTTACTCCAAGCGGAGTCTCCCTTTTTTTCCAAAAATTGGGCCCCACACACCCACCCATTCAGTGGCAGCAGTTGTGCCCCAGTTGTACACTTCACAGCTAGATTTGCATCAAGCACATTCAAAAATACGTCATTCTTATCCGTCCCCAGGATGACACCGGGGTAGGTAGCAAAGTCTTTCCTGATCCCAGCTCTGTTCATCTTGGCTTCTTTTAAAAACACATCAAGCAAGGGTTACTCCAAGCGGAGTCTCCCTTTTTTCCAAAAATTGGGCCCCACACACACCCACCCCTTCAGTGGCAGCAGTTGTGCCCTAGTTGTACACTTCACAGCTACATTTGCATCAAGCACATTCAAAAATACGCCATTCTTATCCATCCCCAGGATGACACCGGGGTAGGTAGCAAAGTCTTTGCTGACCCATGACTTGTTCATCTTGGCTTCTTTTAAAAACAATGTAAGCAAGGGTTACTCCAAGCGGAGTCTCCCTTTTTTCCAAAAATTGGGCCCCACACACACCCACCCATTCAGTGGCAGCAGTTGTGCCCCAGTTGTACACTTCACAGCTAGATTTGCATCAAGCACATTCAAAAATACGCCATAATTAACCGTCCCCAGGATGACACCGGGGTAGGTAGCAAAGTCTTTCCTGATCCCAGCTCTGTTCATCTTGGCTTCTTTTAAAAACACATCAAGCAAGGGTTACTCCAAGCGGAGTCTCCCTTTTTTTCCAAAAATTGGGCCCCACACACCCACCCATTCAGTGGCAGCAGTTGTGCCCCAGTTGTACACTTCACAGCTAGATTTGCATCAAGCACATTCAAAAATACGCCATAATTAACCGTCCCCAGGATGACACCAGGGTAGGTAGCAAAGTCTTTCCTGATCCCAGCTCTGTTCATCTTGGCTTCTTTTAAAAACAATGTAAGCAAGGGTTACTCCAAGCGGAGTCTCCCTTTTTTTCCAAAAATTGGGCCCCACACACCCACCCATTCAGTGGCAGCACTTGTGCCCTAGTTGCAAACAGGATGTTTTGATTTGCATCAAGCACATTCCAAATCAACAAGCATTTACTCTCCCCAGGATGACACAGGGGTAGTAAATTCCTTCTGGATCCATGACTTGTTCATTTTGATGAACGTCAGTCTGTCCACATTGTCACTGGACAGACGCGTGCGCTTATCTGTCAGCACACACCCAGCAGCACTGAAGACACGTCCAGAGACAACGCTGGCAGCTGGACACGACAAAATCTCCAAGGCGTAAGTTGCGAGCTCTGGCCATTTTTCTAGGTTTGAAGCCCAAAAGGAGCAAGGCTCCAGTTGCACAGTCATGGCATCGATGTTCATTTGGAGATACTCCTGTATCATCCTCTCCAGCCGTTGACTATGTGTCAGACTTGTTGTCTCTGGTGGCCTTGCAAAAGAGGGTCTAAAAAAATTATGAAAAGATTCCATAAAATTGCTGTTACCGGCACCAGATACGGTCCTACTGGTACGGGTAGACTGTTGAAGATGACGAGACCGTCCCATGTTTGTCAAGTTACAACTGGGAGATTCACTCCCTGCACCTGCACGGTTGTTTGGTGGAAAAGCCGAGCTAAGATCTAGTAACAGCTTCTGCTGATACTCCTGCATACGTGCGTCCCTTTCTATGGCTGGAATTATGTCACAAAATTTGGACTTATACCGGGGATCTAATAGTGTGGCAATCCAGTAGTCATCATCACTTCTAATTTTGACAATACGACTGTCATGTTGGAGGTAGTGCAACAAAAAGGCACTCATGTGTCTTGCGCAGCCATGCGGACCAAGTCCACGCTGTGTTTGTGGCATAGAGGTGCTACCCGTTCTTTCTTCCTCTGACATCTGACCCCAACCTCTTTCAACTGAAATTTGACCAAGGTCTCCCTCATCCGCTGAGTCTTCCATGTCCATGGACAGTTCGTCCTCCATTTCTTCATGTTCTCCTGCACCTTGCTCAACATTTCGCCTGCTACTATGCGCCCTTGTCGATCCCTGTCCCCCTTGGTCCCATGCCTGCTGCGTTGGTGATGATGAACGTCTGGACCTTGGTGATGTTGTTGTCCCTTGCGCATATGAATCCTCCTGTAGTTCCTCCCCTTCATGTTGTCCCACCCCCTGACTCCGAATAGTGTTTAGCGTGTGCTCCAGCATGTAAATGACTGGAATCGTCATGCTGATAATGGCATTGTCAGCGCTAAACATATTCGTCGCCATGTCGAAACTGTGCAGAAGGGTGCATAGGTCCTTGATCTGAGACCACTCCATCAGGGTGATCTGCCCCACCTCTGCATCTCGTTGGCCCAGGCTATACGTCATGACGTATTGCACCAGGGCTCTGCGGTGCTGCCACAGTCGCTGTAACATGTGGAGAGTTGAATTCCAGCGTGTCGCCACATCGCATTTCAGGCGATGAACCGGCAGGCCGAAAGACTTCTGGAGCGATGCAAGTCGCTCAGCTGCGGCGCTTGAACGGCGGAAGTGAGCAGACAGTTTTCGTGCCCTGTTCAGAAGGCCATCTAGGCCGGGATAGTGTGTTAAAAATTGCTGCACGACAAGGTTCAACACGTGAGCCATACAAGGTACGTGTGTCACCTTGCCCAGGCGAAGAGCCGCACCCAGGTTTGCAGCATTGTCGCACACGGCCTTACCAGGCTGCAGGTTGAGTGGAGACAACCATTTATTAAACTCGGACCGCAGAGCTGACCACAACTCCTCAGCTGTGTGACTCTTATTACCAAGACATGTCAAGCTAAAGACCGCCTGATGCCGTTGCGCTCTGCTGCCAGCATAGTAATGAGGGGTGCGTGATTCCTTCTGCGCAGTGAGAACGCTGGTGGCCTGACCAGGCAGGCTTGGGGCGGAGGTGGAGGACCCAGATGAGGTGGAGGATGCAGAAGCAGTGGCGGAACTTGGACAGACAGAGGATTGACACACAAGTCGTGGGGACGGCAAGACTTGTGCAGCAGACCCTTCACCATCTATCACCATAGTTACCCAGTGCCCAGTCAGCGACATGTAACGTCCCTGTCCATGCTTACTGGTCCAAGTATCGGTGGTGAAATGCACCCGTTCACACACAGAGTTTCTCAAGGAAGCGGTGATGTTGTGTGCGACATGCTGGTGTAGCGCGGGCACACCTTTCTTAGAGAAGTAGTGGCGACTAGGCATCTGGTACTGGGGCACAGCGACAGACATAAGGTCTCTAAAATCCTGTGTGTCCACTAGGTGGAAAGGCAGCATTTCGGTAGCCAACAGCTTACAGAGGGATAGAGTCAACCTCTTAGCTTTGTCATGGGTCGGAGGAAGTGGCCTTTTATTTGACCACATCTGAGGGACAGAGATCTGGCTGCTGTGTGTAGACGGTGTTGAGAAGGGTGTCCCTGGAAAAATGCAGGTTTGTGAGGAAAGTGCAGGCGGAGACATGATGTTGCCTTCATCCAACGTTGGTGCTATCGATGTCTGAGAGAGCTGTACACACTCACTTGTTTCCCCTTCCAAACCAACTGACGACCTTACAAGCAAACTGCCTGTTGCGGTTACAGTGGTGGAAGTTTTGCGTGGAAAAACAGGTGTGACAGCTGTCCCCACAGTCCTAGAAGATGAAGAGCGCGCGGATGCACTGGAAGGGGCGGGCGGTGGATGGTTCGCTCCGCTAGGCCGCATTGCAGCACGGTGAGCTTCCCACCGGGACTTATGATATTTAGTCATGTGACGATTCATGGAAGAAGTTGTCAAACTGCTGAGGTTTTGACCTCTACTAACAGAATCATGACAAATGTTACATATCACATGAGTTGGGCGATCTTTTTCGATGTGAAAAAAGGACCAGGCTAGGCAAGGCTTAGAGGCCATGCGACCTGTTGATCCACCCCGAATAATGCTCATAGGCAGAGTGGTGGCTGAGGATGCAGTTGTAGACGTGCTACCAGTGCTCCGACTCTGTCCAAGAAGGCGCAAGGTAACTTCGTCGTCGGTTGCATCCTCCTCCACCGCCTCTGTTGACCTCCTCGAGTGCCTGACTGGGGGTTGACAGTAGGTGGGATCTAGAACGTCATCATCAATTGTTGTGTTTGCACTCCCCTCCCCCTCAGACCGAGCCTCTTCTTGCCCTGACCGAATATTTAAGTTGTCATCCCAATCGGGTATCTGCGTCTCATCTTCATCAGTATGTTCCTCATTGTCTATAACCACAGGTGTTACAGTTTGTGACAAAGGGTCAACATTATGCTCAGAAACTTGGTCCTCACGGCCTGAATCAGAGTCACAAAGGTTCTGGGCATCACTGCAGACCATTTCCTGTTCTGTACTCACTGTAGCTTGGGAGCAGACCTCTGATTCCCAGGCTATAGTGTGACTGAACAGCTCTGCAGACTCAGCCATCTCAGTTCCACCATACTGTGCAGGGCTGATGGAGACTTCAGAGCTGGGAGAAATCAAGTGTGATTGGGATGACAACTCAGAGGACTGGTGTTTTTTGGATGCGGTACTTGAAGTGGCTGAGAGGGCACTTGTTGGACCACTTGAGATCCATTCAAGCATTTTCCTTTTTTGCCCATCATCTACCTTTGTTCCTCTTGTTCGTGTCCGTAAAAAAGGGAGCACATCGGATTGTCCACAATAAGTAGTAGACATCTTACTTTTGCTAGTAGATGGTCTATCTGCAGCAGATGATAATGGAGCTTTGCCACCTTCCCCACTGACAAAACCTTTTTTGCCTTTTCCACCACGCCTCTTCCCCTTTCCACCAGCATCTGTCATTTTGCCACTCATGTTGATTGCGACAAGATTGTGGACTGAAAATGTGGTAGTAAAAATTGAGAGGTGGTGAAGATTGCAGTGGTGGTCTAGCTTTATTAACAGAAGAATAATAAAGAATAAATATCCCTGACAATGTAACTTAGTTATAATTAGTTGGAGTGTGCAACGCAGGCAGACGTGCTGCAAATGTCTTGGCACTAGTGGGACTATAGCAAAGTCCAATAGCCACGTATAGGATGCCACTAGGTACACTGAGTGTGTGCTAGTATAATGGCTTAGTTATAATTAGTTGGAGTGTGCAACGCAGGCAGATGCGCTCTGCAAATGTCTTGGCACTAGTGGGACTATAGCAAAGTCCAATAGCCACGTATAGGATGCCACTAGGTACACTGAGTGTGTGCTAGTATAATGGCTTAGTTATAATTAGTTGGAGTGTGCAACGCAGGCAGATGCGCTCTGCAAATGTCTTGGCACTAGTGGGACTATAGCAAAGTCCAATAGCCACGTATAGGATGCCACTAGGTACAATGAGTGTGTGCTAGTATAATGGCTTAGTTATAATTAGTTGGAGTGTGCAACGCAGGCAGATGCGCTCTGCAAATGTCTTGGCACTAGTGGGACTATAGCAAAGTCCAATAGCCACGTATAGGATGCCACTAGGTACACTGAGTGTGTGCTAGTATAATGGCTTAGTTATAATTAGTTGGAGTGTGCAACGCAGGCAGATGCGCTCTGCAAATGTCTTGGCACTAGTGGGACTATAGCAAAGTCCAATAGCCACGTATAGGATGCCACTAGGTACACTGAGTGTGTGCTAGTATAATGGCTTAGTTATAATTAGTTGGAGTGTGCAACGCAGGCAGATGCGCTCTGCAAATGTCTTGGCACTAGTGGGACTATAGCAAAGTCCAATAGCCACGTATAGGATGCCACTAGGTACACTGAGTGTGTGCTAGTATAATGGCTTAGTTATAATTAGTTGGAGTGTGCAACGCAGGCAGATGCGCTCTGCAAATGTCTTGGCACTAGTGGGACTATAGCAAAGTCCAATAGCCACGTATAGGATGCCACTAGGTACACTAAGTGTTTGCTAGTATAATGGCTTAGTTATAATTAGTTGGAGTGTGCAACGCAGGCAGATGCGCTCTGCAAATGTCTTGGCACTAGTGGGACTATAGCAAAGTCCAATAGCCACGTATAGGATGCCACTAGGTACACTGAGTGTGTGCTAGTATAATGGCTTAGTTATAATTAGTTGGAGTGTGCAACGCAGGCAGATGCGCTCTGCAAATGTCTTGGCACTAGTGGGACTATAGCAAAGTCCAATAGCCACGTATAGGATGCCACTAGGTACACTAAGTGTTTGCTAGTATAATGGCTTAGTTATAATTAGTTGGAGTGTGCAACGCAGGCAGATGCGCTCTGCAAATGTCTTGGCACTAGTGGGACTATAGCAAAGTCCAATAGCCACGTATAGGATGCCACTAGGTACACTGAGTGTGTGCTAGTATAATGGCTTAGTTATAATTAGTTGGAGTGTGAAACGCAGGCAGATGCGCTCTGCAAATGTCTTGGCACTAGTGGGACTATAGCAAAGTCCAATAGCCACGTATAGGATGCCACTAGGTACACTAAGTGTTTGCTAGTATAATGGCTTAGTTATAATTAGTTGGAGTGTGCAACGCAGGCAGATGCGCTCTGCAAATGTCTTGGCAGTAGTGGGACTATAGCAAAGTCCAATAGCCACGTATAGGATGCCACTAGGTACACTGAGTGTGTGCTAGTATAATGGCTTAGTTATAATTAGTTGGAGTGTGCAACGCAGGCAGATGCGCTCTGCAAATGTCTTGGCACTAGTGGGACTATAGCAAAGTCCAATAGCCACGTATAGGATGCCACTAGGTACACTAAGTGTTTGCTAGTATAATGGCTTAGTTATAATTAGTTGGAGTGTGCAACGCAGGCAGATGCGCTCTGCAAATGTCTTGGCACTAGTGGGACTATAGCAAAGTCCAATAGCCACGTATAGGATGCCACTAGGTACACTGAGTGTGTGCTAGTATAATGGCTTAGTTATAATTAGTTGGAGTGTGCAACGCAGGCAGATGCGCTCTGCAAATGTCTTGGCACTAGTGGGACTATAGCAAAGTCCAATAGCCACGTATAGGATGCCACTAGGTACACTGAGTGTGTGCTAGTATAATGGCTTAGTTATAATTAGTTGGAGTGTGCAACGCAGGCAGATGCGTTCTGCAAATGTCTTGGCACTAGTGGGACTAAAGCAAAGTCCAATAGCCACGTATAGGATGCCACTAGGTACACTAAGTGTTTGCTAGTATAATGGCTTAGTTATAATTAGTTGGAGTGTGCAACGCAGGCAGATGCGCTCTGCAAATGTCTTGGCACTAGTGGGACTATAGCAAAGTCCAATAGCCACGTATAGGATGCCACTAGGTACACTGAGTGTTTGCTAGTATAATGGCTTAGTTATAATTAGTTGGAGTGTGCAACGCAGGCAGATGCGCTCTGCAAATGTCTTGGCACTAGTGGGACTATAGCAAAGTCCAATAGCCACGTATAGGATGCCACTAGGTACACTGAGTGTTTGCTAGTATAATGGCTTAGTTATAATTAGTTGTAGTGTGCAATGCAGGCAGACGCGCTCTGCAAATGTCTTTGCACTAGTGGGACTATAGCAAAGTCCAATAGCCACAGATAGGATGCCACTAGGTACACTGAATGTTTGCTAGTATAATGGCTTAGTTATGAGTTGGAGTGTGCAGAGGACAAGAGGGTACAGTGGCAGGATTGTGGTGCTCTGGGTAGAGGAATGGAAGCCTGCCTTTCTATTCCCTCCTAATGGTGAAATGCAGGGAGGAAATCCCTGACCTTGGCTGCACAGACGCTGGCGCTGTTTTCAGGACCTGTCACCTTAACTCTGACCCTGCCGGTTTGAGCCCTTAAAAGGACTGCTATAAAGTGCTCTCCCTATGCTGTCTAACGCTGTGTATGCAGCGCATACAGCTGTATCAGCGATAGGACTCAAGACGGAGCTGCGACAGTGATGTCTGACACCAAAGACGCAGAAGGCAGATAATGGCGTCCGTGAAGAAAATGTCCGGTTTTATAATGCAGGGACATGTGACATGCAGATCCTATCACACATGCCGTTGCTTCTCTGGCTCAAAGTCCACTTAGCTGTGTGTGTGTCTGTGATTGGCTGACATGCTGGCCCGCCCCACAAGACGCGCGCGCTTAGGGAAGGAAGACAAGAAGAAAAAAAAAAAAATGGCGATCGCCATTATAGAAACAGCAGTGATCTGAAGGCGCTGTTCACGCACACTATACACTGAAATGTGATAATAGTTTGATTCACAGAGTGACTTACACTATTACAGCAGAAACCAAGCTATGATTTAGCTGTTTTTTGGCTGCTAGAACCGTTCTCGAACGTTTCTAGAACTATCGAGCTTTTGCAAAAAGCTCGAGTTCTAGTTCGATCTAGAACATGCCCCAAAATCACTCGAGCCTAGAACTGGAGAACCACGAACCACGAACCGCGCTCAACTCTACTGCTGAGGTTTTGACTAGAGTTGAGCGCGGTTCGTGGTTCGTGGTTCTCCAGTTCTAGGCTCGAGTGATTTTGGGGCATGTTCTAGATCGAACTAGAACTCGAGCTTTTTGCAAAAGCTCGATAGTTCTAGAAACGTTCGAGAACGGTTCTAGCAGCCAAAAAACAGCTAAATCATAGCTTGGTTTCTGCTGTAATAGTGTAAGTCACTCTGTGAATCAAACTATTATCACATTTCAGTGTATAGTGTGCGTGAACAGCGCCTTCAGATCACTGCTGTTTCTATAATGGCGATCGCCATTTTTTTTTTTTTTTTTTCTTGTCTTCCTTCCCTAAGCGCGCGCGTCTTGTGGGGCGGGCCAGCATGTCAGCCAATCACAGACACACACACAGCTAAGTGGACTTTGAGCCAGAGAAGCAACGGCATGTGTGATAGGATCTGCATGTCACATGTCCCTGCATTATAAAACCGGACATTTTCTTCACGGACGCCATTATCTGCCTTCTGCGTCTTTGGTGTCAGACATCACTGTCGCAGCTCCGTCTTGAGTCCTATCGCTGATACAGCTGTATGCGCTGCATACACAGCGTTAGACAGCTTAGGGAGAGCACTTTATAGCAGTCCTTTTAAGGGCTCAAACCGGCAGGGTCAGAGTTAAGGTGACAGGTCCTGAAAACAGCGCCAGCGTCTGTGCAGCCAAGGTCAGGGATTTCCTCCCTGCATTTCACCATTAGGAGGGAATAGAAAGGCAGGCTTCCATTCCTCTACCCAGAGCACCACAATCCTGCCACTGTACCCTCTTGTCCTCTGCACACTCCAACTCATAACTAAGCCATTATACTAGCAAACACTCAGTGTACCTAGTGGCATCCTATCTGTGGCTATTGGACTTTGCTATAGTCCCACTAGTGCAAAGACATTTGCAGAGCACGTCTGCCTGCATTGCACACTACAACTAATTATAACTAAGCCATTATACTAGCAAACACTCAGTGTACCTAGTGGCATCCTATACGTGGCTATTGGACTTTGCTATAGTCCCACTAGTGCCAAGACATTTGCAGAGCGCATCTGCCTGCGTTGCACACTCCAACTAATTATAACTAAGCCATTATACTAGCAAACACTCAGTTTACCTAGTGGCATCCTATACGTGGCTATTGGACTTTGCTATAGTCCCACTAGTGCCAAGACATTTGCAGAGCGCATCTGCCTGCGTTGCACACTCCAACTAATTATAACTAAGCCATTATACTAGCAAACACTCAGTGTACCTAGTGGCATCCTATACGTGGCTATTGGACTTTGCTATAGTCCCACTAGTGCCAAGACATTTGCAGAGCGCATCTGCCTGCGTTGCACACTCCAACTAATTATAACTAAGCCATTATACTAGCAAACACTCAGTGTACCTAGTGGCATCCTATACGTGGCTATTGGACTTTGCTATAGTCCCACTAGTGCCAAGACATTTGCAGAGCGCATCTGCCTGCGTTGCACACTCCAACTAATTATAACTAAGCCATTATACTAGCAATCACTTAGTGTACCTAGTGGCATCCTATACGTGGCTATTGGACTTTGCTTTAGTCCCACTAGTGCCAAGACATTTGCAGAACGCATCTGCCTGCGTTGCACACTCCAACTAATTATAACTAAGCCATTATACTAGCACACACTCAGTGTACCTAGTGGCATCCTATACGTGGCTATTGGACTTTGCTATAGTCCCACTAGTGCCAAGACATTTGCAGAGCGCATCTGCCTGCGTTGCACACTCCAACTAATTATAACTAAGCCATTATACTAGCAAACACTTAGTGTACCTAGTGGCATCCTATACGTGGCTATTGGACTTTGCTATAGTCCCACTAGTGCTAAGACATTTGCAGAGCGCATCTGCCTGCGTTGCACACTCCAACTAATTATAACTAAGCCATTATACTAGCACACACTCAGTGTACCTAGTGGCATCCTATACGTGGCTATTGGACTTTGCTATAGTCCCACTACTGCCAAGACATTTGCAGAGCGCATCTGCCTGCGTTGCACACTCCAACTAATTATAACTAAGCCATTATACTAGCAAACACTCAGTGTACCTAGTGGCATCCTATACGTGGCTATTGGACTTTGCTATAGTCCCACTAGTGCCAAGACATTTGCAGAGCGCATCTGCCTGCGTTGCACACTCCAACTAATTATAACTAAGCCATTATACTAGCACACACTCAGTGTACCTAGTGGCATCCTATACGTGGCTATTGGACTTTGCTATAGTCCCACTAGTGCCAAGACATTTGCAGAGCGCATCTGCCTGCGTTGCACACTCCAACTAATTATAACTAAGCCATTATACTAGCAAACACTTAGTGTACCTAGTGGCATCCTATACGTGGCTATTGGACTTTGCTATAGTCCCACTAGTGCCAAGACATTTGCAGAGCGCATCTGCCTGCGTTGCACACTCCAACTAATTATAACTAAGCCATTATACTAGCACACACTCAGTGTACCTAGTGGCATCCTATACGTGGCTATTGGACTTTGCTATAGTCCCACTAGTGCCAAGACATTTGCAGAGCGCATCTGCCTGCGTTGCACACTCCAACTAATTATAACTAAGCCATTATACTAGCAAACACTTAGTGTACCTAGTGGCATCCTATACGTGGCTATTGGACTTTGCTATAGTCCCACTAGTGCCAAGACATTTGCAGAGCGCATCTGCCTGCGTTGCACACTCCAACTAATTATAACTAAGCCATTATACTAGCACACACTCAGTGTACCTAGTGGCATCCTATACGTGGCTATTGGACTTTGCTATAGTCCCACTAGTGCCAAGACATTTGCAGAGCGCATCTGCCTGCGTTGCACACTCCAACTAATTATAACTAAGCCATTATACTAGCACACACTCAGTGTACCTAGTGGCATCCTATACGTGGCTATTGGACTTTGCTATAGTCCCACTAGTGCCAAGACATTTGCAGAGTGCATCTGCCTGCGTTGCACACTCCAACTAATTATAACTAAGCCATTATACTAGCACACACTCAGTGTACCTAGTGGCATCCTATACGTGGCTATTGGACTTTGCTATAGTCCCACTAGTGCCAAGACATTTGCAGAGCGCATCTGCCTGCGTTGCACACTCCAACTAATTATAACTAAGCCATTATACTAGCACACACTCAGTGTACCTAGTGGCATCCTATACGTGGCTATTGGACTTTGCTATAGTCCCACTAGTGCCAAGACATTTGCAGAGCGCATCTGCCTGCGTTGTACACTCCAACTAATTATAACTAAGCCATTATACTAGCACACACTCAGTGTGCCTAGTGGCATCCTATACGTGGCTATTGGACTTTGCTATAGTCCCACTAGTGCCAAGACATTTGCAGCACGTCTGCCTGCGTTGCACACTCCAACTAATTATAACTAAGTTACATTGTCAGGGATATTTATTCTTTATTATTCTGCTGTTAATAAAGCTAGACCACCACTGCAATCTTCACCACCTCTCAATTTTTACTACCACATTTTCAGTCCACAATCTTGTCGCAATCAACATGAGTGGCAAAATGACAGATGCTGGTGGAAAGGGGAAGAGGCGTGGTGGAAAAGGCAAAAAAGGTTTTGTCAGTGGGGAAGGTGGCAAAGCTCCATTATCATCTGCTGCAGATAGACCATCTACTAGCAAAAGTAAGATGTCTACTACTTATTGTGGACAATCCGATGTGCTCCCTTTTTTACGGACACGAACAAGAGGAACAAAGGTAGATGATGGGCAAAAAAGGAAAATGCTTGAATGGATCTCAAGTGGTCCAACAAGTGCCCTCTCAGCCACTTCAAGTACCGCATCCAAAAAACACCAGTCCTCTGAGTTGTCATCCCAATCACACTTGATTTCTCCCAGCTCTGAAGTCTCCATCAGCCCTGCACAGTATGGTGGAACTGAGATGGCTGAGTCTGCAGAGCTGTTCAGTCACACTATAGCCTGGGAATCAGAGGTCTGCTCCCAAGCTACAGTGAGTACAGAACAGGAAATGGTCTGCAGTGATGCCCAGAACCTTTGTGACTCTGATTCAGGCCGTGAGGACCAAGTTTCTGAGCATAATGTTGACCCTTTGTCACAAACTGTAACACCTGTGGTTATAGACAATGAGGAACATACTGATGAAGATGAGACGCAGATACCCGATTGGGATGACAACTTAAATATTCGGTCAGGGCAAGAAGAGGCTCGGTCTGAGGGGGAGGGGAGTGCAAACACAACAATTGATGATGACGTTCTAGATCCCACCTACTGTCAACCCCCAGTCAGGCACTCGAGGAGGTCAACAGAGGCGGTGGAGGAGGATGCAACCGACGACGAAGTTACCTTGCGCCTTCCTGGACAGAGTCGGAGCACTGGTAGCACGTCTACAACTGCATCCTCAGCCACCACTCTGCCTATGAGCATTATTCGGGGTGGATCAACAGGTCGCATGGCCTCTAAGCCTTGCCTAGCCTGGTCCTTTTTTCACATCGAAAAAGATCGCCCAACTCATGTGATATGTAACATTTGTCATGATTCTGTTAGTAGAGGTCAAAACCTCAGCAGTTTGACAACTTCTTCCATGAATCGTCACATGACTAAATATCATAAGTCCCGGTGGGAAGCTCACCGTGCTGCAATGCGGCCTAGCGGAGCGAACCATCCACCGCCCGCCCCTTCCAGTGCATCCGCGCGCTCTTCATCTTCTAGGACTGTGGGGACAGCTGTCACACCTGTTTTTCCACGCAAAACTTCCACCACTGTAACCGCAACAGGCAGTTTGCTTGTAAGGTCGTCAGTTGGTTTGGAAGGGGAAACAAGTGAGTGTGTACAGCTCTCTCAGACATCGATAGCACCAACGTTGGATGAAGGCAACATCATGTCTCCGCCTGCACTTTCCTCACAAACCTGCATTTTTCCAGGGACACCCTACTCAACACCGTCTACACACAGCAGCCAGATCTCTGTCCCTCAGATGTGGTCAAATAAAAGGCCACTTCCTCCGACCCATGACAAAGCTAAGAGGTTGACTCTATCCCTCTGTAAGCTGTTGGCTACCGAAATGCTGCCTTTCCGCCTAGTGGACACACAGGATTTTAGAGACCTTATGTCTGTCGCTGTGCCCCAGTACCAGATGCCTAGTCGCCACTACTTCTCTAAGAAAGGTGTGCCCGCGCTACACCAGCATGTCGCACACAACATCACCGCTTCCTTGAGAAACTCTGTGTGTGAACGGGTGCATTTCACCACCGATACTTGGACCAGTAAGCATGGACAGGGACGTTACATGTCGCTGACTGGGCACTGGGTAACTATGGTGATAGATGGTGAAGGGTCTGCTGCACAAGTCTTGCCGTCCCCACGACTTGTGTGTCAATCCTCTGTCTGTCCAAGTTCCGCCACTGCTTCTGCATCCTCCACCTCATCTGGGTCCTCCACCTCCGCCCCAAGCCTGCCTGGTCAGGCCACCAGCGTTCTCACTGCGCAGAAGGAATCACGCACCCCTCATTACTATGCTGGCAGCAGAGCGCAACGGCATCAGGCGGTCTTTAGCTTGACATGTCTTGGTAATAAGAGTCACACAGCTGAGGAGTTGTGGTCAGCTCTGCGGTCCGAGTTTAATAAATGGTTGTCTCCACTCAACCTGCAGCCTGGTAAGGCCGTGTGCGACAATGCTGCAAACCTGGGTGCGGCCCTTCGCCTGGGCAAGGTGACACACGTACCTTGTATGGCTCACGTGTTGAACCTTGTCGTGCAGCAATTTTTAACACACTATCCCGGCCTAGATGGCCTTCTGAACAGGGCACGAAAACTGTCTGCTCACTTCCGCCGTTCAAGCGCCGCAGCTGAGCGACTTGCATCGCTCCAGAAGTCTTTCGGCCTGCCGGTTCATCGCCTGAAATGCGATGTGGCAACACGCTGGAATTCAACTCTCCACATGTTACAGCGACTGTGGCAGCACCGCAGAGCCCTGGTGCAATACGTCATGACGTATAGCCTGGGCCAACGAGATGCAGAGGTGGGGCAGATCACCCTGATGGAGTGGTCTCAGATCAAGGACCTATGCACCCTTCTGCACAGTTTCGACATGGCGACGAATATGTTTAGCGCTGACAATGCCATTATCAGCATGACGATTCCAGTCATTTACATGCTGGAGCACACGCTAAACACTATTCGGAGTCAGGGGGTGGGACAACATGAAGGGGAGGAACTACAGGAGGATTCATATGCGCAAGGGACAACAACATCACCAAGGTCCAGACGTTCATCATCACCAACGCAGCAGGCATGGGACCAAGGGGGACAGGGATCGACAAGGGCGCATAGTAGCAGGCGAAATGTTGAGCAAGGTGCAGGAGAACATGAAGAAATGGAGGACGAACTGTCCATGGACATGGAAGACTCAGCGGATGAGGGAGACCTTGGTCAAATTTCAGTTGAAAGAGGTTGGGGTCAGATGTCAGAGGAAGAAAGAACGGGTGACACCTCTATGCCACAAACACAGCGTGGACTTGGTCCGCATGGCTGCGCAAGACACATGAGTGCCTTTTTGTTGCACTACCTCCAACATGACAGTCGTATTGTCAAAATTAGAAGTGATGATGACTACTGGATTGCCACACTATTAGATCCCCGGTACAAGTCCAAATTTTGTGACATAATTCCAGCCATAGAAAGGGACGCACGTATGCAGGAGTATCAGCAGAAGCTGTTACTAGATCTTAGCTCGGCTTTTCCACCAAACAACCGTGCAGGTGCAGGGAGTGAATCTCCCAGTTGTAACTTGACAAACATGGGACGGTCTCGTCATCTTCAACAGTCTACCCGTACCAGTAGGACCGTATCTGGTGCCGGTAACAGCAATTTTATGGAATCTTTTCATAATTTTTTTAGACCCTCTTTTGCAAGGCCACCAGAGACAACAAGTCTGACACATAGTCAACGGCTGGAGAGGATGATACAGGAGTATCTCCAAATGAACATCGATGCCATGACTGTGCAACTTGAGCCTTGCTCCTTTTGGGCTTCAAACCTAGAAAAATGGCCAGAGCTCGCAACTTACGCCTTGGAGATTTTGTCGTGTCCAGCTGCCAGCGTTGTCTCTGAACGTGTATTCAGTGCTGCTGGGTGTGTGCTGACAGATAAGCGCACGCGTCTGTCCAGTGACAATGTGGACAGACTGACGTTCATCAAAATGAACAAGTCATGGATCCAGAAGGAATTTACTACCCCTGTGTCATCCTGGGGAGAGTAAATGCTTGTTGATTTGGAATGTGCTTGATGCAAATCAAAACATCCTGTTTGCAACTAGGGCACAAGTGCTGCCACTGAATGGGTGGGTGTGTGGGGCCCAATTTTTGGAAAAAAAGGGAGACTCCGCTTGGAGTAACCCTTGCTTACATTGTTTTTAAAAGAAGCCAAGATGAACAGAGCTGGGATCAGGAAAGACTTTGCTACCTACCCTGGTGTCATCCTGGGGACGGTTAATTATGGCGTATTTTTGAATGTGCTTGATGCAAATCTAGCTGTGAAGTGTACAACTGGGGCACAACTGCTGCCACTGAATGGGTGGGTGTGTGGGGCCCAATTTTTGGAAAAAAAGGGAGACTCCGCTTGGAGTAACCCTTGCTTACATTGTTTTTAAAAGAAGCCAAGATGAACAAGTCATGGGTCAGCAAAGACTTTGCTACCTACCCCGGTGTCATCCTGGGGATGGATAAGAATGGCATATTTTTGAATGTGCTTGATGCAAATGTAGCTGTGAAGTGTACAACTAGGGCACAACTGCTGCCACTGAAGGGGTGGGTGTGTGTGGGGCCCAATTTTTGGAAAAAAAGGGAGACTCCGCTTGGAGTAACCCTTGCTTGATGTGTTTTTAAAAGAAGCCAAGATGAACAGAGCTGGGATCAGGAAAGACTTTGCTACCTACCCCGGTGTCATCCTGGGGACGGATAAGAATGGCGTATTTTTGAATGTGCTTGATGCAAATGTAGCTGTGAAGTGTACAACTAGGGCACAACTGCTGCCACTGAAGGGGTGGGTGTGTGTGGGGCCCAATTTTTGGAAAAAAGGGAGACTCCGCTTGGAGTAACCCTTGCTTACATTGTTTTTAAAAGAAGCCAAGATGAACAAGTCATGGGTCAGCAAAGACTTTGCTACCTACCCCGGTGTCATCCTGGGGATGGATAAGAATGGCGTATTTTTGAATGTGCTTGATGCAAATGTAGCTGTGAAGTGTACAACTAGGGCACAACTGCTGCCACTGAAGGGGTGGGTGTGTGTGGGGCCCAATTTTTGGAAAAAAGGGAGACTCCGCTTGGAGTAACCCTTGATTGCTGTGTTTTTTATAAATGATCCAAGCTGCACAGAGCTGGGATCAGGAAAGACTTAGCTACCTACCCTGGTGTCATCCTGGGGACGGTTAATTATGGCGTATTTTTGAATGTGCTTGATGCAAATCTAGCTGTGAAGTGTGCAACTGGGGCACAAGTGCTACCACTGAAGGGGTGGGTGTGTGTGTGGCCCAATTTTTGGAAAAAAGGGAGACTCCGCTTGGAGTCACCTTGCGGTGTTTTACATGATTTTAGAAGGGCGTGCCATGCCTATATCTGTGTGTCCTCCTCTTTTTCCTTGTCCAGCTGTTTTGTTTTCGCATGAGTATATGTCCTTGTCACTTTCCAATGTGTTTGAGTTGTTTGTCACCTTTAGGACACCTTTGAGGGTGTTTTCTAGGTGTTTTTCTGTGTTTGTGATTGCCTGCCATTGTTTCCTATGCAGTTCGAGTTCGGTTCGTCGAACGTTCGACGAACCGAACTCGAACGGGAGGTCCGTTCGGCGAACCAACCTCGAGCCGAACCGCGACCGGTTCGCTCATCTCTACTCAGCAGTTTGACAACTTCTTCCATGAATCGTCACATGAATAAATATCATATGGCCCGGTGGGAAGCTCACCGTGCTGCAATGCGGCCTAGCGGAGCGAACCATCCACCGCCTGCCCCTTCCAGTGCATCCGCGCGCTCGTCATCTTCTAGGACTGTGGGGACAGCTGTCACACCTGTTTTTCCACCCACAACTTCCACCACTGTAACCGCAACAGGCAGTTTGCTTGGTAGGTCGTCAGTTGGTTTGGAAGGGGAAACAAGTGAGTGTGTACAGCTCTCTCAGACATCGATAGCACCAACGTTGGATGAAGGCAACATCATGTCTCCGCCTGCACTTTCCTCACAAACCTGCATTTTTCCAGGGACACCCTACTCAACACCGTCTACACACAGCAGCCAGATCTCTGTCCCTCAGATGTGGTCAAATAAAAGGCCACTTTCTGCGACCCATGACAAAGCTAAGAGGTTGACTCTATCCCTCTGTAAGCTGTTGGCTACCGAAATGCTGCCTTTCCGCCTAGTGGACACACAGGATTTTAGAGACCTTATGTCTGTCGCTGTGCCCCAGTACCAGATGCCTAGTCGCCACTACTTCTCTAAGAAAGGTGTGCCCGCGCTACACCAGCATGTCGCACACAACATCACCGCTTCCTTGAGAAACTCTGTGTGTGAACGGGTGCATTTCACCACCGATACTTGGACCAGTAAGCATGGACAGGGACGTTACATGTCGCTGACTGGGCACTGGGTAACTATGGTGATAGATGGTGAAGGGTCTGCTGCACAAGTCTTGCCGTCCCCACGACTTGTGTGTCAATCCTCTGTCTGTCCAAGTTCCGCCACTGCTTCTGCATCCTCCACCTCATCTGGGTCCTCCACCTCCGCCCCAAGCCTGCCTGGTCAGGCCACCAGCATTCTCACTGCGCAGAAGAGATCACGCACCCCTCATTACTATGCTGGCAGCAGAGCGCAACGGCATCAGGCGGTCTTTAGCTTGACATGTCTTGGGAATAAGAGTCACACAGCTGAGGAGTTGTGGTCAGCTCTGTGGTCCGAGTTTAATAAATGGTTGTCTCCACTCAACCTGCAGCCTGGCAAGGCCGTGTGCGACAATGCTGCAAACCTGGGTGCGGCCCTTCGCCTGGGCAAGGTGACACACGTACCTTGTATGGCTCACGTGTTGAACCTTGTCGTCCAGCAATTTTTAACACACTATCCCGGCCTAGATGGCCTTCTGAACAGGGCACGAAAACTGTCTGCTCACTTCCGCCGTTCAAGTGCCGCAGCTGAGCGACTTGCATCGCTCCAGAAGTCTTTCGGCCTGCCGGTTCATCGCCTGAAATGCGATGTGGCGACACGCTGGAATTCGACTCTCCACATGTTACAGCGACTGTGGCAGCACCGCCGAGCCCTGGTGCAATACGTCATGACGTATAGCCTGGGCCAACGAGATGCAGAGGTGGGGCAGATCACCCTGATGGAGTGGTCTCAGATCAAGGACCTATGCACCCTTCTGCACAGTTTCGACATGGCGACGAATATGTTTAGCGCTGACAATGCCATTATCAGCATGACGATTCCAGTCATTTACATGCTGGAGCACACGCTAAACACTATTCGGAGTCAGGGGGTGGGACAACAGGAAGGGGATGAACTACAGGAGGATTCATATGCGCAAGACACAACAACATCACCAAGGTCCAGACGTTCATCATCACCAAGGCGCCAGGCATGGGACCATGGGGGACAGGGATCAACAAGGGCGAATAGTAGCAGGCTAAATGTTGAGGAAGGTGCAGGAGAACATGAAGAAATGGAGGACGAACTGTCCATGGACATGGAAGACTCAGCAGATGAGGGAGACCTTGGTCAAATTTTAGTTGAAAGAGGTTGGGGGGAGATGTCAGACGAAGAAAGAACGGTTAGCACCTCTATGCCACAAACACAGCGTGGACTTGGTCTGCATGGCTGCGCAAGACACATGAGTGCCTTCTTGTTGCACTACCTCCAACATGACCCTCGTATTGTCAAAATTAGAAGTGATGATGACTACTGGCTTGCCACACTATTAGATCCCCGGTACAAGTCCAAATTTTGTGACATAATTCCAGCCATAGAAAGGGACGCACGTATGCAGGAGTATCAGCAGAAGCTGTTACTCGATCTTAGCTCGGCTTTTCCACCAAACAACCGTGCAGGTGCAGGGAGTGATTCTCCCAGTTGTAACTTGCCAAACATGGGACGGTCTCGTCATCTTCAACAGTCTACCCGTACCAGTAGGACCGTATCTGGTGCTGGTAACAGCAATTTTATGGAATCTTTTCATAATTTTTTTAGACCCTCTTTTGCAAGGCCACCAGAGACAACAAGTCTGACACATAGTCAACGGCTGGAGAGGATGATACAGGAGTATCTCCAAATGAACATCGATGCCATGACTTTGCAAATGGAGCCTTGCTCCTTTTGGGCTTCTGTGGCGCCCCTGACCTGGTCAGGCACCACAGAGTATTGCACCCATGCGGGGACAATGCTTCCAGGTAATCTCCAAAGGCCAGGATGAGGTGCACACACAAACACATAGTGACCAGGTCTCCCACACCACTAGAAGGGACCCTTGGGTAGCCAGTAGGGGTTAACTTTCAATTCCCAGCAAGGGGTGTGCTCAGAGGCTGGTTGCTAGGAAGCAGGGCAGAGAGGAAGTGAGGGAAGTCGGGAGCTGGAGGTTGAGGTGTGTGGAAGGGAGCAGAGGGGCTCTCGTGTAAGACAGGTCCTGAGGAGTGCAGTAGCTGAAAGCGGGGGAGAAAGGGCACCGTGGGTCGGCCTGAAAGACATCCAGAGAGAGGGGTGGCTGAGTACGGAGATCCTGGTATCCGAGCACGCAAGGGGAAACAGATCCCCAGTACGGGCAGCAAATCATCCAGAGCTGCTTAACCTACAGGTGGGGGGTACTTTATGCCCTCACCACTACTACACAGAGCTCGAGCCAAGCAGCAATCACCAGGCCCATAAGGGGACAGGGCCAGAAGCCATCCCACCAAGGCCACGCTGCCGGCAGACGGGCCAGAGAGAGGGGAGCAGGGTAGTAACAGCTTCCCTGGAGGAGTCCTACCACGCTTCAGGCAAGGGATCCTCCCAAACAGAAAGAGTGCAAGGAGGGCGAGTGGACAGCTACCCTCAGAACGGCCTCCTGGAATTCCTGGTTCCACCTGGTTATCACAGTGTCGCCCGGGCATCTCACCGTGACCTCTAAACAGTGAGTAAACACGTTAAAAGACTACTTGGACTGTGTTTGAGTCATTCTGCGACCTGTGGTCCCACACACATACACAGGGGCCTGGGGCTTGCCTCACTCTCAGGAGGCTATTATACTGACTGCACCCACCATCAGCCCCAGGCATCCCTTAACCTGCAGTGGTGGTCCTCACTGACCGCAATTCTGAGAGTGGCGTCACGGCAAATCCCAAAACGAAGGTTCCCTACCTGTGACCCGACCGTTCCATCCCGTGGAGTCCCTAAGGGTAGTACCCTGCTGCACCGCACCTGAAGGGCTCCACAGATCTGGCGTCACGAACAGGATCTGGACTAGACCTGTTCAGACAGGTGACCGTGCGCCTCAGAGGTCCGACCGCAAAAATTGAACCGCCGCCATATTGCCATCTTCAAAAGCGCGCGCTGCAGCCCGCGCGAGGGAGAAGGGCACCGCCCACGAAGAGGTGTGGCCGCCCCAGAATCCCCACAATTCGGAGAGCGTTCTGACCCAGGAAGTGGAAAGGGAGCGCGCAGATTTTTGAAGAAAAATGGACGCTGCAGGAGGTAATGCCCCTGGTCAGGGCGACGCAGCCCAAGCGATGCCAGCCCCCGTCGCGCTGGACGCAGCAGCGCCTGGTGCCGGTGCCGCGGTCGCAGCTGCGCCGGCCGAAGTCTCCCCCATAATGCCAGTTTCCTTACTGTATGTCCCAGGAGCGCAATGGCTGCCCCAATACGCCGGTAAAATAGACACGCTGACCGGGTTTAAGAAGAAGATCAACACCCTGCTAGACATGCACGCGATGACTGGTAAGCAGAGGGCCGCTGTGGTGCTGGGACAATTGACTGAAGCAGCAGAATTGGAGGCTGAGTCCTGGACCAATGATGACCGGGGCTCTGTTGAGACCATCTTTGCCAAACTAGCAGCTGCTTTTGAACACCGCACAGAGGGAGAGCTGAGGACGGACTTCTATAACTGCCGTCAGAAGCCCCAAGATAGCATAAGAGACTATGCCCTCAAGCTGCACTAAGGGCTCTCAAGCTGGTGGACCCTGTCAGTGATCAGGAAGGAAACCGGATGATGAAGGAACAATTCTTGCGGGGCCTGCGCTCTCCTGAGGATGGGAAGCAGATGAAGCTGTGGTCCCTGGAACACCCTGACGTGGACTTTGCCATTCTGAAAGACAGGGCAGTGAAAGCACTCCAACCTCCTGTGGACACAGACCCCGTCGCACCAGCATGGCCTGCCAGTTCCACGGCTGCAGGAGCGGAATCCTCCTCGCAGGCCCTGATAACTGCAAAAGGACTCAACGCGCCAGCAGAGACCATAAATACACTATCCTCCCAGGTGCAACAGCTCACTAAGGACGTCGCACAAATCCTGAAAGCAATGCAGTTGCCCTCAGAAACCAAAGTCCCTCATCGGATCCTGCTAGCTGACAGCCCAGAGGACGTCCCTTGGATGCGGAGGAGAAGAGGTCCTACAACCCGAGGCAGGAGCAGTGATCTCTGTGACTCATCTGGACAACCCATCTGTCGTCGTTGCCAGGAGGCAGGTCACTATGCAAGGGCTTGCCCTTTAAACGAGCCAAACCTGGGGCCGAGGGCCAGTCCTCAGGATTAAGAAGATCAGGCCCAGGTCGCTGCCGTGATCAGTACGTGGGTGGACGTCCTGTCCTGTCCATCGTCCTGGATGGGATCCCTACCCCGGCATTATTGGACACCGGCTCTCAGGTAACCACGATCCCGTATGGCCTTTATCGTAGGTTTTGGTCGGACGACGATCTCCGACCACCGGACCCCTCCCTCACCATCTATGCTGCCAACGGACAACCTATAGACCAGATTGGGGTCAAAGAGGTAACCATAAAGGTGGGAAGGCAGGAAATGAAGGGACAAGGACTGATTGTTGTGGACACTGATATTAGAGAAAGGAACCCGCAAATGATTTTAGGCACTAATGTCATAGAAAATTGCCTAGGGGAAGTGTTGTTGTTGCTTCACCAGATTGTTGAAGGTGCTGAGGGCGGGTCGCAAAGAGCCTTGCAAAAGGAGATCCGAATCATTCTGAGGAAGCAACAGGTAAAACAGACTGGCGGTGAGATTGGTAGTGTACGGGTGATGGATGCTAACCCCATTGTGATACCCCCACGGAGTGAAATGATGATGTGGTGTAGAGCAGCGGTAGGTCTCAGAGGACAGGATTACCAGGCTGTACTAGAGCCCACTCATTCAGACCACTGGCCCACGATTCTGACAGCCAGGGGGGTAGTTGATGTACACAAGGGACGAGTGCCTGTACGAGTGTTGAACTGTGGGGAGGAGGAAGCCAGACTACCAAGGTACGCTACCATAGCCAAACTGTTTACATGCTCAAATGACGCTATAACACCTGTAGGTCCCCTGACACAAGCTGACTCAAAAGAGGACGAGACCTCCCAAAAGCAGTTAGAGGACTGGTGCCAGAAACTCCACGTGGGGACTGACTCTACACCCGTCTACCAGAAACATGGGGTTTACAGGGTCGTGCAGGAATACGAGCAGGTCTTTAGTAAGAACCCACTAGACTTTGGTAGGATCAAAGGGGTGCAACATCACATACCCACAGGCAGTCATCCTCCCATTAAGGAAAGACATAGGCCTATTCCACCAGCCCATTACCAGCGCACAAAGGACATGCTGAAGGACATGAAGGAGGCAGGAGTCATAAGGGACAGTTGCAGCCCCTGGGCGGCTCCCCTGGTCCTGGTGAGAAAGAAGGATGGCACGATGAGGATGTGTGTGGATTACAGACGGATAAATCAGATAACACACAAGGATGCCTACCCTTTGCCAAGGATAGAGGAATCCCTCGCTGCCTTAAAAACCTCCAACTACTTTTCTACCCTAGATCTTACTAGTGGCTACTGGCAAGTATCTGTAGCAGAGGAAGATCGGGAGAAGACGGCCTTAACCACCCCAATGGGCCTCTGTGAGTTCAACAGCATGCCATTTGGACTCTGCAATGCCCCCGGGACCTTCCAGAGGCTTATGGAATGCTGCCTAGGGCACCTCAACTTTGAAACCGTCCTGCTCTACCTGGATGATGTCATCGTGTACTCCAAGACCTACGAGGACCACCTGAAACACCTGGCTGAAGTCTTTGAAGCGCTATCCCGATATGGAATGAAGCTGAAACCATCCAAGTGCCATTTACTGAAGCCAAAGGTCCAGTACCTAGGTCACGTGGTCAGTGCAGAAGGAGTAGCACCGGACCCCGAGAAGGTCACAGTCATCCAGGAATGGCCCACACCTACTACCGTCCGGGAGGTACGTCAGTTCCTTGGCTTGGTAGGCTACTACAGAAGGTTCATCAAGGGCTACACGAAAATGGCAGCGCCTTTGCAAGAGCTCCTGGTAGGCCACCCAAAGAAGAAAGGAAAGATCTCCGGCCCGCCATTTCACTGGGGAGAAGCAGAAGAACACTCCTTCAGACAAATGAAAGGGGCCTTGACGGGTGAAGAGATCCTAGCCTACCCTGACTACGGTCTGCCATTCGTACTGTACACAGATGCCAGTAATGTGGGACTGGGAGCAGTGCTTTCACAGGTGCAGGGAGGCAAAGAGCGTGTGATTGCTTACGCCAGCAGGAAGCTCAGGCCTACTGAAAGAAACCCAGAGAATTATAGCTCATTTAAGCTAGAGTTCCTGGCCATGGTATGGGCTATCACAGAGCGGTTCAAGCACTACCTGGCAGCCACCAAATTCACTGTCTTCACGGACAACAACCCCCTGACCCACTTGGATACTGCTAAATTGGGTGCCATGGAGCAGCGTTGGGTAGCCCGACTGGCGAATTATGACTTTACTGTCAAGTATCGAGCTGGCCGCAAGAACGGCAACGCAGATGCTCTGTCCAGGATGCCTCACCTAGCAGACGAGGGTGAAGATGTAGATGATCTTGAAGAGATTGAGCTGCCAGCGTTCCATCGTCATGGAGCAAAACAGTGTCGGCAGTTGCGTGCCAACCGCCAAGAGGTGACCCTGAACCCACTACCTCACTACAACTGGAAGGAGACCCAGGAAAATGATCCAGCGGTAGGCTTGGTAAAGAAACTGATTAACCAGCCTGGCGCCAGCCTTGACAAAGGAGCCCCACCTGAGGCACAGTACCTATGGAAGGAGAGGGGTCGATTATTCATCTATCAAGACAAACTTTACAGGAGCATCATTGACCCGAGGACGCATGAGAAGGTGTGGCAAGTGATTGTACCACAGAAGGATACGAGGATGGTGCTAGAAGGCTATCACAATGGTGCAGGCCACTTTGGTTGGAAGAAACTGGAGGCCCTACTTAAAGTAAGATTCTACTGGGTGGGCATGAGATCTGCCCTAGAGAAGTGGTGTCGAAACTGCGGGCCCTGCAATCTTAGAAGAAAAGACCAGCCCAGCCAGAGAGCACCACTCCAGCCAATCCAAACTAAACGGCCCCTGGAGATCGTGGCCCTGGACCATGTAAAGTTGGCACCCAGCAGACAAGGCTACAACTACGCTCTCACTATGGTTGACCACTACTCCAGATTCCTGGTGGTAGTACCAGTCAAGGACTTGACCGGTCAGACTGCAGCCAAAGCGTTCCAGACACATTTCTGTCGACCACATGGCTATCCAGACCAAGTGCTCACTGACCAAGGACCAGCCTTTGAAGCTGAAGTGTTTAAGGAGTTTTGTAACCTTTACGGCTGCAAGAAGATCCATACCACACCTTACCATCCTCAGACCAATGGCATGTGTGAGAAAATGAACCACATCATTCTCGACCTTCTGAAGACTCTCCCACTAGAAGAACGAAGTCGGTGGCCGGAAAAACTGCCCGATCTAGTGGACATGTATAACAACATCCCTGTGAGTTCCACAAACTGCACACCGGCATACCTGATGAGGGCCAGACCAGGGAGATTGCCAGTAGATCTGGAAATGGGAGTTGAGACCCCTGAAGACCATCTACAAGGTGCTGATTGGGATTCCAACCGCCAAGCCCAATACAAGAAAGTACAAGAGTGTGTGGAGCGAAGCCTGACTCAGCAGCGTGAGAAACAAGAAAAGGCCTACAATCGAAAAGCACCTGCTGTTCCTTTGATGCCAGGAGATATAGTTCTCAAGAGAAAGAGAAGACATCATAAACTTGACAATCACTGGGAAGAAGAACCCTATACTGTGTTACCATCGACGCTTAGCAGTGAAAAGACATGCCTTATCAGCAAAGATGGAGGAAAAACAACAGCTGTCGTTTCTAGAGATCGCCTAAAGAAATGTCCTGAACAACTAAGAATCCCTGAAGAAATTCCCAACCCTTTGCCAGTTCAAGAACCAAAAGAAAAGATGATCCATACTGTACTTGGAGATTTTCCAGCAAGTTGGCCTCAATACAATGGAGCAGTAGTTATTCCAGTCATTACATTCCCTCAATCTAGAGAAGTAAGAGAACCAGAAGAACCTGTTCAGAACCTGGAAGAGCCAAATGTAGCTGAAGCAGAAGACCATGCACTGGTATCAATACCTAGTACACCCATTATTCACATTGAGACACATACATCGGGTGGGAGGATACAACCGCAGACAGATGACAGTATAGTACTGCGTAGATCAACCCGCAGCAACTTTGGTCAGCTCCCATTACGCTATAGAGAAAGTACAGTTTAGTTCAAAGTGACGGTATGAAATGTAATGTTTAACCTGTTTACAGTTAAGTAACGTTTAAGTGAAATGTGCCCACAAGGACTATTGTGAGACCTCTTTAAAATGTTTTCTTTGCACTAGTTCACGTGCACTTTAAAAATGGACCACCGGTTATGAACTGGCTTTAACCACAAACTCTTGCATTGTAAAAAGTTACCTCCTTGGTACCAACCACAGAGTCTGCCTGTTGAGGGGCATGGTTCTGCACCAACAAGGGGGCACGCCTGTTTATGGGGCCTGCCCTCCAACACTCGGAAGCGGGTACGCCTGTTTATGGGGCCTACCTTACACCACTCTCCTCAGGAGAGGAAGATTGGAGGAAAGGTCTGGGGAATGTGATGGCCCAGACCTGGTCACCAAAAGGACCGGCGACCTACCTCCTGGAGGTTTTTGGGTGGGGTTCGGACATGTGGGTGGTTGGTGGTGGAATGGTACCTGGTATGTTTAAATGTAAATAATTGCCCCTGTGTGGAAAAAGTTTGTATTTACCTTTTTTCTCTTGTCTTTGCAGCCCGAGGACGTGCTGATGATAACTAAGGGGGAATGTGGCGCCCCTGACCTGGTCAGGCACCACAGAGTATTGCACCCATGCGGGGACAATGCTTCCAGGTAATCTCCAAAGGCCAGGATGAGGTGCACACACAAACACATAGTGACCAGGTCTCCCACACCACTAGAAGGGACCCTTGGGTAGCCAGTAGGGGTTAACTTTCAATTCCCAGCAAGGGGTGTGCTCAGAGGCTGGTTGCTAGGAAGCAGGGCAGAGAGGAAGTGAGGGAAGTCGGGAGCTGGAGGTTGAGGTGTGTGGAAGGGAGCAGAGGGGCTCTCGTGTAAGACAGGTCCTGAGGAGTGCAGTAGCTGAAAGCGGGGGAGAAAGGGCACCGTGGGTTGGCCTGAAAGACATCCAGAGAGAGGGGTGGCTGAGTACGGAGATCCTGGTATCCGAGCACGCAAGGGGAAACAGATCCCCAGTACGGGCAGCAAATCATCCAGAGCTGCTTAACCTACAGGTGGGGGGTACTTTATGCCCTCACCACTACTACACAGAGCTCGAGCCAAGCAGCAATCACCAGGCCCATAAGGGGACAGGGCCAGAAGCCATCCCACCAAGGCCACGCTGCCGGCAGACGGGCCAGAGAGAGGGGAGCAGGGTAGTAACAGCTTCCCTGGAGGAGTCCTACCACGCTTCAGGCAAGGGATCCTCCCAAACAGAAAGAGTGCAAGGAGGGCGAGTGGACAGCTACCCTCAGAACGGCCTCCTGGAATTCCTGGTTCCACCTGGTTATCACAGTGTCGCCCGGGCATCTCACCGTGACCTCTAAACAGTGAGTAAACACGTTAAAAGACTACTTGGACTGTGTTTGAGTCATTCTGCGACCTGTGGTCCCACACACATACACAGGGGCCTGGGGCTTGCCTCACTCTCAGGAGGCTATTATACTGACTGCACCCACCATCAGCCCCAGGCATCCCTTAACCTGCAGTGGTGGTCCTCACTGACCGCAATTCTGAGAGTGGCGTCACGGCAAATCCCAAAACGAAGGTTCCCTACCTGTGACCCGACCGTTCCATCCCGTGGAGTCCCTAAGGGTAGTACCCTGCTGCACCGCACCTGAAGGGCTCCACACTTCAAATCAAGAAAAATGGCTAGAGCTCTCCAGTTACGCCTTGGAGATTTTGTCGTGTCCAGCTGCCAGCGTTGTCTCTGAACGTGTCTTCAGTGCTGCTGGGTGTGTGCTGACAGATAAGCGCACGCGTCTGTCCAGTGACAATGTGGACAGACTGACGTTCATCAAAATGAACAAGTCATGGATCCAGAAGGAATTTACTACCCCTGTGTCATCCTGGGGAGAGTAAATGCTTGTGGATTTGGAATGTGCTTGATGCAAATCAAAACATCCTGTTTGCAACTAGGGCACAACTGCTGCCACTGAAGGGGTGGGTGTGTGTGGGGCCCAATTTTTGGAAAAAAGGGAGACTCCGCTTGGAGTAACCCTTGCTTGCTGTGTTTTTTAAAAGGAGCCAAGATGAACAGAGCTGGGATCAGGAAAGACTTTGCTACCTACCCCGGTGTCATCCTGGGGACGGTTAATTATGGCGTATTTTTTAATGTGCTTGATGCAAATCTAGCTGTGAAGTGTACAACTGGGGCACAACTGCTGCCACTGAAGGGGTGGGTGTGTGTGGGGCCCAATTTTTGGAAAAAAGGGAGACTCCGCTTGGAGTAACCCTTGCTTGCTGTGTTTTTTAAAAGGAGCCAAGATGAACAGAGCTGGGATCAGGAAAGACTTTGCTACCTACCCCGGTGTCATCCTGGGGACGGTTAATTATGGCGTATTTTTGAATGTGCTTGATGCAAATCTAGCTGTGAAGTGTACAACTGGGGCACAACTGCTGCCACTGAAGGGGTGGGTGTGTGTGGGGCCCAATTTTTGGAAAAAAGGGAGACTCCGCTTGGAGTAACCCTTGCTTGCTGTGTTTTTTAAAAGGAGCCAAGATGAACAGAGCTGGGATCAGGAAAGACTTTGCTACCTACCCCGGTGTCATCCTGGGGACGGTTAATTATGGCGTATTTTTGAATGTGCTTGATGCAAATCTAGCTGTGAAGTGTACAACTGGGGCACAACTGCTGCCACTGAAGGGGTGGGTGTGTGTGGGGCCCAATTTTTGGAAAAAAGGGAGACTCCGCTTGGAGTAACCCTTGCTTGCTGTGTTTTTTAAAAGGAGCCAAGATGAACAGAGCTGGGTTCAGGAAAGAATTTGCTACCTACCCCGGTGTCATCCTGGGGACGGTTAATTATGGCGTATTTTTGAATGTGCTTGATGCAAATCTAGCTGTGAAGTGTACAACTGGGGCACAACTGCTGCCACTGAAGGGGTGGGTGTGCGTGGGGCCCAATTTTTGGAAAAAAGGGAGACTCCGCTTGGAGTAACCCTTGCTTGCTGTGTTTTTTAAAAGGAGCTAAGATGAACAGAGCTGGGTTCAGGAAAGACTTTGCTACCTACCCCGGTGTCATCCTGGGGACGGTTAATTATGGCGTATTTTTTAATGTGCTTGATGCAAATCTAGCTGTGAAGTGTACAACTGGGGCACAACTGCTGCCACTGAAGGGGTGGGTGTGTGTGGGGCCCAATTTTTGGAAAAAAGGGAGACTCCGCTTGGAGTAACCCTTGCTTGCTGTGTTTTTTAAAAGGAGCCAAGATGAACAGAGCTGGGATCAGGAAAGACTTTGCTACCTACCCCGGTGTCATCCTGGGGATGGTTAATTATGGCGTATTTTTGAATGTGCTTGATGCAAATCTAGCTGTGAAGTGTACAACTGGGGCACAACTGCTGCCACTGAAGGGGTGGGTGTGTGTGTGGCCCAATTTTTGGAAAAAAGGGAGACTCCGCTTGGAGTAACCTTGCGGTGTTTTACATGATTTTAGAAGGGCGTGCCATGCCTATATCTGTGTCTCCTCCTCTTTTTCCTTGTCCTGCTCTTTTGTTTTCACATGAGTATATGTCCTTGTCACTTTCTCATGTGTTTGTGTTGTGTTGTGAGTTGTTTGTCACCTTTTGGACACCTTTGAGGGTGTTTTCTATGTGTTTTTATGTGTTTGTGAATGCCTGCCATTGTTTCATATGCAGTTCGAGTTCGATTCGTCGAACGTTCGACGAACCGAACTCGAACGGGAGCTCCGTTCGGCGAACCGACCTCGAGCCGAACCGGGACCGGTTCGCTCATCTCTAATATATACCATTCTCTTTCTTTTCTTATTAATTTTCGTTATATAGCGGTAACATAGTATATACCACCTTATCCAAATCTGCCAGTCCCACCGTAACAGATGGTGTTTCTTCATCAAATGTTACTTTTGCTTAATCAACAAACCCACGGACAAAAACTTTTTTCCCCTTTCCAACACACCTGTTCCCCTTTCCACCAGCATTTGTCCTTTTTCAACTCATTTGGTATATGACCAAAAGTGCAACTCTGCAGGGACACCGTACTCAATGCCATTTCAGCACAGCAGCCAGCCCTCGGTCCCTCACATGGGGACAAGTAAAAGACCATTTCCTCCTATCCATGACAAAGCATTGAGATTCACTCTGTGCAGCACTGGTGTTTACTGGAAAAGCAAATCTAAGAATCCGTACCACCTTCTGCAGATACTCCTGTATACGTGCGTCCCTTTCTATGGCAGGAATTATTTCGCCAAATTTTGTCTTGTACCGGGGATCTAACAGTGTGGCAACCCAGTAGTTAGCATTACTTCGAATTCGTACAATCCGAGGGTCATGTTGTAGGTAGTGCAGCAAGAAGGCGCTCATGTGTCTTGTGAATCCAGGAGGACAAAGTCCTTGGTTTCTTGGTGGCAAGAGGTGAGAATCGTGCCTCCTTCCTCTGCCCTCTCCCCCCAACCTCGCACAACCAAAATGTGAGCAAGCTCTCACTCATCTGCTGAGTCTTCCATGCCCATCGCAAGTTCGTCCTCCATTTCTTCATGGGCTCCTGCACCTTCCTCAACAATTTTTGCTGATACTATGCGCCCTTGTTAATCCCTATCCCCCACCATGACTGCCGCCTAGGTGCCGCTCAACGTATGGCCCTTGTACATCTTATTATCCCTTCTGCATATGACTCCTCCTGTACTTCCTCCCCTTCCTCTTGGACCAACACCTGACTCCGAATAATGCTTACAGTGTGCTCCATCTTGTAGATGACCCGAATTGTCACGCTGAGAATGGCATCGCTAGTGCTAAACATCTTCGTCGACATTTGTAAACTGTGTAGAAGGGTGCATAGGTCCTTGATCTGACATCACTCCAGCAGCGTGATCTGCACCACCTCTGGATCAAGTTAGCCCAGGGTATACATCATACCGTATTTCAGCAGGGCTCTGCGGTGCTGCCACAGACGCTGCAACATGTGCAGATTCCAATTCCTGCGTGTCGGAACATCGCATTTCCGGCATTTAACCGCCAGACCCTAAGGCGGGCTTTGCACGCTGCGACATCGGTAACAATGTGTTACCGATGCTGCAGCGATAGTCCCGCCCCCGTCGCACGTTCGATATATAGTGAAAGTTGCCGTAGCGATTATTATCGCTACGGCAGCTTTACACGCACATACCTGCCGTGCGACGTCCCTCTGGCCGGCGACCCGCCTCCTTCCTTAGGGGGCGGGTCGTGCGGCGTCACAGTGACGTCACACGGCAGGCGGCCAATTGAAGCGGAGGGGCGGAGATGAGCAGGATGTAAACATCCCGCCCACCTCCGTCCTTCTCATTGCAGCCGGCGGCAGGTAAGGTGAAGGTTCCTCGCTCCTGCGGCTTCATACACAGCGATGTGTGCTGCCGCAGGAGCGAGGAACAACATCGCACCTGTCGCAGCACCGGCATTATGGAAATGTCGGAGGCTGCAGCGATGATACGATAACGACGCTTTTGCGCTCGTTCATCGTATCAAAAAGGATTTGCACGTTGCGATATCGACTGCGATGCCGGATGTGCGTCACTTTCGATTTGACCCCACCGACATCGCACGTGCAATGTCGCAACGTGCAAAGCCCGCCTAAGACTTCAGGAGCGATGAAAGTTGTTGAGCTGCTGGATGTGAAGGATGAAAGTGAGCACATAGCAGCGTGCCCGCTGCACAAGGCCATGTAGGCCGGGATGGTATTTTAAAAATTGCTGGAGAATCAGATTCAACACGTGAGCCATACAAGGCACGTGTGTCACATTGCCCTGACGAAGGGCCGCAGACAGGTTTGCATCATTGCCGCACACGGCTGTTAAGTCACCAACGTAGTCCACTCAATCAATTTGTACTCCGGTCGCCAGGTGACAACGTGTTCCTTTTGTGCATAGTGCTGATGATGGGAAAGGAGTCGATGCCTGCGGCGCAGGTGGACGCAGGTTATGGTCACCCACTGTGTTGCGTTACCTTGACAGATACCGAACCACAGGCTGAATGTAGGTGGTGGGTATCTCACAGATGAAGTACCATCATTCAGCTACAACCAATGGGAAGACACCACACCCTTTTTTAGGCCCCTCCTGTCTGCAGACCACTGCCAGACAAAGCTATGATCCTTTTGTTACTGTTACCCTCAGTTCAGTTTTATGAGTTTGTGTGCTTGTTACCTGACTACTTTTCCTGCTTGCTGTTTATATACCTCGTTGGCCGATCCGCATTTCACCTCTGCTTGTTTTCTGATTAAGTCCTGGCCATCCCATTCTGTTCCTCTTCCTCAATTAATGTTTTGGACCCTGCATAACTACTATTCTCTGGAACTGCAGCCTTCCACAGGTATTGATCAACTTGGGCCCTGTGTAATTCCAAATCACTGTATAGGGGTTAAAGGGTTTCAGGGTTCTGGGTGTCCAGCTTGGTGAGTGGCTTGCCTCTAGCCTATCCTTTACAGCCCATCTGAGTGTGTCGATCCAGGCAGGCATTACACCGTGCCCTGGTCAGAAGGCCATTTAGGCCGGGATAGTGTTTTAAAAATTGCTGGACAACCAGGTTCAACACGTGAGCCATACAAGGCACGTGTGCCACATTGCCCTGGTCGCAGACTGGTTTGCATCATTGTCGCACCCGACCTTCCCTGGCTGCTGGTTGAGTGGAGACAACCATTGATGAAACTCGGTCTCACTCTCCAGAGCTAACCGTCCACAATTCCTCAGCGGTGTCTCACATTTCCCCTACATTTCAAAGTAAACATTTGACCGCCTGATGGCCTTGAGCTCTGCTGCCAGCATAGTAAGGAGGTGTGTGGGATTCCTTGGGCGCAGTTACAAGGAAGGGTGGACTGACCACACAGGGTTTGGGCCGAGGTGGAGGATCCACACGGGGTTGAGGAGGCAGAAGCAGTGGAGGAACTTGTACATACAGAGGAAGGATTGACGCACAAGTCGTGGGGACGGCAAGACTTGTACAGCAAACTCTTCTCCATCTCTCACCATAGTTACCCAGTGCCCAGTCAGCAACATGTAACTCCCCTGTCCATGCTTACTGGTCCAAGTATCTGTGGTGAAATGAACCCTGTCATACACAGAGTTTCTCAAGGAATCGGTGAGGTTGTGTGCGACCTACTGTGGTAGCGCGGCACGCCTTTCTTGGAGAAGGAGTGACGACTGGCCATCGGCTCTTGGGGCACTGCAATGGGCATAAGGTCTCGAAAATCCTCGGTCTCAAAAGGGTGTAAAGGCAGCCTTTCTGTTGCCAACAAGTTGCAGATGATGTCTGCCTCGTTTACACTAATTGGGCCACACACACCCCACTTGACTGGCATCAGTTGATCCCCCTTTTCAAAATGAAAAAGATGCTTTGCATGAAGCACTCTCAAAAATATGCGTGCCTTTCCCGTCCCCTGGCTGACCCAGGGGAAGAAAAGTCCTCTGAGAGCCATGACTTGTTCATCTTGGTTCTTTTAGAAAAACAGCGAGGGGACTCCAACCACAGTCTCCCCCGTTGCCACTAATTGGGCCACACACACCCCACTTGACTGGCATCAGTTGACCCCCCTTTTGAAAAAGAAAAAGATGCTTTGCATGAAGCACTCTCAAAAATACGCGTGCCTTTCCCGTCCCCTGGCTGACCCAGGGGAAGAAAAGTCCTCTGAGAGCCATGACTTGTTCATCTTGGTTCTTTTAGAAACACAGCGAGGGGACTCCAACCACAGTCTCCCTCGTTGCCACTAATTGGGCCACACACACCCCACTTGACTGGCATCAGTTGATCCCCCTTTTCAAAATGAAAAAGATGCTTTGCATGAAGCACTCTCAAAAATATGCGTGCCTTTCCCGTCCCCTGGATGACCCAGGGGAAGAAAAGTCCTCTGAGAGCCATGTCCACATTGTCAGTGGACAGACACGTGTGCTTATCTGCCAGCAGACCCCCAGCAGCACTGAAGACAGGTTCCGAGAGAACGCTGGCTGCAGGACACAACAAGATCCCCAAGGCGTACGTGGCGAGCTCAGGCAATTTATCCAGATTGGAAGCCTAAAATGAGCAGGCTCAAGTTGCACAGTAATGGCATCGATGTTTCCTTGCATATACTCATATATCTGTGTCTCCTCCTCTTTTTCCTTGTCCAGCTGTTTTGTTTTCGCATGAGTATATGTCCTTGTCACTTTCCCATGTGTTTGTGTTGTGTTGTGAGTTGTTTATCACCTTTTGGACACCTTTGAGGGTGTTTTCTAGGTGTTTTTATGTGTTTGTGATTGCCTGCCATTGCTTCCTATGCAGTTCGAGTTCGGTTCGTCGAACATTCGACGAACCGAACTCGAACGGGAGCTCCGTTCGGCGAACCGACCTCGAGCCGAACCGCGACCGGTTCGCTCATCTCTAGTGGGGACTACTGAGGGGGCCATTATACAGTGTGGAGACCAATGTGGGGGACATTATACAGTGCGGGGGCTACTGTGGGGGTTATCATATAGTGTAGGGACTACTAAGTGAGCCATTATACAGTGTGGGAACAACAGGGTTTATACAATGAGGAGGGCTACTGTGGGGACCATTATACAGTGTGGAGGATACTGTGTGTGCTATAATGCTGCATGAGGACTACTGCGGGGATCATTATACTGTGTTTTGGCGAAGAAATGGGGACACCATATTGTGCATAGGGGAGCTGTGGGGACATCATTCTGTGCATAGGGAAGTTGTGGGTGTATTATACTATGCATAGGGGATTTGTGAGCCTACCATACTTTGTATAAGGAGTTATGGCCTTTCATATTGTATATCAGAGAGCTGTGTGGGGCATCATACTATGTATAAGGGAACTGTGGGGGCATCATATCTATATATATAATTGCCTTATTCTGTCTGTCTGTCTGTCTTGCTCCAAAATTGTGTCATCGTGACAGTGTCACCGTGACAGTGTCGTTAGCGTGACAACTGTCGGATTGGCCGCTGGGCTCGGCCTGGCCCCGCCCCCCCCACGGATTGGCCACTCGCCTCGGCCTGGCCCCGCCCCCCGCATGGATTAGCCGCTCGCCCCGGCCCTCCGCATGCATCGCCCGCTCCAGCGTACACCGGCTCCCGGTACACATGTGCAAGGAGCCGGCATACGCTGACGCCTCGCCCGCTCGCCCCGCCACACGTTGGCAAATTCGGCCTCGCCCCCGGCGGACATAACCTTGCGATGCTGGGATCGTTACGGAGCCGGTGTACGCTGGTAACCATGATACACATCGCGTAACTATGGGAAGCGCTTCCCTTAGTTACCCGATGTGTATCATGGTTACCAGCGAACACCGGCTCCCGGTACACATGTGCAGGGAGCCGTCATATGCTGCGGTCAATAATGAAGTGTCATGCAGCGGTGAAAGAGTTAAAGACACTGCAAGACACTTCATTATAGGCAGTGGGCACCCCCAGAAGAGAGAAGACAGAAGAAAGAAGACCCCGCAGTCATACTCACCAGACGCCGACCGGGAGCAGGTGAGTGCATCAAGGTCCTGCAGCGGCGGAACACACACACACGCACACACATAAGAACAGACACACACACATCAGATCACACTCACTCACTCCCACTCACACCTCACACACACATCAGATCGCATCCACACACTCACAACATCCAGTGATATCGCTTACTTCTCGGCGGCGATACTGTGCGTGCAGTGGCCTTCCAGGACCTGCCGGAGGATCACATGGCCGGAAGCATGTGGTATCTCCGGATGTTGTGAGTGTGTGAGCGCGTATGTGCGATATAGTCAGTGTGTGTGTGTATGCGATCGAATGTGTGCGTGTATGCGATCGGATGTGTGCGTGTATGTGATCGGATATGTGTGTGTGTTCGGATGTGTGCGTGTATGCGATCGGATGTGTGCGTGTGTTCTGATGTGTGAGTGTATGCGATCGGATCTGTGAGTGTCGGCAGAAGGCAGAGGAGCATGGCGTGCAGCACAGCTGCTGGGACCGCCCACCGGAGGGCACAGGGAGAAGTGGGGTGTGAGTGTATGCGATCAGATGTGTGCGTGTATACTGTCTGATGTGTGACTGTGGAGCACGATGGGGAGTGCGCAGCATGGGGGATGGAGCACGATGGGGGGGTGCGCAGCATAGGGGATGGAGCATGATGGGGGGTGCGCAGCATGGGAGATGGAGCACGATGGGGGTGTGCAGCATGGGGGGTACGCAACATGGGAGATGGAGCACGATGGGGGGGTGCAGCATGGGGGATGGAGCACGATGGGGGGTGCGCAGCATGGGGGATGGAGCACGATGTGGGGTGTGCAGCATGGGGGATGGAGTACGATGGGGGGTGCACAGCATGGGGGATGGAGCACGATGGGGGGTGCGCAGCATGGGGGATGGAGCACGATGGGGGGTGCGCAGCATGGGGGATGGAGCACGATGGGGAGTGTGCAGCATGGGGGATGGAGCACGATGGGGAGTGCGCAGCATGGGGGATGGAGCACGATGGGGAGTGCGCAGCATGGGGGATGGAGTACGATGGGGGGTGCACAGCATGGGGGATGGAGCACGATGGGGGGTGCGCAGCATGGGGGATGGAGCACGATGGGGAGTGTGCAGCATGGGGGATGGAGCACGATGGGGAGTGCGCAGCATGGGGGATGGAGCACGATGGGGAGTGCGCAGCATGGGGGATGGAGCACGATGGAAGTGCACACCTACCCCCAAAACACACACACAGCGCCACACGCGCACCGCACAACACACCACACACACACACTGGGAACCACAAACACCGCCCTACACAGATACCCACACACAGACAACGCCGCACACACACAACACCCAACACACAAACACCGCAGCATACACAAATATACGCACATACCGCGCAACACACACACTGCACAAAACATACCTCCCCCAAAACACACACACACACTCCACACCCACACAAACCGCGCAACACACACAGCACCACACACAGACAACATTGCAGACACACAGCGCTCCACAAACAACGCAACACATATACAACACCGCTCTCACACACCGCCACACCCAAACAACACCCAGAACATTTACAGTGCCCTACACAAACACTGGCAACTACACACAACAACATCTATATATATATATATAACAAAAAACATACATTAACTACACAATAAATTCTAGAATACCCAATGCGTTAGAATCGGGCCACCTTCTAGTTATGTATATGAAGCTGTAGTGGCATCATACTATGTATAAGGTAGCTATAGGCCTATTATACTGTGTATAGGGTAGCTGTGATGACATTATACTGAGCATAGGGGAACTGTGAGCCTATTATCCTGTGGTGGCCCCGGTAGGCGTCTGATGTCACGGTGGTGGGTCCGAGTGGTGATGTGGCCATACCGGGCGCGAGCGACAGTCTTTTACAATGGGGGGTTAAAAATAATATTAAAAAGGGGAAGAAAAATAAAATAAAGAAATAAAACAAATAGTTTGTGACGCCAGTTGGGATGTTCGGCTTTGGTATGGCTGGGCACTGCTGGACGTCCCCAGAATTTAGGTGGTGATATGCAGTGCCAGAGGGTTGTCCCCTCTCCCCCCACCCCAGCTAGGTCTGGTTCCTGGAGATATGGGTAGGGATGGCACAGCAGGGAATAATTCAGACAGGATAAGGAGCTTTTACCTTTTTACTGGAGCTCTGCAGAGATTTTCTCCCAGCATACAATGATGGTGGTTCTTCCTACGCTGATAAGAGTTTCTTTCTCTGCTTATGGTGATAGTGTACTCTTTCTGCTGCTACCATTTCCCTACCTAAGAATAGCTGTATTTAAATCCTGGGATTTTCAAGACAAGATAACTCTGGATGTTTTAATCCCTTCTGTCGAGCAGGCGACTTGAATCCTGAGTGAAAACTCACTGTTTCTTCTAGAAGTTTCCAGACTCAAACGTGCCACTGTGCTCCCAGGAAGGTCACTGCTCCTTATAAAAAGGCTAATAGCTTCTCTCAGTTTGTCACTGACCTTGACAGTCCAGCTCCCTAGGCACTGATACCCTGCCAATGGACAGGACTGTCTCCATATTACACTCCTCACTACACCTCACACTGCAAATGACTCCGACTGAATTCACCTCAAAACTAAGGCATCCCATTTCTCCTTCTAGGGCTCACACTCAAGCATTGGTTTTATCTCAATTGAACAGCCCCAGTAAAGGACTATGGGCAAATGTGTGTTTGTAGTGAACAGCAGAGAAAACCGTATCTCATTAAAGCTGACAATACATGTTATACAGATTGAAATACACATGTAGTTGTTATTTGTGGCGGCCCAGGCACAGGGCGTCACATTACTATGTATAGTAGAGCTGTGGGCCATCACACTGTGTATGCAGAAGCTGTGGGGCATCAATCATGCATAGCAGTGAGCAGTAGACCCATTTTAGGCCGCTTTCACACTTGCGTTGAACGGTATCCGTCGCAATGCATTGTGTAACATATGTGACGGATTCGTTGTAAAAAGTGTGATATAAAGGCAACATATTCCCGTGAAATAACGCGTTGCGTTAAGCTGAGAGAGAGCCCCCTTCATCACTGCACACACCCCGGCACTACTGCACTCATCATCATCACTGCACACACCCCGGCACTACCGCACACATCATCATCATCATTGCACACACCCCGCACTACCGCACCCATCATCACTGCACATACACCGGCACTACCACACTCATCATCATCATTGTACACACCCCGGCACTACCGCACTCATCATCATCATCATCATCATCATCATCATCAGCATCACTGCACACCCCCCCCGCACTACCACACCCATCATCACCGCACATACACTGGCACTACCGCACTCATCATCATCACTGCACACACCCCGGCACTACCGCCCCCATCATCATCACTGCACACACCGCCGCCACTACCACACCCATCATCACCGCACATACACTGGCACTACCGCACTCATCATCATCACTGCACACACCCCGGCACTACCGCCCCCATCATCATCACTGCACACACCGCCGGCACTACCGCACTCATCATCACCGCACACACACAGGCACTACCGCACTCATCACCGCATACATACCGGCACTACCGCTCCCATCATCACCGCACACACGCAGGCACTACCGCACCCATCATCACCGCTCACACCCAGGCACACTACAGCACTCATCACCGCATACACACCGGCACTACTGCTCCCATCACCGCCGCACACATTACCTCAGTGACGTCCCCGCTGACAGCGCGACTCACTTCAGTTGCTGCGTGGAGCTGACAGAGAGTGTCGGTGTTCTACGGCCGCTCCTGTCAGCTTCATGTAGCAAAGCTAGATGCGTCGCGGGACCTCGTGTGGATTACGCCGGACCTGGAGGGGTATTTGGGGATTAATAAAGTGGTGAAAGAGGGTGTTTTTATTTTTTATTCCAAATAAAGTATTTTTTTCGGGTGTATGTGTTTATTTACTTTAACTTACAGGTTAATCATTGTGGGTGTCTCATAGACGCCTGCCATGATTAACCTAGGACTTAGTGACAGCTATGAGCTGCTATTAACTCCTTATTACCTCTATTTCCACCGCACCAGGGCAATTCAGGATGAGCCAGGTAGAGTCACCAGACTGTCGCATCTAATCGATGCGGAAATTCCGGGTGGATGCTGGCTGATATTGTTAGGCTGGGGGCTCCCCATGATGTGGGGTTCCCCATCCTGAAAATACCAGTTTTCAGCCGTGTGACTTTAACTTGGCTAGTATCAAAATTAGGGGGGGACCGCAAGCTTTTTTTTTTAATTATGTATTTAATTATTATACTGCACGATATAGACCCGCCCACCGGCGGCTGTGATTGGTTGCAGTGAGACAGCTGTCACTCACCGTGGGGGCAGGTCTGACTGCAACCAATTATAGGCGCTAGTGGGCGGGGAAAGCAGTGAATACGAGATGGAATAATGCATATATATAGCAATGGATGCTGTTCAACGCATGTGTGAAAGTGCCTTTACTGAGTATATGAGAGCTATGGACCAATTATACTGTGTATAAGTGACCTATGAACCCAAGGAACATTATTAAGGAAGCATTATTGTTATAGGGGCACTCAGGGTATTGTGACTGTAGAAGGTGCACACTTGGGGCATTATTACTTTCTAGAGGACAAAATGCAGCACTGCTTTCTAATGAGCTTGGATAGCGCATTAATATTTTCTAGGGGCAATTTTACCATCTAAATGGCACAAAGGAGGCATTTTACTTTGTCAGGGGCACAGTGGTGGCCATTATTATGTGGAGTACTGTTTTTCTCCCACACAGCAGGTGCAGTAATAGGGGCACATATGGAAGTAGCTGTTCAGCATTAGGGTGACCGCAGGATGAATTTTGCCTCCCTGGAGCTGAACTCCTAGCTATGCCTCTGCTCCGGAATAATAATCTTACCATCAGTTTCTGAAATGCTAGTTGAAAGATGACTACTGCTGATATGGCTGCACTTTTTGTTGTCTCTTTTATAAATGGCACCTGGAAAAAAATAAAAATTGCCAATATCTCTCAAAGCAAATAAAGTATAATTGCAAAAAATGAAACTACTGCGTCACATATATTTGGCCAGTTTTAGATGTTGGGTGGAAATCCTATTTAATTGATAGAGTATGTATTAACCAATAACCATTTTCTCACTACAGTTTTCTAAGAAACGTGTCTAATGTGTAATAATAAACAATTTTGGCATTTCTTCAAAACACCCATGTACTTAACTGACACCAAATGTCTATTAGTACCGTATGAATGCCATTTTAAGTTCAGACAAGACAATGAAATATCTCCAGCAAAGATGCACGTACATTCCTTCAGCAGCTACCGTAGTTGTTGTATGAGAGTGGAAGAGCATGTTCACATTGAGAGAATTAGCTGCAAAATACAGTGCTATGTACAAGTGCATCTCAATAAATTATAATATCATCAAAAAGTAAAATTTATTTCAGTAATGCAATACAAAAAGTGAAAATCATATTATATAGAGTCATTACACACAGAGTGATCTATTTCAAGTGTTTATTTCTGTTAATGCTGATGATTATGGCTTACAGCCAATGAAAACCCAAAAGTCATTGTCTCAGAAAATTAGAATAATTACCACAAAACACCTACAAAGGCTTCCTAAATGTTTAAAATGGTGCCTTAGTTTGGTTCAGTAGGCTTCACAATCATGGGAAAACTGCTGACTTGACAAATGTCCAGAAGACAGTCATTGACCTACTCCACAAGGAGGGTAAGCCACAAAGGTCATTTCTGGAGAAGCTGGCTGTTCAGGGAGTGCTGTATCTAAGCATATTAATGGAAAGTTGAGTGGAAGGAAAAAATGTGGTAGAAAAAGGTCCACAAACAACCGGGATAACTGCAGCCTTGAAAGGATTGTTAAGAAAAGGAAATTCAAAATTTGGGCGAGATTCACAAGGAGTGGACTGCTGCTGGAGTCAGTGCTTCAATAGCCACCACACAAACGTATCCAGAATATGGGCTACAAGTGTCGCATTCCTTTTCTCAAGCCACGCAAGACCAAAAGACAGTGCCAGAAGCATCTTACCTTGGCCAAGGAGACAAAGAACTGGGATGTTGCTCAGTGGTCCAAGGTGTTGTTTTCAGATGAAAGTAGATTTTGCATTTCATTAGGAAATCAAGGTCCCAGAGTCTGGAGGAAGAGTGGAGACGCCACAATCCAAACTGCTTGAGGTCTAGTGTGAAGTTTCCACAATCAGTGATGGTTTGGGGAGCCATGTCATCTGCTGGTGTAGGTCCACTGTGTTTTATCAAGACTAAAGTCAGCGTAGCCATCTACCAGGAAATTTTAGAGCACTTCATGTTTCCCTCTGCTGATAAGCTTTTTGAAGATGAAAATATTTTCCAGCAGGACTTGGCACCTGTCCACACTGCCGAAAGTACCAATATCTGGTTTAATAACCACAGTATCACTGTGCTTGATTGGCCAGGAAACTTGCCTGACCTAAACCCCATAGGGAATCTATGGGGTATTGTCAAAAGGAAGATGAGAGACACCAGACCCAACAATGCAGATGAGCTGAAGGCTGCTATCAAAGCAACCTAGGCTTCCATACCACCTCAGCAGTGCCACAGGCTGATTACCTCCATGCCACGCCGCATTCATGCAGTAATTCATGCAAAAGGAGTCCCGACCAAATATTGAGTGCATTTACTGTACATACTTTTCAGTAGGCCAACATTTAAAATCATTTTTTCAGTTGGTCTTATATAATATTCTAATTTTCTGAGATAATAACTTTTGGGTTTTCATTGGTTGTAAGCCATAATCATCAACGTTAACAGAAATAAACACTTGAAGTAAGGTGATTCCCTGCAGGGTATATAATAAAAAACAAACACGCGGCGCCAATCTCAGCGCGTTATCAAAGCGGCTCTCTGTTGCCCTTTTTTTTTCCTGAAGTTTTATGCACTCACCTTTTGCCACAAAACTTCAGGCATATATGACTTTTCCAAAGTCTCCTTATCCGGGTCTGCTGCTTGCCTTGAATTGATCCTGTGTATGGTCCTGGCTCGGATTACCACAGGTGAAAAAGTTAAAAATGAAGTAAACCAATTCTGTAGTGGCCGCGCTCCCCGTAGTAATGATTTTAAAAACTCTTGTCCTCAAATGGAATTTATTACTCAAACATACGGAAATAAAAAACGGATACAACACGTTTCGGCGGGAACAACCGCCTTCCTCAGGTATCTAAATAAAAATGCATCTCACTCTACTTTATAGATAAAAAAATAAATACAATTTACCTGGTATTCAAATAAGGGTATGGATATAACCACAGCTGTATAATCAGTTTCTTAGTTCACTTCAACTCTAGTGGTTCATTAAAAACAAATCCACAAACAACAAATCACTTAAAAGAATCATAAAACTAAAAACACTGTAAGCATTTATCAAGAAAATTACTATCAATAAGATTTATCAAATAAAAGGTAGTACAAAAAAAAAATTAGATAAAAATTCTTTAAAAAACAAATTTAAATTTTTTTTTTTCTTTTTCATTATACTTAGACAGGGATGTATACTATATTCTTTCCACAATATCATTAAGGCCATTAGGATGCAATGTTTGAAGGCGGTAAATCCAATATGTTTCTTTGCGATTGAGCAAAGAATTTCTATTGATCGTTTCCATAGGTATCTGTTCTAGAAGTGTCACCCTTATATTAAAATTCTTTTCATGCTTGATTAGTATATGTCTTGATAAACTATGTTTTAAAAACCCATTTTTTGCTCTATTTCTGTGCCCGTTCATACGAGCACGTAACGTCTGTGTCGTGCGTCCCACATACTGTAGCCCACAGCTACAGTCGATAACCTAAATAATATAATCGCTATCGCAACTCAGATTTTGTTTTATTTTAATTAATTCGCCTGTACTTTTACTTGTAATCTGTTTTGCTCCATGGTTTATAATTCCACACGTATGACATTTCCTAGAACTACATCTAAAAACTCCAATCACCTGATCTTCATTTTTTTCTATCCTTGCTGATTTTTTTTTATTTTCTCTTAATCTACTTGGGGCTATTAAGCGTTTTATCGTTTTCCTCCTCCTAAATGTTATATTTGGTTCCTCAGGCAAATATTTTCCCAAAATCAGATCCCGTTTTAGAATATACCAATATTTTTCAGAATCATACGTATCATCTTATTCCCTCTATTATAGGTCGTAATAAAATTACAGGCAGGTGGAAATTTAGTTTTATTACGACCTATAATAGAGGGAATAAGATGATACGTATGATTCTGAAAACGGGATCTGATTTTGGGAAAATATTTGCCTGAGGAACCAAATATAACATTTAGGAGGGGGAAAACGATAAAACGCTTAATAGCCTCAAGTAGATTAAGAGAGAATAAAAAAAAAATCAGCAAGGATAGAAAAAAATGAAGATCAGGTGATTGGAGTTTTTAGATGTAGTTCTAGGAAATGTCATACGTGTGGAATTATAAACCATGGAGCAAAACAGATTACAAGTAAAAGTACAGGCGAATTAATTAAAATAAAACAAAATCTGAGTTGCGATAGCGATTATATTATTTATGTTATCGACTGTAGCTGTGGGCTACAGTATGTGGGACGCACAACACAGACGTTACGTGCTCGTATGAACGGGCACAGAAATAGAGCAAAAAATGGGTTTTTAAAACATAGTTTATCAAGACATATACTACTCAAGCATGAAAAGAATTTTAATATAAGGGTGACACCTCTAGAACAGATACCTATGGAAACGATCAATAGAAATTCTTTGCTCAATCGCAAAGAAACATATTGGATTTACCGCCTTCAAACATTGCATCCTAATGGCCTTAATGATATTGTGGAAAGAATATAGTATACATCCCTGTCTAAATATAATGAAAAAGAAAAAAAAAATTAAATTTGTTTTTTAAAGAATTTTTATCTAATTTTTTTTTTTTGTACTACCTTTTATTTGATAAATCTTATTGATAGTAATTTTATTGATAAATGATTACAGTGTTTTTAGTTTTATGATTCTTTTAAGTGATTTGTTGTTTGTGGATTTGTTTTTAATGAACCACTAGAGTTGAAGTGAACTAAGAAACTGATTATACAGCTGTGGTTATATCCACACCCTTATTTGAATACCAGGTAAATTGTATTTATTTTTTTATCTATAAAGTAGAGTGAGATGCATTTTTATTTAGATACCTGAGGAAGGCGGTTGTTCAAGCCGAAACGCGTTGTATCCGTTTTTTATTTCCGTATGTTTGAGTAATAAATTCCATTTGAGGACAAGAGTTTTTAAAATCATTACTATGGGGAGCGCGGCCACTACAGAATTGGTTTACTTCATTTTTAAGAAATAAACACTTGAAATAGATCCCTCTGTTTGTAATGACTCTATATAATATACCGTATTTTTCAGACTATAAGACACACCTTTTTCCCCACCAAATGTTGAGGGAAAGTGGGGGGTGTGTCTTATAGTCTGAATGTAGGGCTGCGGGGAATGAGGGTGCTTCGGTGGAGCGGGTCATCAGCAGCACGAGCAGCGCCTGCCTTGACCACGTGGACCCGCTCATTTCATATGTACGCCCATCATCTCTCAACGCTGAAGCCGACGCTGACAGGTTGGCGGGATGATGGGCGGGGGAGGCGCACATAGTAAACAACCGTTCCGTGTGATCACCCCTGGCAACTACAGTCTGGAGTGATCATGTGCCGTTATATACACTGCCCCCCTGCACATCATCTGCGTGGGGGAGCAGTGAATAAGTACGGTATACTTGCCCATCACCGTTCCCCTGCAGCATCACGATGTCCTCCTGTCTGCCGGTCAGCTGATCTGTGTAGAAAGCGGTGAGCACAGAGATCTGTGTAGAAAGCAGAGATCACAGACATCAGCCGGCAGAGAGGAGGACATCGCGATGCGGCAGAGGAACGGCTCCACACAGGTCAGCGGCGCTGCTGATGACACAAAGAGGAAGATTATCGATGCTGCAGGGAGTGAGGAAAGGTGAGTATAAACGTTTATTTTATTTTTTTTTGCCACAGGATACAGGCCATATAGCAGGATGGGGGTATACTATTAGCAGGATGGGGGTATATGAGCAGGATGGGGATATATTATGAGCAGGATGGGGATATATAGCAGGATGGGGGTATATTATGAGCAGGATGGGGGTATATAGCAGGATGGGGGTATATTATGAGCAGGATGGGGGTAGATTATGAGCAGGATGTTGGGTATATAGCAGGATGGAGGTATATGGGCAGGATGGGGATATATTATGAGCAGGATTTATTTATTATTATTATTTATTATTATAGCGCCATTTATTCCATGGCACTTTACAAGTGAAAGAGGGTATACGTACAACAATCATCAACAGTACAAAACAGACTGGTATAGGAGGAGAGAGGACCCTGCCCACGAGGGCTCACAGTCTACAGGGAATGGGTGATGGTACGATAGGTGAGGACAGAGCTGGTTGCGCAGTGGTCTACTGGACTGAGGGCTATTGTAGGTTGTATGTTTGTTGGAAGAGGTGAGTCTTGAGGTTCCTCTTGAAGCTTTCCACGGTAGGGGAGAGTCTGATGTGCTGAGGTAGAGCGTTCCAGAGTATGGGGGATGCACGGGAGAAATCTTGTACGCGATTGTGGGAAGAGGAGATAAGAGAGGAGCAGAGAAGGAGATCTTGTGAGGATCTGAGGTTGCGTGCAGGTAGGTACCGGGAGACTAGGTCACAGATGTAGGGAGGAGACAGGTTGTGCATGGCTTTGTATGTCATGGTTAGTGTTTTGAACTGGAGTCTTTGGGCAATGGGAAGCCAGTGAAGGGATTGGCAGAGTGGCGAGGCTGGGGAGTAGCGAGGGGAGAGGTGGATTAAGCGGGCCGCGGAGTTTAGGATAGATTGGAGGGGTGCAAGAGTGTTGGAAGGGAGGCCAGAGAGCAGGAGGTTGCAGTAGTCGAGGCGGGAGATGATGAGGGCATGCACTAATGTTTTTGCTGATTCTTGGTTAAGGAAAGCACGGATCCGGTAGATTTTTTTTTTTTGTCTTTTTCTTTTTTTTTTGTCAATTGAAAGTTTTATTGAATTTTAAAAGCATACATTGAGAAAACATAAATCCCTGCTGTAACGAATGACGCGAATCAAAAGTCTAAGTGACACAACACATTCGCAAACTTCATAACAAAATATAGATGATTAATATAATGCTTGGGTAGTCATTTTAAATCTCAGAAAACAATAAAACAAAAAAGGAGAGATTAAGAAAAGGGCAGTCACCATGAGTAGAAAAGAAAGGATGAGTCCGGAAAGGAGGAAGGAAGATAAAGAGTAGAAAGTGTCGGCCGGGTCTAATGCATTGTCCGTTGTACCAAAACTTGTCATAGGAATGATGTATATTGTCTGAAAGGGATACAGCCAAGGTGCCTAGCTTCCGGAGATTAAATTAGTTCAAGAAATTTTTTGCCCGAAAGGAATGAATCCCATTGAAACCATTTAGTGGCCGTCTCTACCGTCTGTCCATGCGACTGGGCCATCACCATTTCCATGCGGTGGATCACGTTCACCTCCATTACCCACTCATCTAGTGAAGGGGGTGCAGGGTCTTTCCAACGCCACGGAACCACCGCCTTGGCTGCTTGAAGGAGGTGACCCAAGAGGGATTTTTTATAGGCCTTTTCCGAAACGTTAAAGATGTACAAGAGGACTGCCTCTGGGCGGCTAGGAACTGTGACCCCGGTGACCTCCTGTATGGCTGCCAATACTTTGTTCCAAAAGACCGCCAAACTCCTCGGGCAGTGCCACCAGATGTGGGACATGGTACCCCCATGTGCTCCACAACGCCAACAGGTATCAGGTACTTCGGGACACCACGCATGGAGTGACGTTGGGACACTGTACCACCTGGAAAGTATTTTATAGCTGGTTTCTTGCATCCTGGTGGCGACTACAGATCTGTGGGTCAGACGGAAACAGCGTTCCCACTGATTCCCTGGGAACGTCTGATTGAGCTCTGCCTCCCATGCCGCGCAAAAGCGAGGGAGAGATACCTCTGCCTTGCTAGTTATGATCTTGTAAATTTTTGATATGGCGTGACGTGTATTGGTAGGCCCAGTACAAAGGTTTTCAAAAGGCGTTATGGGAGAGGGGTGAGCCACGACAATGTCCTGCGAGACTATGAAATGTTTGAGTTGGGCATATTCAAAGTGGAACCGCATTTTGAAATTACGATTTTCCACAATCTCCAGTAGTGGTAGGAGGGATCCCCTCGGGGCCACCTGGTTCAGTCTCAGGGGGCTCTGTTTCGTACTACCCAGAAAATTGTTGGATGATGCCCCCGGTAAGAACTCTGGGTTATTGGTTAATGGCATGAGGGGTCTGCTGGACTGAATCAGGCAACCCCGCGATGGTGCAGAGTGTACAGTCTTTAGTGTTTGTTTAGTGCCATAGGACATTTCAATCTTATGTTTGGTAAGAAGTGGCCAGGTCCACGGCAGGGTCGGCACTGATAAGGGGCATAATTCCTGTGCTAAACAAACCCAGAGTTTGGACCCAGAGCTATGTAAAAGGTCCAGGACTCTGGCATGGGCAGCCGCCATGTAATACCGTCTGCAATCAGGCAACCCCACTCCTCCTGCGTTCTTGGTCCTAGTCAAGACGCTACCTCCGAGACGAGCGCGTTTCTTTGACCAGACAAACTGATTAAATAGGCGCTGCATCCTGGCCCAGTAGGCTGCCGGGACATAAACCGGGACTGTCTGTACCAGGTATAGAAGTCTTGGCAAAGCCGTCATCCTGAGGGCGCTAATCCTGCCAAACCATGAGAGAGTGCCCTTTTGCCATGAGGTTAAATCTCCCTCAAGTCTTGACAGGAAACTTTGATAATTTAATTGAAAAAGCCTGGTCAGGTCGGATGGGATGTTGATGCCCAAGTATCCAATACTGCCGTGGGGTGGCCATCTAAAGGGGAAGTTTTGGTTTTATAGCATTAACCGTCGTTTGGGGCAGGGTTATATTCAGGGCCTCTGATTTATCAAAATTAATTTTAAAATTGGACCACCTGCTAAAACGGTTTAGTTCCATCATTGGGGAAGGAAGAGATGTGAGGGGATTACAGAGGTATATAAGGAGATCGTCAGCAAAAGCGGCGCATTTATGCTCGCGATTAGAGATCCTAATTCCCTGTATATCGGGGTTGGTCCTGATGGCCGACAGCAAGTGTTCCATGACCAAAATATATAGTAGAGGTGACAAGGGGCACCCCTGCCGGGTCCCATTATGGATGGAGAAGGGTCTCGACAGAGTGCCATTAATTTTAAGATATGCAGTCGGGGAATGGTATAAGGCCATAATCCTAGATGAAAAAACTGGCCCCAGACCTATATGGACTAGAGTCTGTGAAAGCGACTGCCAGGAGACTCTGTCAAAAGCCTTCTCGGCATCCAGAGATAATAACATTAGGGAAAGTTTTTTGGTATGTGCGTGATGGATTAGATCCAGGGTCTTTATTGTATTGTCCCTTGCCTCCCTACCCGGGACAAATCCGACCTGGTCTAAATGAATCAGGTCAGGGAGCAGGGGGCCAAGTCTATTTGCCAAAAGTTTGGCATAGATTTTTAAATCTACATTAAGGAGTGATATCGGTCTAAAACTGCTACACGCCGTGGGGTCTTTTCCAGCCTTACGGAGTAGAGAGATGTGAGCCGTGGTGGAGTGGGGCGGGAAAGGGACAGAGTCGGAGATTGAGTTAAAAGAGAGAAGCATTAGGGGTGCTAACTGTTCTGAAAAGGATTTGTAAAATTTGGCGGGGAACCCATCAGGTCCAGGACTCTTGTTACCAGGTGTATCGCGAATCACCGCCAGCAAATCCTCCAGTACAAATGGGCTTTCCAGGTCTACAATTATAGAACTATTAAGACGTTTAAAAGGTGAGGGCATTGAGAGGCCACCATCACTCGGTTCAGGGGGCTCGACAGGCAGATTATATAGCTGGGAATAAAAATCGTGAAAGGTATTTGAGATGTCGGGGGTGGCATAAAGTAGTTTGTCGCGTGATTTCTTGATGCAGGGAATGAGGGTGTGGGCTCTCCCCTCCCTCAACGCGTTGGCCAACAGTCTTCCTGGCTTGTCCCCAAACTCATAAAACCTCCCCTTCCCCACCTGCAGCAAGCGCTTGTATGAAGACTCTAACAGTTTTTTAACCTCTATCCTAGCTTGTAGAAGGGCTTGTAAATTTGCGACCGATAAGGATCGCTTGTGAACGAGCTCCAGTTCAGAAACCCTATGGAGAGCTTTAACTATGTCTTGGGCCCTTTCTTTTTTAATTCGGGACCCATGTTTAATAAAAATACCTCGCAGGACACACTTCAATGCTTCCCACTTATAAGTGGGGGCTGTGTCATCCACCGAGTGGTCCTCCATAAACCTTGTGATAGAGGTCTGAACATCGGTAACACAGAGCTCGTCCAGCAGCAACGACTCATTCAGCCGCCACGTTCCCCTAGGGGCCGAGAGAGAGGGGATTTCGATCGTACAATAGACCGGGGCGTGGTCAGACCACAATATGTTATCCATCCCAGTATGTTGAATCCAGGGGAGAGCATTGTGTTGTAGTAGTATGTGACTGTATGAGTCTTGTGTATGTAGAAGCTGTAGTCTCTGTCCGACGGGTGCTTCAGTCTCCATGTGTCGAACAATTGAATGCGCAATAAAGCTTTTTTGATGCCTTTAATGATGGTGTATGCAATGCTAGATTTCCCCCTGGAATTGTCCAATGTGGGATCGAGGGTAACATTAAGGTCGCCGCATAGGATTGCTGTACCTTGTATCAACGGAATCGCGGTGTCGACCAAACGTGCAACAAAGCTGTCCTGCTTTTGATTTGGGGCGTATGCATTGATTATTGTGAATGTTTGGTCCCCCACCTTCAGTGAGAGGATAATATATCTTCCAAGACTATCTGTCGTGCATTTTAAAATTTGATGTGGGAGGGATTTGTGAATGGCTATTGCCACACCCTTGGAACGGGAATCTGGGTTGTTTGAGGATACCCATGTCTGGTAATATTTATTTTTAAGAATAGGGGCATGTCCTTGTTTAAAATGGGTCTCCTGGAAACATACTATTCTCACCTTCCGTTTATGAAGGTGGTAGAGCGTCTGAGTCCGTTTCTCCGGAATATTGAGGCCCTTGGCATTAAAAGAAGCGATGGTTAGATCCGCCATCTATAAAAAAATGAGACATTAGAGATATATGAGAGAAGGAATCGGACATGAACAACCCGGCCGCAGGGAATAGAGAGAAGAATAGACTTAAGAAGGATAGAATGTATCAGGGAAAAAAACAGAAAGAACAGCAGGTATAAAGACACTGCATAATAGTCTAAGTCCGAACAAACGTTCCTAGGGAACATATCCGCCTCATCTAGGCATGACAGAGGATCCCAACCTCCCATCCCAACCGGGAGATATTTTTGAGTTGTAGTCGGCATGAGTTGAAGAGGGCTTGGATGTGTGGCTTGAAGGATAGAGCAGAGTCGAGGGTTACTCCAAGGCAACGAGCTTGTGAGACTGGGGAGAGTAAGCAACCATCGAGTTTGATGGAAAGGCTTGCTGGAGGAGATGAGTGAGGAGGAAAGACAATGAGCTCTGTTTTCTCTATGTTAAGTGTTAGGAATCGCGCAGAGAAGAAGGATGAAATAGCAGACAGGCATTGTGGAATTTTGGTTAGTAGAGAGGTAATGTCAGGTCCAGAGATGTAGATCTGTGCGTCATCGGCATAGAGATGATACTGGAAGCCGTGGGACTCTATGAGCTGTCCCAGGCCGAAGGTGTAGATGGAGAACAGCAGGGGTCCAAGAACTGAGCCTTGGGGGACACCGACAGATAGGGGGCGAGATGAGGAAGTGGTGTGAGAATGGGAGACGCTGAAAGTTCGGTCGGTTAGGTATGAAGAAATCCAAGATAGGGCCAAGTCTGTGATGCCCAGAGAGGAGAGAATCTGTAGTAGGAGGGAATGGTCTACTGTGTCGAAGGCAGAGGACAGGTCCAGGAGGAGGAGGATAGAGTAGTGTCGCTTGGCTTTGGCGGTTAGTAGGTCATTAGTGCCTTTAGTTAGGGCAGTTTCACTGATGGGGATATATAGCAGGATGGGGGTATATTATGAGCAGGATGGGGGTATATAGCAGGATGGGGGTATATTATGAGCAGGATGGGGATAGATTATGAGCAGGATGGGGGTATATAGCAGGATGAGAGTATATAGCAGGATTGGGTATATAGCAGGATGGGGTATATAGCAGGATAGGGGTATTTATCAGGATGGAGGTATTTATCAGGATGGGGGTATATAAAAGGATGGGGGCTATACCAGGATGGGGGTATTTATCAGGATGAGGGACATATATACAAGGATGGGGATCATATACAAGGGAGGAGGAGCATTACCAGGATGGGGTACCTTAGTAGAGATTTTGGGGACATTACCCCCATAACAGTGTCAGCAGCAGATCCTCGCCCCATAAGTGTGTCATGACCACATTTTTTTGCTTAAAATTTTATTTTCCTATTTTTCTCCTCTAAAACCAGGGTGCATCTTATGGTCAGGTGCGTCTTATAGTCCGAAAAATACGGTATGTGTTTTCCTTTTTGTATTGAATTACTGAAATAAATTAACTTTTTTCAATGTTTTGATGATATATTTTATTGAGATGCACTTGTGAGTGAGAATTAAAAAACCCTCATTTACTTGCTGCAGAAAAAAAGAAAATCAACATAGACTTTTAGCATTACTATTGCAACTCTACTTCATAAATCAGTAGAGCCTCCTGGTGTGAACAGACCCTAAGAGTGTGAAAAAATGGGTGCCACACGTACATGCCACTTGGACTTAAGAGTAGGTTTACATGTTTAGTATTTGCCATGGATTTTTCTGCACTAAAAAACAGATTGTTTGCAGGAAAAAAGCTCTGTATAATAGTATGCTTTTATATGTGTTTTTTCCCCCAATTAATTTAAATACTTGAAAAACGCTGCAAAAACAATGAAACAAATGACATGTTGCATATTTGAAAAAATGTGTTGATGGTTAAATTCTATAAAAAAAAAAAGAAGAACAATCCACATATGCATGATATTTCAGAAATCTAATTCATTTTTCTTGTACTGTAAACGGCTGCATTTTTTACTCTTGAAAAACACAAGGGAAAAAAACGCTAAAAATGCAATGTGTGAAAAAGCCTTTGATAGAACTCATATGGATAGAAATCATACCCATTATAGTCTATAGGACAGTTCAGATGTGTGTGTATTTTTGCAAACCGAATGTTCTACATCAAAACACGGAAATATGTCCGATTTTAATCAACCGCGTCAATGCAAGCCTGTGAAAAAATTAGACAGATATCAAGCTAGTTATATCCTAATTTGATAGGTTAAGCTTGAAAAACTTTCTCGTACTGTATAAATTGATGAAACTCTGATGGTAGAAGCTGAGACACTGACCAAACTGATTAAAATATGATCCAAAGCACTGATAGCAAAAACTTTAAGGTCTGTTTTCTGGGTAAGAAAAATCACCAACGTCTGAATGACGCTAATTGATGAAGCTCTGGGTGGGTTCATGTGTTTATATACAACTGAAGAACCAATGTTCAATCCACCCTTGGTCCATCAAGTTTTAATTGTAAAGTAGGAGACATCTCATTACTTTGTCATTCAGACGACCATTCCGTTTGTCCTGTTCAGTTCCTGTTTTTTTGGCGGACCTACTGACAGGACAATCTTTTCAATATCTTATGTGTAGGATCGGATGGCACACGGAAACACTTCCGTGTGCATCAGTTCCTACAAAAAACACATCGGATGCCGTATATGTCGTCCATTCCGTTATTATGGAACATGTCCTATTCTGTTCCGTAATACCGGACTGTGACTCAATAGAAGTCAATGGGTCCACAAAATCTCAGAAAGCCGCACGGAAGCACTTCTGTGTGGCTTCCGTCGGGTGCCCCTGCAGTCTGTGTCCCGCTCCCACACCAGCTGCTGCTCTCACTGCAGTGTCTCAGCATCTGCCCGCACAGCAGTGTTAGCAGCTGCGGGGATGACGAACGCCGACATTTGGAGGTTAGCAAAGTTCATTACCTGCTGTGATGAAGTCCGCTGCACTCCTGACATCAGCGCTCGTCACTAACTTCCTTAAAGTATTGCGAGTGGCCCGAGACTGTGACTATCAGTGACGTCAAGGACTCACACGAGACTTAGCTTGTGAATGCAGTGGACAATGGATGTCAGTGATGAGCGCTGACGTCAGGAGTGAAGCGGCGTCCATCACCGCAGGTAATGTACCTAGCTAACCTCATGAAGTCAGTGCTCGTCATCCCCTGCGCTGACCTGGGCTGACCTAATGATGTTAACATTCTGTTCCTTACTGATTTGGAAAGTGAGCATGGTATGGATCGTCGTGGTACCCCCTTATTAGATTACGCCGGACCCGGATTTGATTTTTCTTTACAATAAATTGGGGAATATGTTGGGGAGTTTTTTTTCCAAATAAAAATTTGTTTGTCGTCTATTTTTTTTTATTACTGACTGGGTTAGTGATGTCAGGTATCTGAGAGACGCTATGACATGAATAACATTTGGGTTTTATGCCAGGTGACATTACACGGCTGGTATCAACCCCATATATTACCTCGTTTGCCACAGCACCCAGGGCATTCGGGATGACCTGGGGAAAAGCACCAGGATTGCTGCATCTAATGGATGTGCCACTTCTGGGGCAGCTACAGCCTATTTTTAGGCTGGGAAGGGTCCAAGAACCGCGTACCTCCCTAGTTCCAGGACTGTCGCATCTAATGGTTGAGACAATTCAGGCCAGCTGCTGGCTGCTATTTTTAGGCTGGGGGGCTCCCTATAACGTGGGTCTCCCCAGCTTGAGAATACCAATCAGCAGCTGTGAGGCTTTATCTTCGCTGGTATCAAAATTGGGGGTGACCGCATGCTTTTTTTTAAATTAATTTATTTATTGCACTGTACATATAGACCCGCCCACCGGCGGCTGTGATTGGTTGCAGTCAGACAGCTGTCACTCAGCATGGGGGCGCGTCTGACTGTAACCAATCACAGACAAGGAGGAGTGAATATGTATGAGCTTATTGAGCGGCCGTCTCGGGAAGAAAACAGAGCTGCCGTGGGAGCAGTGTGACAGCCAAGCCAGTGATCGGTGAGTATGTAGCGCTTGATCCTACCCCTTTGCGCCAGATTCTGTTCCCCATAGACTTTATATGGGAACCAGCATCTGGCCAGATACCCTGGACTGTATGTAATTCTCCTCCCGTTTTTTTTTGCAGTCCGCAACAAAAGACGGAAGTCACACGGATGTCACACGAACCGTATACTGAACGGAACAGATGTGGTTGTCACACAGATGCCACACGGATGCATCCATGGAAAAACATTACCACAAAAACGGAACGGTCGTGTAAATGTAGCCTTAAGCAATTGACGAATACATCTTTTGTAAAGGGGTGATCCAGTAGTCGGGCTCAACATGTTCCTCTCAAGTGACCCCTCTCTTACTTGCAAACGAATCCTGACTGAGGAGAAAGCTGATGCATTCCTTAATATTAACATCTGAAGGACATATTGAGTGCCAAAAAAGTGTAACAGTTTTTAAAAACTATATGGGAACTCTTCTATACACAAAGGCTTACTCTTGTATTTTACAAAAGTGTTTAATCAAAGTCCTACAAAAGAAGGGAGTGGAGGAAGTTAATCCTGGCCTTAAGTCATTGAGTTTGAAGGGGTTGACTGCTGTGATAAAGAGACAAGAAGGAAGAAGGTTTTGTAGGAAAATGTAAATAAAATCCCACCGGCTTCCCCTCTCCACCCTCAAGAATAGCAATCAGTTAACCTCTGCCCTTCACAACTAATTTTCTCTATGAGAGCCATTAGCATTAGGCAGGGCTTAACATAACATTGATAGCATTAAAGGGAGTTATCAAGAGTGAAGCTGTGTCAGAAGGGTGAGGACTTGTTCAAAAGGTCAATTCGAGTATGTGACCTAACCCTCACAACACTTCGCCTCATTACTATCACTATGCTAATTTTTTGGTAAATACATATTATGGATTTCTATAGCGGATAATATATAGAGTTTTGTAAATAAAATACAGTAAAAAATTAACATAATAACAACAATCTAAAACTAGTGTGCCTGGCATATCCTTCTCTTCCAGAAGAGGACAGCATTTCTTGTATAAGACAAATTCTTTGAACTAAACCATTGTAGAATCAAGATCATCATTACGGATAACATTCAACGTTAACCCCTTCACCATCAGGCGATTTTCCTGTTTTCATTTTTCCTTTCTTCCAAGAGGCATAACTTTTTTATTTTACGTCAGTATTACCATATGAGAGCTTGTTTTTTTGTGGGACGAGTTGTACTTTTGAATGACAACATCACTCATTCTGCCCAATATTATACTGTGAAACGGAAAAAAAAAAAACAAATACGGTGAAATTGCAAAAATTGTGCAATTCCACAATTGTTTTTTTTTTTTTTTTCTTACTATGTTCACTTTATGGTAAAACTGACCTGGAAGTATGATTCTCCAAGTCTGTATGAGTTCGCAGATGCCAAATGTGTGTATATTTTTTTTTTATTTAAGTGGTGAAAAAAATTCAGAAATTTGTAAAAAAATAAATTTCAATTGGGCAAAAGGAAGTAATTTGAACTTTTAATTAGTTAACAGGCACAGGTGGATCTCTTATCCACCCGCACCTGTTAGCTGCACATGTCGGCTGGTCAGATCAGCTGATATGTGTGGGGAAACATGCGGGCTCGCTGTGCAAGCCCACATTACAGGGACACAGATTACCTTGAAACTACCGGTACTTCTAACTCATGAAGGGATTCAAAGGAGTCTGGCAGCAGGTTTTTGCTATTTAATCTGACATCAGAATAATATAAGGGCATAAGACCCTAATTCCAGGGATATGTCACTTACTAGGCTGTGTGTAGTAGTTTCAATACAATCAGTGCTTTATGATCAGGAGATTATGCCTGCCAGGCTAATTTGTGTAACTCTGTCTCCACCTGATTGATGGTGAAAGGCAGAGACATATGCAATCAGCAAATAAGTGGTTCAATAGGGATGAAAAGGCAAAATAGAAATTAGTTTTAAGAAAAGATGACACATTTGCAGCAGTGTGATAACGTGAACAGAACCAGTGTTAGCAGAGAAGAGTTTTTTATGCTTACAGTAAGGTACATGTAGATCAATAATAAACAAGTTTCCTGCAGGAATGATTAGCCAGCTGAGAGAAATGGATCTGGATGATAAAGCAACATTTCTGAAGTAGATGTGGTAATTGAATGCAAAACTTACTGACTATTCAGACAGCCCATTGCAATTGGGATGAGCAGGGTAAAGCTTCAGAATTGGTGTATCTAATGGATGCAGCAATTCTGGGCAACTGTGGGCTGTTATTTTCAGGCTGGGAAGGGCCAATAATCATGGCTCTTCCCACCCTGATAATACCAACCCTCAGCAGTCAGCTTTATCTTGGATTTTTGGGATCCTATGCAGTTTTTTTTTTAAATTATTTATTTTAAAAAAACTGCATAGGATCCCTTCTATTTTTGATTACCTACGATGGTAAAGCAGACCACTGGGGTTTGCAGACTCTGTTGTACTCACACTGGTTATCAAAAATATAGAAACAGCCCACAACATTTTTTTTAAATCATTTATTTTTACACTACCACACAAGCAAACTTGTCAAACAAGCAAACCATAAGCAAACTTGTCTCCAACCAATCACAGATGATGACATGGAGGCATGTACAGTAGTCTGCAACCAATCACAGATGCTGGCACAGAGGGTCCTTCAGGACCGTGAAGAAGGCGCATAGCGCTGAAACATGTAGTCCATTGCTGGATTGCATATTAGTTGTTTGGAGTTCCTCACATGGTGGCTACATGTTTTATCCATTGTTTGAGATTTTATATATATATATATATATATATATATATATAAAAACACACACATACATATATATATATATATATATATATATATATATATATATACCCACACATATATATATATATATATATATATATATATATATATATATATATGTATATATATATATATATGTCAGTATATATAAAACATTTTTTGTGGTATTTTTCATTCTTTATATATTGTTTTACATTTTATCCCTTTTGTAAGAAATATAGTTTTACAATTAGTACCACGGAGTAATTTTGGACAACATCATTTTGTAATGTGCCCATCCTGGTCCCCATCCTGTAGTAATATACCCATCCTGGTCCCCATTCTGTATTAATATGCCCATCCTTGTCTCCATCCTGTAGTAATGTGCCCATCCTTGTCCCGATCCTGTAGTAATGTGCAAATCCTTGTGCCCATCTTGTAGTAATGTGCCCATCCTTTTCCCCATCCTGTAGTAATGTGCCCATCCTGTAGCAATGTGCCCATCTTGGTCCCCATTCTGTAGTAATGGGCCCATCCTGTAGTAATATGCCCATCCATGTGTCCATCCTGTAATAATGTGCCCATCCTGTAATAATTGTCCCGATCCTGTAGTAAAGTGCCCATCCTTGTGCCCATTCTGCAGTAATGTGCCCATCCTTTTGCCAATCCTGTAGTAATATGCCCATCCTATAGTAATGTACCCATCCTTGTACCCATCATGTAGTAATGTGCCCATCCTGTAGTAATGTGCACATCCCTGTCCCAATTCTGTTGTCATGTGCACATCCTTGTGCCCATTCTGAAGTAAAGTGCCCATTCTATAATAATGTGCCTTTTCCCTTTTTACTAATGTGCCCATCATTGTCTCCTTTTAATAATGCACCCTTATAGGTCCTTTTCTTGAAGTAATGTCCCCTGTACTGGTCCTCTTCTTGTAGCAATGTCCCATCCTGGTCCCCTATTGTGCAATTCTTCACACACACACACACACACACAGAAAACCCCCAAAACATTCTTGTCACCTGTCCTCCATTCCCTCAGCTTTCTCTTCACCGCTTCTTGCAGCCTCTTCCCTACTTCTTGCGGCCCGCAGGCATGTGGACCCGGTGCCGGAACCGCAGCTGTCAGTGCTTCACCTGAAATTCAGATGAATGGGTTTTTTTGCTGATGCTGCACAGAGTCGAGCTTTCTCTGCACAACTATTCCAATGGTAGCCGCCGGCCAATCAGATGCAAGCAGCTGAGGTCATACGTGTCAGATGCTTGAATCAGATTGGCCGGCGGCTGCCCTTGGACTAGTTGTACAGAAACAGTTTGACTCTGCGCAATACCGGCAAAACATTCATCTGATTATGGGGCAGATGGCTGTGGCCCCTGGACCGGCTGCGATCATTACCAGGTCTGCGAGCCGCAAGAAGCAGCCTGAGGGGCCGCATGCCATCCGTGGGTCGCACGTTTGAGACCCCTGCTTTAGCCTATAAATTAATCTTGTCAGAGAACTCATCTTCCATTCAGAAAGTGACAGTGTGCTGGAAAACATTAAAAAAAATGTTCATAGTCTATTTTGACATTTGCTAATTGACTGTGTTCTCATATAAAAGTATATTTCCAGAAAAACAAAGGAGAGTTTTTCTTTGCTCTATAGGGTTATATTCTAAGTACTCAATAATTTACCCTGGACAATCCTAAAGAGACTGGGCATGTAGCCATATAGATTTTCAGAAAATTGTGTGATGCAAGTTTATCTATTCACTTACACTTTACACTAAAGGCATTTTGAAGGAAGACTCCACCTATAATTAAGCCCACATAGTTTACAAGCTTAGATTACAGCGGTAATTGTGCTAAAAAGCTTTATTATATCGATTCATTTCCAACATTTCTCACTTTTATGTAATTGTTGTTTTTGGCTGTTACATGGCCCACAGTTTTCATTAAAGACATAGAGTTTTGTTTTCTTTTGCTTGTATTATACCCTTATAATAAGCTTTTGGAGAAAAGATGTGTTTATTGTAGTGATAAAATAAAATTACATGTACAGTGTGCACGCTGTACGTAAAAAGGAAAAACATAGTATTTCATTGTGGCAAAACAAAATGTTTAGTCTGCTAGACACAAATGATACCTTCCAATCACATAGTACTAAGAGGAAAAAAAAGCTGGAGCTTTCTCAGCTAGCAGAGTAGAGTGAAGAGACAAAAGTGCAATGGTGAGCAAAAGCTGTGAAGATCAAGCTGTGCATATGTACCGTCCCCCTGTCAGCGGCCGAGCCACTCGGATCCGGAACCGCGGTGGCTCGAGGGGTCTCCGGACCCCGGGGTACATGCGGACACTAGAGTTTGAAAAGGGGAGTATGTACAGGGGAGTTAAAAGTTTGTGACGCCACCCACAGTGCATGGTAAGGTGGAGTACCACCGCTGCTGTTGGGAAAGGGGGGAGCCCGGTGGCGATGGTACGGCAGCAAGGTGTTTAACCCCTCCGTGGGTAGGGGGTTTGTGCCCTGGGGCCCCGGTGTTGGTGGTGCAGAAGTGGGGTGTCGGTGGGAAAAGGAAGGGTTTCTGCGTACTCACTCAGTCCAAGAATACTGACACCGACAGCTTGTAAACTAGAATTCTAAGCACCGCTGCAGCCAGGAGGGAGCATGCTTGGATCCATGCCCTTGGTATTGCTTGTTAGCCTGTGGCCTTTTCCGTGGCACCTTGTTTACTGTTTGGACCTTATAGTGTGGAACTAGTCAGGTCCCGCTCACCCGTATGGCTAATGGAGTGAGCTTGCTCTCAGGGCTCACGCTTGGGATTTGGTGGACTGTGTTTTGTAGGGAAAGTCCTATCCCATCGGTGCGCTAGTACCCCGATTTTGAAGCGGGTGACGGATGAATCTTGAAGGCTTCACCCCTGTCGGGTAAATTACCAGGACGCTTGAAGATACTTCTCGGCCAAGGGTCCGTGTACCCAGTCGTGCCCTGGCCCCTGCCCGGAGATGGCTCAAGGCTGCCGGCTGCCCTCCTTGGCAGTCCGTGCCTCTTGACACAATCCCCTGCGACCGGGGTTCCAGCTGCAACCAGGCCCAGACTGTCTGCCACCTAGTAGACTTAACTCCTTCAGCCCCCATCCTGTTTTCACCTTAAAGACCCGGCCATTTTTTGCAATTTTTACCAGTGTCACTGTGACAGGTTATAACTCTGGAACGCTTAAACAGATCCTGGCAATTCTGACATTTTTTTTGTGACATATTGTACTTCATGTCAGTGGTAAATTTAGGCCGATATATTTTGCGTTTATTTGTGGAAATTTGGCGAAACGTTTTGCAATTTTCAAAATTTGAAATTTTATGCCCATAAATCTGAGAGATATGTCACACAAAATAGTTACTAAATAACATTTCCCACTTGTCTGCTTTACACCAGTGCAATTTGAAACAATTTTTTTTCGTTAGGAAGTTAGAAGGGTTCAAAGTTCATCAGCAATTTCTCATTTTTCCAACAAAATTTACAAAAAAAAAAGTTTTTTAGGTACCACATCACATTTGGAGTGATTTTAGAAACCTAGGCGACAGAAAATACCCAAAAGTGACCTTATTCTAAAATCTGCACCCCTCACTCTGCTCAAAACCACATCCAAGAAGTTTATTAACCCTTTAGGAGCTTCACAGCAACCAAAGCAATGTAGAAGGAAAAAATGAAGATTTTACTTTTTTACACAAAAATGTTACTTTAGCCATAAAATTTAGCATTTTCACAAGGGTATCTGGAAAAAATGCACCATGAAATTAATTGTGCAATTTCTCCTGAGTACACCAATATCTCATATGTGGTGGAAATCAATTGTTTGGGCACACGGCAGGACTCAGAAGAGAAGGAGCATCATTTGATTTTTTTGAAAGCAAAATTGTCTGGAATCATTAGCAGATGCGATGTTGGGTTTGGAGACCGACTGAGGTGCCTAAACAATGGAGCTCCCCCACAAGTGACCCCATATTGGAAGCTAGACCCCTCATGGAATTTATCTAGATGTTTAGTGAGCCCTTTGAACCCCTGGAGGCTTCACAAAAGTTTATAATATTCAGCCGTGAAAATATATATTTTTTTTTTACCACGAAATTGTTATTTCAACCAGGTAACTTTTTTTCACAAGGGTATCAGAAAAAAATGCACCATAAAATGTATTGTGCAATTTCTTCTGAGTACACAGATACCTCATATGTGGTGGAAATCAATTGTTTGGGCGCACGGAGGGTCTCAGAAGAGAAGGAGCGCCATTTCACAGCAAAATTGGTTGGAATTATTAGCGGACGCCATGTTGCGTTTGGAGAGCCCCCTGAGGTGCCTAAACAATGGAGCTCCCACATAAGTGACCCCATTTTGGAAACTAGACCCCCATACAAAAAAATTAGTTTGGCAAAATAAAAAATACGGACGTCAGTAAAAAAAAAATAATAATGAGTGCGTGCAATTGACACTAAGGCAAGTGCCACACGTGAGAGCGATGCACGAATCTCGCATCGCATCATCCAGCACAGCCGCACACTCCTGTCTGGAAGAGAGTGACCATGCCGGATGATGCGATATGAGACTCGTGCATCGCTCTCATGTGTGGCACTGGGCTAACCCTTACAATATTCAGTAAAAAATACTGTAGTTGACGATTACTACAGTATAATTTTACTGGCGCTAAACTAAGTTTATTTGTATTTCTTTCTAAGTTTACAGAAAAATAAATCAGGACGCACACACGGATGTGCAGCAAAAAGGGGGGGACTAGGTGGGATGGAAAAAAAGATGGATGGAGGATGGGAGAGGGTGCGGCGGAGAATGGGAGAGGGCGCGGCTGAGGATGGGAGAGGGTGCGGTAGATGGAGGAGCGGTGGGGGATGGGAGAGGGCGGGCAGCAGATCAGGGTGAGAGGTGGTGGAGGGGGCAGCAGATTGGGGAGGGTGAGAGGGGGTGGAGGGGGTAGCAGATTGGGGAGGGTGAGAGGTGGGGGAGGGGGCAGCAGATGAAGAGGATGGGAGAGAGCAGGCAGCAGATCAGGGAGGGTGAGAGAGGGGGCAGCAGATCAGGGAGGGGAGCAGCAGCTGATGAGGCAGAGCGGGAAGCAGATCAGGGAGGGTGAGAGATGGAAGAGAACGAGCAGCAGATCGGAGAGGGTGAGAGATGGGAGAGAGCAGGCAGCAGGTCAGGGAGGGGGCAGCGGATCAGGGAGGGAGGCAGCGGCTGATGGGAGAGAGCGGGCAGCAGATTGGGGAGGGTGAGATGGGAGAGAGCGGGCAGCAGATCAGGGAGGGTGAGCTGGGAGAGAGCGGGCAGCAGATCAGGGAGGGTGACAGATGGGAGAGAGCGGGCAGCAGATCGGGGAGGGTGACAGATGGGAGAGCGGGCAGCAGATCGGAGAGGGTGAGATGGAGGAGAGCGGGCAGCAGATCAGGAAGGGTGAGATGGGGAGGGGGCATCAGATGAGGATGGGCGAGAGCGGGCAGCAGATCGGGGAGGGTGAGATAGGAGAAAGCGGGCGGCAGATCGGGGAGGGTGAGATGGGGAGGGGGCAGCAGATGAGGATTGGCGAGTGCGGGCAGCAGATCAGGGAGGGTGAGATGGGAGAGCGCGGGCAGCAGATCGGGAAGCATGACAGATGGGAGAGCGGGAGCAGATCGGAGAGGGTGAGAGATGGTGGAGGGGGCAGCAGATGAGGATGGCAGAGAGCGGGCAGCAGATCAGGGAGGGTGAGATGGACGAGAGCGGGCAGCAGATTAGTTAGGGTGAGATGGGAGAGAGCGGGCAGCAGAGAGTGGGCAGCAGATCGGGGAGGGTGAGATGGGGAGGGGGCATCAGATGAGGATGGGCGAGAGCGGGCAGCAGATCGGGGAGGGTGAGATGGGGAGGGGGCATCAGATGAGGATGGGCGAGAGCGGGCAGCAGATCGGGGAGGGTAAGATAGGAGAAAGCGGGCGGCAGATCGGGGAGGGTGAGATGGGGAGGGGCAGCAGATGAGGATTGGCGAGTGCGGGCAGCAGATCAGGGAGGGTGAGATGGGAGAGCGCGGGCAGCAGATCGGGAAGCGTGACAGATGGGAGAGCGGGAGCAGATCGGAGAGGGTGAGAGATGGTGGAGGGGGCAGCAGATGAGGATGGCAGAGAGCGGGCAGCAGATCAGGGAGGGTGAGATGGACAAGAGCGGGCAGCAGATCAGTTAGGGTGAGATGGGAGAGAGCGGGCAGCAGAGAGTGGGCAGCAGATCGGGGAGGGTGAGATGGGGAGGGGGCATCAGATGAGGATGGGCGAGAGTGGGCAGCAGATCGGGGAGGGTGAGATAGGAGAAAGCGGGCGGCAGATCGGGGAGGGTGAGATGGGGAGGGGGCAGCAGATGTGGATTGGCGAGTGCGGGCAGCAGATCAGGGAGGGTGAGATGGGAGAGAGCGGGCAGCAGATCAGGAAGGGTGAGATGGGGAGGGGGCATCAGATGAGGATGGGCGAGAGCGGGCAGCAGATCGGGGAGGGTGAGATAGGAGAAAGCGGGCGGCAGATCGGGGAGGGTGAAATGGGGAGGGGGGCAGCAGATGAGGATTGGCGAGTGCGGGCAGCAGATCAGGGAGGGTGAGATGGGAGAGCGCGAGCAGCAGATCGGGAAGCGTGACAGATGGGAGAGCGGGAGCAGATCAAAGAGGGTGAGAGATGGTGGAGGGGGCAGCAGATGAGGATGGCAGAGAGCGGGCAGCAGATCAGGGAGGGTGAGATGGACGAGAGCGGGCAGCAGATCAGTTAGGGTGAGATGGGAGAGAACGGGCAGCAGATCGGGGAGGGTGACAGATGGTGGAGGGGGCAGCAGATGAAGATGGGAGAGAGCGGGCAGCAGCTCATGGAGGGCGGCAGTGGCTAATGGGGGACAGCGATGGCAGACGGAGGCGGCTGCAGCAGATAGAGGAGATCGGAGGTGGATTGGCAGCGGTGACAGCGGATCGGGAGATCTGGGGATCGGGGGCAGGAGCGGCCGATAGGGGGGGCAGGGGCTTACCAGGGCACTTGCAGGGATCGCTCTCCCAGCTTCCACGGACGGAGTAAAGCTGAGGGGAGTGGTCACCGGCCCCAGATTTACGGTGATTGGAGAGATCGGTCACAATGCCTATGTCTCCAATTAGAGCTGGGGGCAGGTGAAGCACTGATCACCCAGTTCCAGCCAATGATCAGGGCTACAGCTGCACTGATCAGGGCTGGATTTCAATGTTTTAGCCATTTTCAATGGTTGAAACATTACAGTGGCTGTGATTGGCTGAGCAGTGTTCGTCAGCCAATCACAGCCTCCGTAGGTCCGGGGAGGAGGAGGCACCACCCCTCCTGATGTCAGGCAGAGGTCCTCTCCTCCCCGAATCTAAGGTTTTTGCAAACCGATCACACTCACCGGGGCTCCGGGGCCGCGATTTCGCCATGATGTACTGGGTATGTCATGGGCCATTAAGCACCATGTCACCTTGACGTACCCAGTACGTCATGGGTCATTAAGGAGTTAAGGAGACCTGCTCCTGACCTGTGACCTCTCCCTTCGAGAGTTACCACTCAACCTCCTACTCCTTCCACTCCTTTCTCAGTTCTCCTTTCACTTTTTCACCTTCCCCTACCAACCACCCAAGTGGGCGGCCCTATTCCCTTCAGGCCCCCCAATGGTGTGTCCGGTGGGTCTGGTGTAAAGTGTTCCTAGGGTTTTGACTGGCTAAGTTCTTAGCAACACCAAAGGACAAGGATCCGTAACCAAGGAGGATTGAATACTATGCAGAAGGGCAGATTGCACAATACCCTGTGACGACCTGATAGGCTAGGGCATCACACATATTAGTCACAAGTCTAATCATCAGTGTAGTGAATGAGCATGAGCATAATTAGCCGGCCTGGAAGCAGGAGACAGCAGCGGCCGGAGACAGCATCACTGGAGACAGGAGAGTATAAAAATAATTTTATTTCAAAGATACGTATTTTCTTTGGTACATGTCCCATGAATCACACCACTGTGATATGTGTGACATCAGTGATGCCAGAGAAAAACTGACATGTCTCCGTGCGGAACACATGGACAGGCATGTGCGCCGCATGGAAACATGGTCAGGGAGAAATCACTGATGTGTGCACAGACCCATTGATTTTAATGGGTCTGCATATGTCTGTGATTCCGGTACGTATAAAAACGGCAACATACGTAACAGAATCACTGACGTGTGAAGGGGGTCTAAGGCAGAGCTATACTTGAATAATGTTATTTATATTTTTGCACTACAGATTTCCAGATAACCTTGGAAACTTCAGCGAGGAACAAGGCGAGAGATTCTATCAGGATATGAAGGTGATAGAGGAGAGATATCAAGGCAAATGGGACACACACATGTTGGCAATCGACTGTTGCAGTATCCAACATGATTGTCCTGATGACACACAAAAGGAAATCGCATAAACAGCATTTTTTGAAGCATTGACATTAATAACTAATAATATTGTATTCATTAATAAAATCATACATATTTTTTTCCTGTCACTGTTAGATACTTTTTATTTCCTTTTTTTTGTATGATTTTGTTTATTTACTAGTTGAAACAAAAAAAATATTCTTGCAATTCTGAATGCTTTTCAATTGTGTTGCGTTAATTAATAATAATTACCTGTTAAATATCTCAGAAACCAGAGCCAATCTGGCAAAACCAAAGTCATATTCTTAATCAGCATCATAAAATTAATATAAAATCGTTCAGACATCGTTGACAAAACAATAACTGTACACCAGTGATCAGTCTTGAGGTGACATGAAATGTTCCCCACTTCTGATACCCGCTTGACAAACAATTTGACATTGAAAAATGTATTTAAAGGGGGAATTTCTTTGATTTAGATTGGAACAGACAGAGATCATTTCTTACCTCTTCCCTTGGTGCACTCTGATCACTCAGCTCTTCCAAAAGGCTGATTGCTTTCAATTAATCTGGTGTCCAATTTACATCTTGACTCTGAGGTTTCTTAAAAATCTTCTTGAAGGCCAATTTCCTGGCAAATAATTGAGGTCCTTTATGACTGTAAATTTATGAAATCCAGATGTCAGGCAAAAAGTGAGTCTCAATACCAACTCAATACCTCTATTTGTACAGAAGATAACAGCATGTCAAATAAATTAAATATCTGAAATTTGGAGGCCTCATCTGAAATGTAGGCTTTGTAGGTAAGATGTCCTGGTAGAAATCCTTGTGTATAGCCTTTCTTAATTTATAATTATGATGTACATATGATGCCCTGGATTAGCCAGGTAGTCACAGATAGACCCCCGCACTACACCTGTCCCCCAATAAGGTGTCATCAGCCAACCATTAAAACCTAGTCATCTCTCTCCGTGCTTGATGGACACACCAGGGGGTGGAGCCAGACGGTTGTCCACACCCACCGAGGAGTTCAGAGGGCCTGAGGCAGGAAACACAGGGCAGATGAGTTGACAGGAGTAAAGGAGAGAGGAAGCAGGCCTGTGCCGAGGTCTGCAGCAGTCTGACAGGTGCCGGGGTTGGAGCCCGGGGACCTTTGGCTAGGAGGCATACGGTGGCCTTAGCCTACAGGAGCCAGGAAGACGGCTCGGTGGAACCGTGGTGGACCGAGACAGGGTAGTGGCCCGCCGGTACCGACCCGGGGAACCGACTCGGAAACCGGAGCACACAGGGGGGTACTCAGACCCTGAAACGAGGTCCAGAATCCACTGGACTGAGTTAATTAACTGATTGCGGTCTGGACTATAGGTCCTTTCCCACCCAAGTCCCGAATGAAGGCAACAACCCACCGAGGGGGATAGAAAGCCACCGCACAGGCATAGAGATCCCACGGGCCAGCGTCTGCGGGCAAAAGGGCTCTCCCGACATTCACAAAGCCGGGGAGCGGACTCCCGTCGCTGAAGCGCAGGTAGCCCACAGATACACAACACGGTGCAGGAGAAAGGCCAAGACCACCGAACTGGGTGGGGGACCAGACGCAGCCGGCTGCGGGCACTGACCACCATCAACTTGGTTTACCTGAGACTTGTGTGTGTCAATAACCGTGAGTAAAACAGTGCCATCCGACCGCGCACCACCCTGCACCGCCCAGCTATCCCCAACGGGTCTCGGGCCCATCACCCCTACCCACGGAGGGGTTAACATCTTGCTGCACCACCATCTCCCCCGGGTGCCCAGTAATTGCAGCGGTGGTGTCCAACTTCACCACAACCCGTGGGTGGCATCACGAACTCAAGCGCGGCTCCGGCCGTGCACCTACCTACCCTCACCAAAAGCACCAGCACCCCCTTTCAGGTGCTCGAGCCACCCACCAACGAGCCCGGATCCGAGCGGCTCAGCTGCAGCCGAGCGCGGGGCGGTACATACACTGTCCTGTCAGAGCTGTTATTAGAAAAGACTGAGAAAATAAAGTTCTCAAAGATGTAGATCTCCTCATTCGATATTGCTGTCATCTATAAACCCTTCTGGGTTTGAAAGTTCTTTAAATCTTGTTTGATTTTTTGCGATTTAGCCTCCTGTACTTCTTCCTTCTATAGCTATAATTGAGTGTCCATTCCGGTTTTGAATAAATCTATTCCATTTGGGGTTAATGTTTCAATTAGAAATTTGCTTTTCTCTTCCGTCTCTGCTTCCACGAATTCCAGATTAGTCTTAACAAGACCAATGAGCAGCTCAATAAGGAATCTAGAACAATTGTTACATATTTCCTCCCATGTAGAACAGAATTCTTTGTCCTCAAATGGGAATGAAAGCAAGATTTCCACTTTATAAGAGTCCCTAGGAATTAATCCTTTGGATAAATAACCTTCAAGAACAACTTTGTTGATTTGGAGTGTCCCTTTGACTAAATATTTTAATCAGTTTTTAAAATCCTGAGTTTTACCACAATCGTCCGTCTTTTCCTGTACAACATCCCGTTTAAAAATGGAGTCCATCTGGAATAACCAACTTTGATCCCTGTCCTTGACATCCATAATAGGCAAATTACTCTGAAAACACAGTACAAAATTACCAATTTAGGCCCAAATATAAATTGAGTCATTAATTGAACACACTTACATTGAGCAAGACTCATCCCAAAAATTAAAGCAATGCCATAATGACAATAAGTTAAACACTTAAATACACATAAATATACACAGAAAAACATATATCAAGAAGGGGAATGTACAGGAAAGATTAAAAAGATGTGCTGCACGGAAATTTATTTTTATAAGAGTAAACTATGAAAATTAACACAGGGGCTATTCGCATAATTCATTTACTGAGAATGAAAACTAGGACTATATGTCAGGTGGAATCCAGCATTATATACTTATCTGGTGGGAATACCTAAAAAGATTTTCCCAAGTTACATCAATAGTGCTTTTCATTGCTGTGTATTTACCAAGGATTGTAATTCCAACAGATTTATATGTCCCTGAAAAACATTGAGTGCAAGACAAATCGACAAAAACACAAAGAAATGTGCTGGTACTCGAATGAAATAATTATTATAAAGTTATCTTTATTAAACAATTCTTATAAAAACAGCAATACAGACATAACACACCCCAAATTCTTAAAATGCACCAATCACCAGGAATTTCCTATATAACCTAAGGTCAGTGCTATACTGGCACTATCATACTGATTCTATACATACCTTTAGTTGTCAGCTAGGATGTATGGGTTTTGAAACACAAGCAAGTAAAGTTTGTAAAGTGAACAGCTTTTCGAGTGACAGCAGCTGCCGATCAGCTGATAGCTGGGTTGGGTAGTCATAGTGATTCTGGCTCCCCTGCCTATCAATCCGCCCCCTGTTATTTATGCTAATTCTGTTATAGAATCGTTTTACTATCTTACTAGAAGGACCTGTGCTGATGTCATAACCATGTGAGCAGAAGGGGCGGGGCCTCAGCCAACATAGCTGATACCAAGGAAGCAACATTATTTTTCTATTGACTGAGGATGGACAGGCAGGGGGCGGGAATCACTATTAAAACCCACCCCAGCTATCATCTAATCAACAGCTGTTGTCATTCAAAAAGCTGCTCATTTTATAACCTTTACTTGCTTGTGTTTCAAAACCTAAACTTCCTAGCTGACAACTAAAGGCATGTATAGAATCAGCCTGATAGTGCCAGTATAGCACTGGCTTTAGGTTATATAGGAAAATCCTGGTGATTGGTGCGCTTTAAAATTGGTAGGTGGACAATTGTGGGGACCCCTGTAGTCAAAGGTACAATTCACACCGACCTATCATATATATATATATACCGGGGCAGAGACACTGTGCCATCAGCTTTAAAAAGAAGGAAGTTTGCCTTCACATTGTGCACAGCACAGCCCGGACATTTGATGATGCTTACCCGAAGATATAGATGAAATTGCTCTACTGGCCATTTTTACTCCCCTGATGAGTCTAACAAAATGCGTCAGGAGGTTCAAGAGCTTAAATAATTGAGATCAGAGTGTAGCCACTAACAGGGTATGATGTGGCCGTGGTAATAGCCCCCCCCCCATCCTCTGGTGTATGGTAGTAACACCTTTCTCTTTTATCACTGTTTTACATCTGGAAATTATTCCTATGGTTATTGGTATTACTGACGTTGGTTTTAGGGGCTTTGATGTGATACTGATGCTAGTATCAGCTCCCCCCCCCCTATTTAAATAACGATATCTGACATCCCTCAATATTATAAATTTAACCATAGGTTTTGAAAATACGTCTTTAGCTTGGTATATTGTTAAGCAATCACTTGGAGTGTGGGGTCTTTTGCTTATTTGCCCCAGAGCTTCAGCAATTTTACAAGTCACCTGTTCAAGCATTTAGCAGGTTAGTTTTTCCAGGCTACACGTCCATTATTATGCTTTCTCTGTTAGTTCTAATAACTGTGTATCCGATTGGGCTATATCTCCTCTGTGAATTCTTGTGGGATTTGTGGCCGCCTTATACAGTTTTAGCAAGAGTAACTGTATATTATAGGAATTTATTTTCCATACTACGGGTATATCTTCTATGTGAATTCTCCTTGTGGGACTATGGCTATAAGTTGCAGTCTCTTTTTGTCTGTTTGTGTGTTTTAATCTTTTAATAGATTTAATAAAGGTCATTTTTTTAATTGTTTGCACACTGTTTGGTATTGCCCTGCTGTTTTTGTTTACAATTTCTGGGTAATTATACACCTTTTTTGTTTTTTACCTATTTTTTTTTTCCATAAACAACAATCACACATTTATGCTTCAATTTACCTGGTGTATGGAAAGCTTCAGCTTAAGGCTATGTGCGCACTTGTGCGCTCTGCACCGCACCTAAAAGGTGCGCTTCAGAGCGCAGCTGAAAAGCTCCGTTCTGAAGTGCATGGTGCCGGCAGAGAACGTGCGCTCTGCATGCAGCTCCTGCCATAGACAGAGCAGGGGCTGCCGGCAAAGCGCACGGAAGAAGTGACATGTCACTTCTTAGAACGCGCGCTTCGGGCAGCAGCCGAAGCGCTGCGCTCTAAGACGCCACGTGCGCACAGCCCCTGCACAATCTCCATAGATTATGCAGGGGACGCAGGATGCATGCAGTTACGCTGCGCTACAAAGCGCAGCGTAACTGCATGTAATTACGCAACGTGCGCACATAGCCTAAAGGTGTATCGTCAGCTTTACGGTTAGTAACCTTAACCCTAACTTACATTCACAATTTCTGGTGCAGTGTCAATGTCTCTTATGGTAACACTTACTGGCACTCTCAAAACACTTTGTGTGGCACTGGCACTTTTCTTCTCTATGCAGCCGGGATGGGGCAGAAGGCGGGAGTCTGGAGCGGGACTTGGGAATGGTTGTTGTTATGTCACACATGGCTGCTTCTGCGGAAGTAAGTAGGGCCATCCTGGAGGTAGTATCTGAGAGGTGGAACTCAGAAGGCAAGAGGTGGGACCCTGGAGTGGCAGCCAAGCCCACACTACAGCGCAGTAGTGGCCAGGAAGTGAGACCCAGGAGGCAGCATTCGCGAAGCAGGACTCAGCAATAGCAACCAAGCAAACATCATAGCACAGTAGCGGCTAGGAGGCGGGAACCAGGTGACAACACTCAGGAGGCGGGACTCGGGAGCGGGTTAGCAGATTTTACCCTGCCATGGTGGGAGGAAGTGACAGGACAAATTAGGAGCTACATTATGTGTATTTCAATGCCTCCAGCATTAGGTTATGTCTCCGTGATGTTAGTGACATAACCTAGCGCTGGAGGTGCTGAAATACTAGGGCTTATTTTTGTAGTAGGGCTTATATTTAAAACCTACTCCAAAAATCCCTAAAAATTAAGCTAAGACTTATTTTTGGGGGAGGATGTATTTTTGGAAAAACACGGTATATAAAATAACGCTATATGGTAAAGGGATACGATGCCAAGGTTAATTGCATAATTGTGTCACAATTTGGTTTTGGATTGCAACTCTCATTAAAGCTAAAATTTCTTGCAATTTCAAGAGTGATTCTTTTCTTAAATTTTATACATGGAGTGGTATCCTATATATACACCAAATCTTTATACAAAGTGAGGTATATTCCAGTGGTATACCGTAATGACAAACACAGGGCTCTTCAGCAAACTCGTGGCTGTAATGGCAACCTATCGGCATCACCAATGAGGGGTTAGAACAGCTTTCCTTCACCCACGGCTGTTAGAGGCAGCTTATGGCTGAATATCACAGCCATCAACTGTCGGGAAAGATGCGGGCTCAGAAGGTGAGCCCACAAAGACAGGGAGTCGCCCTATGACATACATAGTACCGTATTTTTCGGACCATAAGACGCACTTTTTTCCCCCCAAATGTTGGGGGAAAGTTGGGGGTGCGTCTTATGGTCTGACTATAGGGCTGCGGCTGGGAATGAGGGTGCTGCAGGTCATCGGGGGCACGAGCAGGCAGCAGCAGCGCCTGCTCGTGACCACGTGTGCCCGCTCATTACATATGCACGCCCATCCTCCCGCCCATCTCTCAGCGCTGAAGCCGGCACTGACAGGTGGGCGGGAGGACGAGCGGGGACGCGCGCATAGCAAAGAGCCGGCCGCATGATCACCCCTGGCAATTACAGCCTGGAGTGATCATGTGCGGCTGTATTCACTGCTCCCCGCGCGTCATTACCAGCGCGGGGTGCAGTGAATCAGTGCACTCACCCGTCCCCGTGTGTGGAGCCGGCCCCCTGCAGCATCGCGTCTTCCTGTCTGTGCCGGTCACCTGATCTGTGCTGAGCCGGTGAGCTGATCGGCACAGACAGGAAGATATCGCGATGCAGCAGGGGAACGGCTCCATACACACAGATCAGCGTGCAGAGAGGAAGATGATCGGTGCTGCAGGGAGTGAGGAAAAGGTGAGTATAAACGTTTATTTTTTTCTCTGTGCTATAGGATACAGGCCATATACCAGGATGGTATATGAGCACGATGGGGGCATATAGCAGGATGGGAGTACCGTATATGAGCAGGAGGGATGGGGGGGGGGGTATGTGAACAGGCTGGATGGGGGGGGGGTATGTGAACAGGCTGGATGGGGGGGGTATGTGAACAGGCTGGATGGGGGGGGTATGTGAACAGGCTGGATGGGGGGGGTATGTGAACAGGCTGGATGGGGGGGGGTATGTGAACAGGCTGGATGGGGGGGGTATGTGAACAGGCTGGATGGGGGGGGTATGTGAACAGGCTGGATGGGGGGGGGTATGTGAACAGGCTGGATGGGGGGGGTATGTGAACAGGCTGGATGGGGGGGGGGTATGTGAACAGGCTGGATGGGGGGGTATGTGAACAGGCTGGATGGGGGGGGTATGTGAACAGGCTGGATGGGGGGGGGTATGTGAACAGGCTGGATGGGGGGGTATGTGAACAGGCTGGATGGGGGGGGTATGTGAACAGGCTGGATGGGGGGGGTATGTGAACAGGCTGGATGGGGGGGTATGTGAACAGGCTGGATGGGGGGGTATGTGAACAGGCTGGATGGGGGGGGTATGTGAACAGGCTGGATGGGGGTTTATAGCAGGATCATATACAAGGCAGGAGGATCATTACCAGGATGGGGTACCTTAGTAGAGAATTTGGGGACATTACCCCCATAACAGTGTCAGCAGCAGATCCTCGCCCCATAACAGTGTGTCATGACCACATTTTTTGCTTAAAGTTTTATTTTCCCATTTTCCTCCTCTAAAACCAGGGTGCGTCTTATAGTCCGGTGCGTCTTATAGTCCGAAAAATACGGTATGTCATAAGTTGTTAAGGGGTTAAAATACAAACTTTGTATACTCATTTTCCATAGCCGTGCTGTTCCTGCAACATTGGAACCACTATAACTATAAGTGGTAATCAGCCAATGCTAATGGGCTGCAGTTCATCAATATTTCTTCAGAGTGGATGTCCATTGGTAAAAGCTGCAGTGGTTGTGTGACACAGCAATAACTAGAGTTGAGCGCGGTTCGTGGTTCTCCAGTTCGCGGTTCGAGTGATTTTGGGGGGTGTTCTAGATCGAACTAGAACTCGAGCTTTTTGCTAAAAGCTCGATAGTTCGAGTTACGTTCGAGAACGGTTCTAGCAGCAAAAAAACAAGCTAATTACTAGCTGGCTTTTCACTGTAATAGTGTAAGTCACTGTGTGACTCACACTATTATGAAATTTCAGTGTATAGTGTGCGGGGACTGCGCGTTCAGATCACTGCTGCTGGGATAATGGCGATCGCCTTTTTTTTTTTTTTCTTCCTTCCCTAAGCACGCGTGTAGTGGGGCGGGCCAGCATGTCAGCCAATCCCAGACACACACACAGCTAAGTGGACTTTTTGCCAGAGAAGCAAGGGCATGTGTCATAGGCTGTCCATGTCACATGTCCTCGCATTATAAAAACGGACATTTTGTTCCAGCACGGCATTATCTGCCTTCTGCGTCTGGGTGACAGCCACCGCTGACGCAGCTCCTGCCGCCGATTCTGCTGTGTACGCTCTACACACAGCGCTCTACAGATTAGGGATAGAAGTTTAATTCAGCCCTTTTCAGGGCTCATTTCATCCGGCTCAGAGCCATAGGTGACAGTCAGGTCCGTGGAAACAGTTTTTAACAGCTACAGATAACAGCGTCTCTGTAGCTAAGCTCAGGGACTTCCTTGCTGTATTTCACCATTAGGAGGGATAGAAAGTGAGGCTTCCTTTCCTCTACCCAGAGCACCACAATCCTGCCACTGTACCCTCCTGCCCTTTGTAGCAAAGCCATTTTAATAGCAGAGTGCTGCCAGTTAGTGCCATCCAAAGAGTGGCTGCTGTCCTCCATTATTGTGGCACTTGTGCCAAGCAAGTCCCACCACCTCTGCATTCTTCCCTCCTGCACATTTTTGCAAAGCCATTTTAATTGAAAAGAGTGCTGCCAGTTAGTGGCATCCCAAAAGTGGCTGTTGGACTTCATTAGTGTCCCACTGGTGCCAAGCTATTTACAGCACCTCTGCATTGCACCCTCAAACTCATTTTTAATAAGCCATTATAATAGCAAACACAGGAAACTTAGTGGCATCCTAAAAGTGGCTGTTGGACTTCATTAGTGTCCCACTGGTGCCAAGCTATTTACAGCACCTCTGCATTGCACCCTCAAGCTCATTTTTACTAAGCTATTAGAATAGCAAACACTGAGGAAACTTAGTGGCATCCTAAAAGTGGCTGTTGGACGTCATCAGTGTCCCACTGGTGCCAAGCAATTTCCAGCACCTCTGCATTGCACCCTCAAGCTCATTTTTAATAAGCCATTATAATAGCAAACACTGAGGAAACTTAGTGGCATCCTAAAAGTGGCTGTTGGACTTCATTAGTGGTCCCACTGGTGCCAAGCTATTTACAGCACCTCTGCATTGCACCCTGAAACTCATTTTTACTAAGCTATTAGAATAGCAAACACTGCTGCCAGTTTAAGGGCCATAGTTGCATTGTCGGGGATAGTTATTGTTGTCAGGCCACCAGCGTTGTAACTGGGCAGAAGGAATCACGCACCCCTCATTACTATGCTGGCTGCAGAGCGCAATGGCATCAGGCGGTCTTTAGCTTGAAATGTCTTGAAAATAAGAGTCACACAGCGGCTGAGTTGTGGGCAGCTCTGGAGACTGAGTTTGGTAAATGGTTGTCTCCACTCAACCTGCAGCCTGGTAAGGCCGTATGCGACAATGCTGCAAACCTGGGTGCGGCCCTTCGCCTGGGCACGGTGATACACGTGCCTTGTATGGCTCACGTGTTGAACCTTGTTGTCCAGCAATTTTTAACACACTATCCCGGCCTAGATGGCCTTCTGAACAGGGCACGAAAACTGTCTGCTCACTTCCGCCGTTCAACCGCCGCAGCTGAGCGACTTGCATCGCTCCAGAAGTCTTTCGGCCTGCCGGTTCATCGCCTGAAATGCGCTGTGCCGACACGTTGGAATTCGACTCTCCACATGTTACAGCGACTGTGGCAGCACCGCCGAGCCCTGGTCCAATATGTCATGACGTGTAGCCTGGGCCAATGAGATGCAGAGGTGGGGCAGATCACCCTAATGGAGTGGTCTCAGATCAAGGACCTATGCACCCTTCTGCACAGTTTCGACATGGCGACGAATATGTTTAGCGCTGACAATGCCATTATCAGCATGACAATTCCAGTCATTTACATGTTGGAGCACACGCTAAACACTATTCGGAGTCAGGCGGTGGGACAACAGGAAGGGGAGGAACTACAGGAGAATTCATATGCGGAAGAGACAACAACATCACCAAGGTCCAGACGTTCATCATCACCAAGGCGGCAGGCATGGGACCATGGGGGGCAGGGATCAACAAGGACGCATGGTAGCAGGCGATATGTTGAGGAAGGTGCAGGAGAACATGAAGAAATGGAGGACGAACTGTCCATGCACATGGAAGACTCAGCGGATGAGGGAGACCTTGGTCAAATTTCAGTTGAAAGAGGTTGTGGGAGATGTCAGAGGAAGAAAGAACGGTTAGCACCTCTATGCCACAAACACAGCGTGGACTTGGTCCGCATGTCTGCGCAAGACACATGAGCGCCTTCTTGCTGCACTACCTCCAACATGACCCTCGTATTGTCAGAATTAGAAGTGATGAGGAGTACTGGCTTGCAACACTATTAGATCCCCGGTACAAGTCCAAATTTTGTGACATAATTCCAGCCATAGAAAGGGACGCACGTATGCAGGAGTATCGACAAAAGCTGTTACACGATCTTAACTCGGCTTTTCCACCAAACACCCGTGCAGGTGCAGGGAGTGAATCTCCCAGTTGTAACTTGACAAACATGGCACGCTCTTGTCATTTTCAACAGTCTACCCATACCAGCAGCACCGTATCTGGTGCTGGTAACAGCAATTTTATTGAATCTTTTCATAATTTTTTTAGACCATCCTTTGCAAGGCCACCAGAGACAACAAGTCTGACACATAGTCAACGGCTGGGGAGGATGATACAGGAGTATCTCCAAATGAACATCGATGCCATGACTTTGCAAATGGAGCCTTGCTCATTTTGGTCCTCAAATCTTGAAAAATGGCCAGAGCTCTCCACTAACGCCTTGGAGATCTTGTCGTGTCCAGCTGCCAGCGTTGTCTCTGAACGTGTCTTCAGTGCTGCTGGGTGTGTGCTGACAGATAGGCGCACGTGTCTGTCCAGTGACAATGTGGACAGACTAACGTTCATCAAAATGAACAAGTCATGGATCCACAAGGAATTTACTACCCCTGTGTCATCCTGGGGAGAGTAAATGCTTGTGTATTTTGAATGTGCTTGATGCAAATCTACCTGTGAAGTGTACAACTGGGTCACAAGTGCTGCCACTGAAGGGGTGGGTGTCTGTGTGGCCCAATTTTTGGAAAAAAGGGAGACTCCGCTTAGAGTAACCCTTGCTTGCTGTGTTTTTAAAAATGATCCAAGATAAACAGATCTGGGATCAGCAAAGACTTTGCTACCTACCCCGGTGCCATCCTGGGGACAGTTAAGGCTGGCGTATTTTTGAATGTGCTTGATGCAAATCTACCTGTCCAGTTTGCAACTGGGGCACAAGTGCTGCTACTGAAGGGGTGTCTGTGGGGCCCAATTTTTGGAAAAAAGGGAGACTCTGCTTGGAGTCCTCTCGCGGTGTTATACATGAATTTAGAAGGGCATGCCATGCCTATATCTGTGTCTCGTCCTCTTTTTCCTCGTAACGCTGTTTTATTTTCGCATGAGAATTTGTTCTTGTCACTTTCCCATGTGTTTGTGTTGTGTTGTGAGTTGTTTGTCACCTTTTGGACACCTTTGAGGGTGTTTTCTAGGTGTTTTTATGTGTTTGTGATTGCCTCCCATTGTTTCCTATGGGTTCGAGTGGTTCACCGAACCGAACTCAAACGAGACCTACGTTCGGCGAACCGAACTCGAGCCGAACCACGATCGGTTCGCTCATCTCTAGTAATAACACAATAACTTCACCTGACCCCCCCCCCCATTTGTACAACTACTTTAACAATTCATGTTTCCTTTATTCCTATTTATATGTTATTCCTCAGGCTTTTGTAAACAATCAAATTTAGAGACAAGATCATAGGTAACCAAATTAGCAACAACAGCGTACAAAATTGTGATTATAAAACCATTCATGTGTTATTTTCACAAGGCTCTAGAAATGTTTGATTTACTAAAGAGTTTCAGTTTTCTAAATGTATCTCCATTGTCTTGTAAGTGTCACAGATTATAAATGATTCTTTATTCCAGATCTTCTGTGTATCCACTTGTATTATACATATCTGCAAAAATATTGTACTTTATATCACATTTGTTCCCACATAATGTATGACATTTATATTGTAGTAATTTGAGAATGCAGTAAATGCAAATCTAAAATTGCCCCCATCAAACATGTCTTTCCCTATACTCCAGGCAGTTTTATCACTTAGCTACAAAATAGAGGCATACATCATATCACACTGTATAAATATATATCTATATCTATATAAATATAAGTATTATATACATGCAACACTTTTGTTTTTATTCCCATTTTTCATGAGCTGAACGCAAACATCTAAGATTTTATGTACACAAATGACCCTTTTCTCTTAAATATTGTGAGAAATATAGTGAGCACTTCTCCTTGCAGATTCGATTTATTGAATTGATGATACCCTACAACTTTGTAATTCACTTTTTTTCTCTATCTCGTTCCGTTTTTGAGATAAAAATGCTAACTCTGTTGTTTTCCACCAGGAAGCCCTATAGGTGGTTTCATTGCGTAGCGCATGGATACTTTACTATACCTAGACACCACTTCTATACGTATAGCTGCCGGTGTTCTGAAATTAATGGCGGTGGACAGGATATAGGTGGACACACTGTATACACTGCATACTTTATATACTGTATATATAGTATAATAATGATGCGGAGTTCTTTGTCCTACATCATTTTCGTCCATAAATGCATATTGGAGGTGGGCGACATACTCAACTACATCTAAGGCGGGCTTTGCACGTTGCGACATAGCAAGCCGATGCTGCGATGTCGCACGCGATAGTCCCCGCCCCCGTCGCAGGTACAATATCTTGTGATAGCTGATGTAGCGAAAATTATCGCTACGGCAGCTTCACATGCACTCATCTGCCCTGCGACCGTCGCTCTGGCCGGCGACCCGCCTCCTTCCTAAGGGGGCGGGTCGTGCGGCGTCATAGCGACGTGCATAGCGACGTCACACGGCAGGCGGCCAATAGCGGCGGAGGGGCGGAGATGAGCAGGATGTAAACATCCCGCCCACCTCCTTCCTTCCGTATAGCCGCCGGCGGCAGGTAGGAGATGTTCCTCGCTCCTGCGACTTCACACACAGCGATGTGTGCTACCGCAGGAACGAGGAACTACATCGTACCTGTCGCGGCATCGGCATTATGAAAATGTCGGTGAATGCACCGATGATACGATAACGACGCTTTTGCGCTCGTTAATCATATCATCTAGCATTTACACACTACGATGTTGAAAGTGACGCCGGATGTGCGTCACTTTCGATTTGACCCCACCGACATTGCACGTGTGATGTCGCAACGTGCAAAGCTGTCCTTAGTGTTCCCCTCTACTAGACAAATACAGACAAAAGCGATGCACGACACATTACACTGTGGCATAATTTTAGTCAATGGCCTTGAGTTGTCAGCGCATACAACCAAATACCATTAAGTGGAGGTTTGGACGTAAACCCCAATGGAGCCACTGAATGTAGGGTTAAAATTGATGGGAATCCAGCCGAATACTGCTGGTTGTTGCAGCAAATTACTTACTGTGCGTGTAAATAACATATCACATAGAATCCTGGGTTACATCTTTTGGTCAGGAGTAATAACAGTGTTTTAAAAAACACAAAAATATAAATTTGAATCATTTTACAGAATGTACTTTTTGCATTGCTTTTTGACTATTTTAATTTAGCAACTGAACACCGCAGAATTATACGGTGGGCTGTTGCTGGACTTGGTGGCTGTATTCCTAGCTCCTGGCATCTGTTGGCATGTGCTCCATTGAGGGCAGGTAGAATTTGCTTTAACTAAACATTTGAATACAAATAACTGAGACATTTAACAGTGCAGAGCTGTTTTAGCACACCTATTAAAAACTGCTGTATTGGAGACACAGATACGCTGCTCCAATAATATGGGCAGGCTGGCGTTGCATTATTCTTTTTGACAATAATGTGAACCCTGCTTTGCATTTGAGGCTGATTCCGTAGTTTTCTGGGGGTGGTTATGTGTAGCTTGCAACAAATATTGGTAAAGGACAATATACAGTACTTGTGTCCAAAATGTACTTCAAACCAAAATATGGCTCTGGCAAGCAACAGACATCTTGCTGTAAGAGAGAAAACTACCCATACCAAAAAATGTGGGCGCAGATAGAAGCAGGAGCACCTTCAGCACTTCTGGCAGTAACCGTACGAGCAATTGGACTGCTTTGCCTATGACAAGCATTTCAGTGGGGAGGAAAGTGTTATGGAATGTGTCACACTACTTGTCTCAGTCATAGCAGGATGAGGAAACCTCTGAAAGCGACCCCATCAGCTTGAGTCATTGTTTTTCATAGTCCACCACTTCCACCACCATAACACTAAAGGGGGCTTTACACGCTATGATATCGTTAATGTTTTATCGTCGGGGTCACGTTGTTAGTGATGCACATCCGGTGTCATTAACGATATCGCAGCATGTGACACGTACCAGCGACTTTAACCGACCTCAAAAATGGTGAAAATCGTTCACCATGGAGAGGTCGTCCCAAACTCAAAAATCGGTAAGGGTTGTTTTTCGTTGTGGTTCGTCGCTCCTGCGGCAGCACACATCGCTGTGTGTGACACCGCAGGAGCGAGGACCGTCTCCTTACCTGCCACCGGCCACAATGGGGAAGGAAGAGGTGGGCGGGATGTTTACATCACGCTCAGCTCCACCCCTCCGCTTTGGTTGGCCGGCCACTTAGTGACGTCGCTGTGATGCCGAACGTCCCTCCCCCTTGAAGGAGGGATTGTTCGGCAGTCACAGTGACGATGACGACCAGGTAAGTGCGTGTGACGCTGCCGTAGCGATAATGTTCGCTACAGCAGCGATCAAACACAATCGCAGGAACGACGGGGGCGGGTGCTTTTGTGTACGATATCGCTAGAAATTGCTAACAATATCGTAGCGTGTAAAGCCACCTTACATGTTGCTCAGGACAGGATTCTCATTCTGTCAAACAATCCTTTTTCTTTTCTGTCACTTAGTCCCCTAAGCCACAGCACCCCGGAGGCTGAATAAGATTCTTCACCACTAAAACTTCTTCCAGTTGATTTATTAAAAAAGATAAACAGTTAGCCTTGACGCATCTATAAGGGATAAGCAGGTTATCCTGTAAAACACACCCCCCGTACCATATCTACCTAAATGAAGACGAGAACCACGACTTTATTGCAGGAATGGCCACAGTTTTATTTTACCGTATATATGTATACCAAACTTGTGGCCCAACATGCCACTCAATTGTTAAACTTAACCTTATACATATATACCCGTATAACCAGAAACACCGATAGATCCGTCCGAGAGGCAAACCATCATTCCTAACCCCCCGGCCGTAACCTCCAAACCGGCCCAGAGGACCACCTCGGCCGTGACCACCCGGCCCGAGGTGAGGGGTAACAACGTTCCATCGTTAATTACCCCTACCCAGAACCTGCGGGACCTCCGCCCACAAGTTCCCATCCACTCCGAAGCCACTCCCCTTGAGCGACTTCGTACCAACAAGCCGACTGTCGGTACTCCCAACCTCTCAGACGGACCTATCACCCCGCTGTGACAACAATAAATTAGCAACTCAACCTTGTATTCTCCTTTATTCCTCTTTTTTTTTTTTTTTTTTGAAAACCATCACCTTTTCACCTTTTTATTTTTTTTTTTTTATCTTTTTTTTTTTTTTTGAACATATACATATAATTATATACCAGGGCGGGCGGGTGGGACACAAAGATCTATCGACGAAAGGGGAGGTAAACAGCACACCCCCCTCTCTTATACCTCTCCCAACACCCCACCCCTTCCTTGCTCCCCCCCAATCCCCTTACAGCTCCCTACTACCAATCCTGTACTCCCACACATCCCCCATCCCATGCAAACCTATTAACCCTTTCCTAACCTTGCACCCTCCCGATCGTCATGGGGTCCATTCACCCCTATGGGGCTCACTGCCCTTCTTGACGCATCTATAAGGGATAAGCAGGTTATCCTGTAAAACACACCCCCCGTACCATATCTACCTAAATGAAGACGAGAACCACGACTTTATTGCAGGAATGGCCACAGTTTTATTTTACCGTATATATGTATACCAAACTTGTGGCCCAACATGCCACTCAATTGTTAAACTTAACCTTATACATATATACCCGTATAACCAGAAACACCGATAGATCCGTCCGAGAGGCAAACCATCATTCCTAACCCCCCGGCCGTAACCTCCAAACCGGCCCAGAGGACCACCTCGGCCGTGACCACCCGGCCCGAGGTGAGGGGTAACAACGTTCCATCGTTAATTACCCCTACCCAGAACCTGCGGGACCTCCGCCCACAAGTTCCCATCCACTCCGAAGCCACTCCCCTTGAGCGACTTCGTACCAACAAGCCGACTGTCGGTACTCCCAACCTCTCAGACGGACCTATCACCCCGCCACAGGCCGGCCAAGTGACACCCTTACTTGGCCCGGGCCCCCCACACCCCCAGTGCTTGCTCTAGGCCATCCCTCAAACCCAACATCCATAAATCCAGACCCACATCAGTCAGGTGAACCCCATCTCTCCTTAGATACTGCTCCGTGGACTCCTCCAATTCTCTATGCCGCACCACCAACCCACCATTTCTCGCCACAAACCTGCCAATAGCCCGGTTCAGCTTGCTCCGAGCCCTATTAATACGGTCCACCGACCTCCCAAAACGCCACTGCGTCCGAGCTATAATGTCCGACCAAACGATAACTATGCCCGGGAACGCCCTCCACAAATGTAACAGGTCCAGCTTTATATCCCTTTTCAATTCCCTCGCCGACCTTACTCCCAAATCGTTCCCTCCCACATGCAAAATTAACACATCAGGGACACGATCCATACGGCTATAATAAGCCACCTCAGGGCGCACCCTACCCCAGGTCATGCCCCGAATTCCGAGCCACTTTACTCGAGCTTCCGACACCGACACTCCGAGCTGCCGACCGTCACGCCGCACATCCGCCCGTAACGCTCCCCAATACACATAGGAGTGCCCGAGGATCCACACAAGGCATGGACCTATAAAATACAAAGACCACGAATAAAACAGCAACAGCACAAGAAATTGCCCACAAACCGGCATCTAACACCAACCTTGAATCCCCCACCCCTGACCATCACCTGACCAAGTGAGGCCTAATGTACAAACGGAACCTGGAAGACTCCCACCTCCCAATCCGCCGGATACAATCCTCACTCAAACCCCACCTGGCGGCCTCCGTTGCCGCCCCAATCCGGAAGGAGTGAGACCCGTACTCACGTGGCTCCTCCCCCACCCTTGCTAGAGTCATCTTCAGCACCGCATTGAATTGATACCGCGACAAAGCCAATCCGTCCGTATGTCTAAGAAAACACCAGGGCAACCGCCGCGCACCTTTAAAAACTCTGACACATGTAACACTGGGCACAACTGGTGCCCCGGTAAAGCGTACAACACTACTAAGCGCCCCCGGCCCCTCTGATCCGTCTTAGAAAAACGAAGCCGACATTCCACTCTATCCTCCCCCAGCATCACATCACCCAACAGCAAACCACCCATCGCTTGCTTAGTCGGGCTGACCAATTCGCCAATACGAAAGGCCCCAAAAAACGCCAGTACAAAAGCTACCGAGAACAACACCCGCTCATAAGGAGACGAACACAACTCCCCTAAACACCCCACCAAACGCACCAACAATGGCAATGACACCGGCCGCCTACAGTCACGCGACTGAGCCCCTTTTCGAAAACCCTTCATCGCCTGTCGCACCAGAAAATCCTTAGTCGCGTCCCGAACCCCTTGCATCTGGAACAAAAAGGCCAACGCCGCCAACTTGCAACCAATCACCGAAACAGACCTGCCTTCCGAAAAATCCCCACTTATTAACATCAGTACCCCCAACACTCGACCCTGGTAACCCGACTCCATGAACTCCCTACTTTCCAACTCTGCCCATTCCTGCCACACCGCCTGATATCGGCACCAAGTAGCCTCAGACACCGATCTCCGAATTCCCTCAAAAGCTACACCGATGCCAGGTCCCACAGCCAGTTCGGGCAAGGTTCCCCCTCCGCGTCCGCTTCCGGCACCAGCTTCCTGAACCTGCAAAACTGAAACCGTGATAGCGCATCAGCTACCTCGTTGCGAATCCCAGGCACATGCCGAGCCACCACGCAAATGTTTAACTCCAAACAACGCAACACTATATGCCTTAAATACCCCACAACCGGCGGGGGTTTTGCCGACAGTGCGTTGATGGAATGCACCACCGCCATGTTGTCACAATGCATGCAAACCCTTCTTCCAGCAAAAACAGGGCCCCACAACTCCACCGCCACAATAATGGGAAACAATTCCAACAGCGCCAAATTCCTCACCAAACCTGCTTCCACCCACCGCCGCGGCCACTTTCCCACACACCAGCGCGTTTGAAAAATTGCTCCAAAACCTGTCGCCCCAGCCGCATCCGTGTACAATTCCAGCTGGCTATTGGACACCGCCTCGCTCATCCAAAGGGTCCGACCGTTGTACCGGTCCAAGAACTCCTCCCACACCAACAAATCCCCTTTCATCATTTTTGTCACTCTGACAAAGTGATTTGGAGCTTTTACCCCTGCGGTTGCGCTCGCCAGTCTCCTATTAAATATCCGCCCCATCGGCATAATGCGACAAGCGAAATTCAATTTTCCGAGCACTGACTGCAACTCGCGCAACCGCACCTTCTTGGCCTGAGACAAGAACCGCACCGACGCCTTCAAATCCAACAGCTTTCCCTCCGGCAACCGGCATTCCATTGCCAGTGTATCAATTTCGATACCTAAGAAACATAATACCGTCACCGGCCCTTCTGTTTTGTCTTTTGCCAACGGAATACCCAGGCTCCGCGCGATCCGCTCTAACGTAAACAACAACAAGGAGCAAACCGAAGAGCCCGCCGGACCCACGCAAAAGAAGTCATCCAAATAGTGAATCACCGAATGGACTCCTGCCACCTCCTTGACTACCCATTCCACAAACGTACTGAATGCCTCAAAATAAGCACACGAAATGGAACAGCCCATCGGCAGGCAACGATCCACATAGTATTCACCATCCCACATACACCCTAAGAGATGAAAGCTCTCTGGATGCACCGGGAGTAAACGAAAAGCTGCTTCCACATCCGCCTTTGCCATCAGGGCCCCCCGCCCCGCTACCCTTACCAGCTCCAAGGCCCTATCGAACGATACATAACATACCGCCGACAATTCCGGTGATATCCCATCATTCACCGACAATCCCGCCGGATAAGATAAATGATGAATGAGCCGAAATTTGTTCGGCTCCTTCTTAGGTACCACCCCAAGGGGGGAAATCCGTAAATTAGAGAATGGCGGGTCCTGGAATGGGCCCGCCATCCTCCCCAACTCCACCTCCTTCTGCAGCTTTTCCTTCACCACCGCCGGATGTTCTTTTGCGGACCGCAAGTTTCCCGGGCGAAACACCGGCGCCTCAGATTCAAACGGAATCCGAAAGCCCTCTGTAAAACCACTTTCCAACAACTCCGCCGCCCGCACATCCGGGTATCTACTTAAATAGGGAAGCATCGCCTCTACCCTCACTGGCGTCCTCCCTTTTTCCAGACCCCTCCCCCGCCTTTCCTTTGCCTTTCTTGAAGCACCTGGCCAGAGGGTGGGACCCTCCACATCCGGAACACTCGTGTCTGAACCGACAAGAGGCCCCGAACTTACACTGTCCCTCGTTATACTGCCAACAAGCTCCCTTTTTCTGTCCAGCCGAGGACCCGCCACTCGCACCCGGGCTCCCGGCACCCCCTCGAAAGGGCTGAGCCGGCGCCGTCATTAACCGCATCCACAAAGAAATATCCTTGTGGCCCCACTGGACTCCCGGCCGCAGAGCCTTCCGCTGCCGGAACTGCTCATCATATCTCAACCACCCCAAACCGCCGTATACTCTATACGCTTCCCCTATCGTGTCCATATATCCAAATAGGACGGAACAATGCTCCGGCTCCTTTTCCCCGATCACACTGGCTAAGATAGCAAAGGCCTGTAGCCAGTTAGTAAACGTCCTCGGGATCAACCTATACCGCCGTTTTTCCTCATCCTCCTTCTCCTTTTTTGTATCACTAGGTTTCACCTTATCCAAATTAAACTTTTCCAAGGGAAGCAGGGAAAAAATTTCCACATACTCCCCCTTCCAAATCTTTTCCCTCACCTCCTTTTTTAAATGAACCCCTAACTGCCCTTCAAAGCACACATAAATTTCACTCCGTGCCCTATCATCCAAACGCACTACCTCATCCTCCTTTTCTTTTTCCTTTTCCGCCTCCTTACTCGCACCCACGGAAGCCGCCCCACCAGCCTCCTGTCCCGTACCTGCCGCCGAGGTCGTGTCCCCCGCCGCAACATCGCGCACCGGCGCTTCTGTCCGCACCACTTCCGTGGGGCCCACCCACGCCCCCACCGGAGCCCCAGGCCCAGTCCGACTACCCCGTTCCGCAGACAACCCCTGCAACACCCCCAAAAGCTGCCCCCAAAACTCTGGACCCGGTAAACCAGACTGCCCGACCGCACTCGCCCCCAGCGCAACGCGTCCCGCGACGGAACTCCCGCCCTCGCCCGCGCTACCCACAGCATGTAACATTTCTGTTGTCTGCTCACCAGGCTGCCGTTGAGTCGACGCCGGAACAGCCGTGCCACGATCTTCCAGCTGCCGCTCCGTCCGACCTGCCGCTGCTCCTTCTTCCTCGCTGGAGTCCGATGCGCTGCCGAAATCCTCAGGGGGGACCAGCGAGGGGACAGCCCACACCTGGCGGCCGTCGACCCCCACGGTCACCGCACCCCGCTCGTCCGGGCGACTCCTGCTTGACCTCTTCCTTTTCTCCCGCCGTGGCGCCCTGCCGCCGTCTCTTCCCGCTGTAATCGTGATATCCTGCTGCGCCGCCCCTTCTCCTGTCGTCCTCAGTGGGCTCCCTCCCTGCCGACTGCCGGAAGGCCGTGCCGAGCTTGCTCCTCGCCGGGACCCACCCCCAGCACGCTCCTCGCCGGGGGGGACCGTGACTACCGATCTCCTCTGTGCCTGCGGGCCACCGTACCCCTCCTCCGACCTCCTGACCTCGCCGCTCACATCCGCTCCCGTCCCCCGTCCTGTTGCTCTCCCCTGCGGCCTGCAGGGAGTCTCCTCCGGCAATCCGGCACGCCGAGCGCCACCCCCAGCCGGCACATCACTGGGGGCTGCCGTCATCCATGCTCCGGTCTGGTGCTGCGCAGGCCGCGGACCGGAAGTGGGCCTCGCAGAGGCTCCGCCCACCCCCAACCCACGGGATCTCCGTCGCGGATTCCTCCCGGTGGCCGGCTGCTCCCCTAGGTTAGTTGGAGGGCTCCGCCGCTGCTCCGGAGGGTCCCCGCAGGGGCTCCTTGATCTGATTCTCCCCCTCCAGCTGGGGGAGTAGTGCTCCGGCGGTCGCGCCCGCCGAGCACGTAGCCACGGCCCGGGCGCTGGAACAGCAGGCGGCGCCGCTCCAGCCCCACAGACCGCTGCCAGCTGCTGCCTCAGGGCATCCACTCCCACGACCTCGGATGCCCCCCGCACCATCTCCAGGAGTTCAGCAAGGGCAGCCATGGCAGGAAGCAGCAGCAGCACTACGTCCTGGGACACAAAGATCTATCGACGAAAGGGGAGGTAAACAGCACACCCCCCTCTCTTATACCTCTCCCAACACCCCACCCCTTCCTTGCTCCCCCCCAATCCCCTTACAGCTCCCTACTACCAATCCTGTACTCCCACACATCCCCCATCCCATGCAAACCTATTAACCCTTTCCTAACCTTGCACCCTCCCGATCGTCATGGGGTCCATTCACCCCTATGGGGCTCACTGCCCTTCTTTTTACTCGGAAGACACAAGTGCATGAGAAGTGGAGGACTAATTCCAATGCCAAAATGTGTTGCTGGCTCCACAAGTCATTGTGTTAGTGGTACTGGTAGCATAGCTACAAAAAGTCCCAGATTCAGCAGAATTGTCCTGATTTGAAGGGACACTGTTGAAGCGATGGCCGAGAGGACCACCGCAGTGCAGAGTAGGTTACAGTACACAAGACGAGGTGCGAACAAAAAGGGTGTATTTATTAACCGGCGGGGAAAGATGTGGAGAAGGCAGGTTCAGGCACGGGGTATACAGTGACAAAAACGTGATTTAACAACACTTTTGTATTCTCTAGCTGGTCCGCTCACTAGCATGGTGCTCCAACTATTACAGGTTCAAGAAAACACAAAAACAGTCAGGTACAATGCTACTCTGCACGTAACCTCTCTGGCCTCTGCTAAACGGGCCACACGGATGCCGTGTTCTACCTACTGAAGCCTACTTTAGCCCCTAGTATGTGCACAATATTCAACTCACAGTGATGCTGGGGACGTGGATCCAGTCCTGGGGGCCCCCCAACAACAGTCTCATCCGGAGGTGCGCACTTCTCCTGGGTCGGGTTAAGGAGATCAAAATCTTCTTCTTGCGTCCGATTACTTGCTGGTTCCCTGGGATATGTGAGTCTCTCTCTCGATTCAGAAGAAAAACTCCAATCCTCCGAGACACACCGGCTGTGTGTTCCTTCACACGCTTCTAAAATCAAAACAGAAACTCACTTCTCTTCTTACACTCGGGCTGTCCATTAGCACACTTTCTGCAGGGGGAGCAGAACATTCCATTACCCCTCAACACGGGGAGGTTTCTGTCTCTTAAAGTGGCAGCGTGTTTCTTATTGTCCATAGCAGTAGCACCCCCCTATACTGTCACTGTCCCGGCACATCAGGGCTTTGTTCTGACTTCTTATACTTTCTCTCTCAGTGCGCTGTCGTCTCGTCATCACTCCATAGCTTCTCATTGACTTGTATTAGCGACGGATTGCGATGGATGTCCTCACGTTACATCCGTTGCACGACAGTTCTGTGGCGCCCCTGACCTGGTCAGGCGCCACTGAGTACTGCACCCATGCTGGGTGTGTGCAAACAGGTAATCCTGAAGGCTGGAATAGGGTGTGTACGCACAGACACATAGTGACCAGGTCCCATACACACCTTAGAGGGGACCCTTGGGTGGACCCAAGAGGGGGTGTGGCCTCCACATCTCAGCTAAGAGTGTAGGGGAGGGGCTGGAAGCTAGGTTGCTGTGGCAGTCAGGAGGAGGAGAAAGCCAGTCTGAGAGCAGTGTACAGAAGTTGCTGAAAGAGGCAGACGTAAAGACATGCTAGTCAGGCCCTGCACGTGTAGTAGCCACTGGCGGGGGAGAACAGTCACCAGAAGTTGGACAGAAAGACACTGAGGAAGCCAGTTGGTCAGGAAAACACTGAGGAAGTCAGCTGGTCGTGTACGGAGACTTCTGGTGGCTAGGCACGCACGGGGAACGGGTCCCTAGAGCCAGACATCCATTTAGTGGTCTGCTAAACCTGCCACACCAACCAACACAGAGTCCGAGGATCAGCAGCAACGAGGGGCCCATAAGGAGGATCGGGCCTTGAGCTATCCTCCTTGGTCCACGCTGCCAGCAAACAGCCCAGAAAGGGGAGAAAAGGCAGTTGCGACTTCCCTGGATGAATCCCATGGTACTTTAAGTCAGGGGTTGTCCGAAACAAGAAGTGCCAGGAAGGCGAGTTAGCGGTTACCCTTATACTAGCCTGACGGATACCTGGTTCCACCTGATGGATCTCAGCATCGCCCGGGTTATCTCACACCACCAGCAGAACGTGAGTAAACAAGTTGAAAGACACTTTGGACTGAGACTGAGTTCTTCTGCGACCTGTCGTTCCATACACATACACCCGAGCCTCTGGGGCCTGCCTCACTCTCGGGAGGCCACACCACCCGACTGCAGATTCCATAAGCCCCAGACGCTTGTTAAACTGCAGTGGCGGTCACCCATAAACCTGACCGAGAGTGGCGTCATGACTCAGAAGTAAATAACATACCTGTTGCCAGAGAAGATCCCTGCGGCGTCCCTGGAGGTGGAGCGGTGTCCCTGGGGCCACCGCCGCAGCGGTGGGTGACTCATCTCTGGCGTCATGAACAGGATAAGGATTAGACCTGTTAAGACAGGTGACCGTGCTCCTTTGCGGTCCGATCATAAAATTTGGATCGCCGCCATATTGACACTGCAGAAAGCGCGCCAAATAAACAACTGCAGTACGCGCAAAAAGAAGTAACCGCCCATGAAGAGGTGTGTCTATGTCAGCATGGGGAGGACACTCTGACCCCGTGAACAGGTAAGATTAGGGGGGACCTGTTCCTGGACTGTGGGGACATCCCAGTCCTATGGGAGGAGGAACACGAAAAACAAAACTTAGACAGAGGTGTGACGACAACCTGGTGAGCAGCGACAGAGAGAGGATGGCGTCTGCACGAGGTGACCAGGGAAAGCAGGAATGGACCAGGCCTATGACCGCAGAAGAATTGGAGGCAGAAGTAGGGAGAATTGCCAACAGAATGGAGGAGCGGAATAGGCAAGAGATAGCCGCTTGGAAGGAAGAAGTGATAATGGCAATCAGAGGCCTGCGGTTGCTGGTGCAGCGAGGCCCGCCTGGAGGTGCCGTCCAAGCCCAGTTGGAGTCATTATTGTCAATGGTGACCCTGCTGCAGGAGGTCTCCGGCTCAGCCCTGGGTGAGTCCCACACTGCCCCTGTTCCACCCGGTGCGATGCCCGACGCGATGTCCGGTGCAACGCCCGTGGCCAGACCAGACCAGGCCGCAACGCCTCTTGTCCTGGCCAGACCAGACCAGGCCGCAAAGCATTTTGCCCCTGTGCCCCGGCATGAAGCGGGCAAGGAGACGGCTCGGCTAAAGAGAGGACTGGAGGCTCGTTAATGTGAAAATAAAGAACAGTAAAGTTTACAGTGTTATTGAAGTTAAGCAACGTTTAACGTTTTAAGATGATGTGCCCGCAAGGACTGTTGCATGAAGTTTTGAAGTGTTTTTCTTTCCTTTTAGCACCAGGTTATGTGCAACTACTTTAAAAATGTACCACAGGCTATGAACTGGCTATAGCCACAAACTCTCCTATTGTAAAAAGTTACCTCAGTGGTACCAACCTCAGAGCACATCTGTTTATGGGGCCTGGCTCTGCACCACAAGGGAGCACGCCTGTTTATGGGGCCTGCTCTCCAACACACGGAAGCTGATACGCCTGTTTATGGGGCCTACCTTAAACCACCATCCTCAGGAAAGGAAGATTGGAGGAAAGGTCTGGGATAGAGCTGGCCAGAACTGGTCGCCAAAGGGACTGGTGACCTGCCTCCTGGAGGACTTGTGGGTGGTGGGTGGTGAAGAATGGTATCTGGTATGTTTTAAGTGTTTTATGTGAAGGCCTCCCCTGTGTGGGAAAAGTTGTATTAAAATTTTTAATGTCTTTGCAGCCCGAGGACGTGCTGTTGATAACCAAGGGGGAATGTGGCGCCCCTGACCTGGTCAGGCGCCACTGATTACTGCACCCGTGCTGGGTGAGTGCAAACAAGTAATCCTGAAGGCTGGAATAGGGTGTGTACGCACAGACACATAGTGACCAAGTCCCACACACACCTTAGAGGGGACCCTTGGGCAGACTCAAGAGGGCGTGTGGCCTCCACATCTCAGCTAGGAGTGTAGGGGAGGGGCTGGAAGCTAGGTTGCAGTGCTAGTCAGGAGGAGGAGCAAGCCAGTCTGAGAGCAGTGTACAGAAGTTGCTGAAAGAGGCAGACGTAAAGACATGCTAGTCAGACCCTGCACGTGTAGTAGCCGTTGACGGGGAAGAATGGTCACCAGAAGTTGGACAGAAAGACAATGAAGCTGACCGCCTCATTGAGGCTCAATGGAGCAACTGTGCCCAAAACCGTCATCCATCTAGTCTCCTTTTGCAGGAGCTTGCGCTTGACGTCACCCCCCCTGGAGCCAATGTAGACACGGTCAATCCCGCGTACACAGAGGCCCCGGGGACTACATCCATGGCATGCCCGAAAGTGTTTGGGAATGGTCTTTAATTTTTCAGGTTCCAAAGACTTGGCCGCATTCCTAATGTCACGCACATGTTCTTGGGTACGGACACGCAAAGTACGTGTAGTCATGCCAATATAAATAAGACCGCATGGGCAGGTAAGATGGTAAATAACTGCCTCCGTACCACAAGAAATGGAGTGAACAATTCTAAAGATCTTACCACCACAAGAGCTCAGAAAATCAAATTTCTTAGGAATGAACGGACAAGCAGAGCATGTACCGCACGGCGTAGAGCCCCAAGGAGGACCACGACTATCAAAAATGAATTTGCTACGAGGAGGGATATAATGGCTCCTGGTCAACATATCCTTGAGGTTACGGGATCTACGCCATGTGATAGCTGGATGTGGGGTGAGAGCCAAGCGCAAGTCCCTGTCAGTAAGTAACACAGACCAGTGTTTCTCCAGAACATTGCGGATCTCCTGGGATTCTGCGTTAAACATAGTAATAAATCGAATAGTTTGGTCAGCAGACCCACCCCGAGATCGGTTTCTGGAGAGCAAAGACTGTCTTGTGGTCTTACAAGCACGCTCATACCCAGCGGTGATGTCTATAGGCCTATAGCCCCGATCACGAAAACGGCGTGACAGGACCGATGCCTGCCGATGAAATGTAGTGTCATCAGAGCAAATTCTCCGAGCCCGGAGAAACTGCCCGACTGGGATGGAGCGCTTAAGCTGCAAAGGATGTGAGGAGGAGAAATGGAGGAGGGAGTTGGTAGAGGTGCTCTTGCGGAAGATATCAGTATGTAATGAGCCATCAGGCGTCACAGAAATAGATAAGTCCAAGAAATCAATTGTGTCTCGACTATACTTCCATGTCAGTCTAATGTTCCTGTTGTTGTGATTGAGGAGGCCAAGGAAGGTGTCAAGTTGTGATGTGGAGCCCTGCCAGATAAACAGGATGTCATCTATATAGCGCATCCAGGAGACGACAGCCCCATGTCCCTCGGTGTCAAGGACCGTATCCCTTTCCCACAGGCCCAGGAAAAGGTTGGCATATGAGGGTGCACAAGCAGCCCCCATAGCCGTGCCCTGGAGCTGTAGGAAGGGGCTGTCCTTGAACACGAAAAAATTCCGACTGAGGATGAACCGGAGGAGAAGAATGATAAATTCCCTCAACTCCGGCTCCAAATTGGTCATATTAAGGAAAAACTGGGATGCTGCTACACCCTGTTCGTGGCGAATAGAAGTGTATAGTGACTCCACATCACAACTGACAAGCCACATATCATCCTCCAAGACAACACCATCAAGCCTCCTAAGAACATCATTAGTGTCCTGAACAAAAGATGGTAAGGTCAGGACACTTTGCTGCAAATAAAAATCAATAAACTGACAAGCAGGTTCACAAAGACCCCCAATCCCAGAGACTATGGGTCTCCCCGGTGGGGACTGGGGGTCCTTGTGAACCTTGGGAAGAAGGTAAAAGGTAGGAATGGTAGGACAAGTGGGATACAAAGCGTCCCTCATTTTAGGTGTGATAGCCCTGCCCTCAACTCCGTCATCAAGGAGGGATCCCAACTCCTGAGAAAAGGAAGCTAAGGGGGAACACGGTAAGCGCCTATAGCACTGTTTGTCATTCAGCAATCTAAACGCTTCGTCCTCATACATGTGCACCGGCCACAACACAACATTCCCACCTTTATCCGCAGGTTTTATCACTATGTCGGTTAGTCCTTTTAATGAACGGATGGCCGCCCTTTCACTATGAGATAGATTATCATGATGGATATGAGTCCGCAAACGAGAAACTCGTCCCGGACCAACCGTACAAAAATCTCAATTTGAGGGCAACCATATTTAGGCGGGAAATGCTGCGAGTGGCGGTACAGATGCGTAGGAACAGAGGGATTAGGAGGGCTATCGTGCTCCTGGGCCAAGGACTCAAGGTCCCTAAGGGCCTGGAGCTCCACATCAGAAAAAGAGGATGGTACCTCTGAAGAAAAATACTTTTTGAATGTTAATTTCCTTGCAAAGAGCTCCAGGTCCTTAATGGCCTCAAAACAATCAAATTTGCTGACCGGTGCAAAAGAAAGGCCACGAGATAGAACACTGGTCTGTGATGATGTAAGTACATGTTGGGACAAATTAATTACCTTTAAAATCTCCTGTTGGTCCTTTTCCTGGTGTTGTAACCGTGGGGTTGTCCCCGCCCCATAGGTGTTTTTATTGGTAGAGATAAAGGACCTGGAGCCTCTCCAGGAGCTGGCCGTTTTCCTAAAAAACGAGTGGAACATTCTTCCTCCGAAAGAGAAGAGACACTGGAGGCCGACTGTAGGCGAGAGGCGCCCCTAGATCCCAAATGCCAGCGGTAGACCTGATTGCACTGGTAATCATTAAGATCACGCTGGAACTTCTTGGCCTTAGAGGCCTGGATATCACGTTCCCACTTATCAAGTGTTTCCTCTAAGGAGCACTCAAAGGTTTTCAAATCCTCAGCAGAAAGAGCAGTTTGAAGCTTGGACCTGATGTTCTCAATGTCTTTCTCAAGAGTGTCCAAACTTCTTTTGTCCGCACCAATAAGAAGTTCCAGAAGAGTAAGGGAACACTTAGAGAGTGCCTCCTCCCACCTATCAGAAAAAGTGGTATCCTGCACACCCAAAGTAGGGAAAAGCTGTACCCGCAGGCCTCTAGGGATTATATTTTTCTGCAGGTAATTCTCTAGGGCAGCCTTGTTCCACCACACCTTGACACGTTTCTTGAGAAGAGACTTAATTTCAAGCTTTAAATCAATAACACTCTGTGTTTCCGTGCCAACCGTGGCCTGTTCACCAAATACAGCACTGAGTTGTGATACCCAGGCTCTATCACGTTTTTTGAAATCCATGAACCCTGTATGGGATTCTGTGGAACAAGAAAATCACATAACCTAAACAACCTTGTACCATCTTTATTACATTGCTGCCTGTCAGCAGGCTGTCATCTGGTGGGGTGTCCTGGTATTGCTCTGGGTTGTTTCCTGGCAGGCTGTTTCCATCTAGCCTGCCTCCACTGTGTGTCCTGTATCACCTTTTGTACAAATTATTAAATTTTGTATTTCACTTTGACTATTCGTGGTCCTCTTTTTGGTGTATCCCCACCTTTATTCATTGAAAAATTGGGGTTACATTTTTTAGGTTTTGCATTCTTGTGGACCTTTTCCGGTCATAGGAAAGGTTGTTTAGGTTACATTATTTAACATCTTTGTTGATATTACGATTTCTATCAAAAAGAACCTCACTGGGCTATCCTTAATCTCCCTAGTCTGATATCCCCTTAGAATATATCTAGCTCTGCACGACTGGATGTGTGTTCACTGACCGATATAGCTACATACAATGAAATATAGCTTGAACTTATAATTTTAATGTTTATAAATAAATATTGTTTTTAGAGTAATCAGTTTTCGGTCTATTAACAGTTGAATTCTCTAATTCTTACTAAAATTGGTATGTAATAGTTGTCAGAAACAAGAAGTACCAGGAAGGCGAGTTAGCGGTTACCCTTATACCAGCCTGATGGATACCTGGGTTCCACCTGGTGGATCTCAGCATCGCCCGGGTTATCTCACACCACCAACAGAATGTGAGTAAACAAGTTGAAAGACACTTTGGACTGAGACTGAGTTCTTCTACGACCTGTCGTTCCATACACATACACCCGAGCCCCTGGGGCCTGCCTCACTCTCGGGAGGCCACACCACCCGACTGCATATTCCATCAGCCACAGACGCTCGTTAAACTGCAGTGGCGGTCACCCATAACCATGACCGCAAACCGAGAGTGGCGTCACGACTCAGAAGTAAATAACCGGAAATACCTGTTGCCAGTTGAAATCAAGTGGAGCCCCTGTGGAGTCCCAGAAGGTGGAGTGACGGCCCTGAGGCAACCGCTACAGATGGGCAACACAGATCCATGGAAAAATGTGTGTTCGTCGGACGGAGATAATGTCCACATTAACGTTTTTTGTGTACGTTGAAAAAACGGACAGCGATGGATCCATCGCCATCCGTCGTTTGGTGTAATGGAAGCCTATGGGTGCAGGATCTGTCGTAATCCGTCAAATGACAGAACCCGGTGACGGATCCATTTTTTTAACTGAGCATGCTGTGAGGTAGCGTGGTCGGCTGCGCAGCAGAAGACACGGGATCCAGGCATCAAGGTTCATAACAGCCGGTTTAATAGTCACAAGAGTCCATTACAATACATATGTGCCTCTCCGGCAGAAACTCAGGAAGTTGTATTCACTCCCTCCCACCAGGCACACCCCGCCCTTGGTCCTGTTTCCTTTTAACCCTTCGTTCAGTCTGTAGGGAAACAGCATGAACCCTGGAGTGGAGTTGCTTTCTATCATGAAGTGAGCACAACCGGGGTGAGACATAACGGCCGTCATAGATAACCCCGGTCACCTTCTCACATACCCCCCCCCTCAGTTCAAGCGTGCGGGGTTGAACTCCCGCCATCAAACATGGGCCGCGGGACAAGGCATCGGCATTGCCCAGCAACCTACCGGCCCGGTGTTCAACCGTAAACCGGAAGTTCTGCAGAGAAAGGAACCACCGGGTAACCCGGGCATTCCGTTCCTTGGCGGACCTCATCCAGACCAGTGGAGAGTGATCCGTCACCAAGCGAAACTGCCGTCCCAGCAGGTAATAGCGTAGGGACTCCAAGGCCCACTTAATCGCCAGGCACTCCTTCTCCACTACGCTATAATTCCGCTCGGGAGGGGTGAGCTTCCTACTCAAGAAGGTGACGGGGTGTTCCTCCCCCTGAACCACCTGAGACAGCACTGCCCCCAGGCCGACCTCAGAGGCGTCAGTCTGTACAATAAACTCCTTCCGGAAATCAGGGTTGACAAGAACGGGCTGTCCGCACAGGACCCCCTTCAAGGCCCGGAAGGAGTCCTCGGCCTGCGGAGTCCAGCGCACCATGACGGACTTCTTGCCTTTGAGAAGGTCCGTCAAGGGGGCTGATAGTCCCGCAAAATCTTTGACAAACCTCCTGTAGTACCCCACGATACCCAGGAAGGCCCTAACCTGCTTCGTGGTCAGGGGTCTAGGCCACTTCTGGATCGCCTCAACCTTGTTAATTTGGGGCTTAATCACTCCTTGGCCTATCACGTAGCCCAAGTAGCGGGCTTCCGTGAGTCCCAACGCACATTTCTTGGGATTGGCTGTCAATCCGGCTGTTCGAAGCGCGTCCACCACCGCTTGTACCTGTTCCAAGTGGGTCTGCCACTCGGAGCTGTAAATAATGATGTCGTCAAGGTACGCTGATGCATACGCCTGGTGGGGTTCCAGCACCAAGTCCATCAACCTCTGGAACGTGGCTGGAGCGCCGTGTAACCCAAAAGGCAAGACAACATAGTGGAAGAGACCCTCCGGCGTAACAAAAGCGGTTTTCTCCTTGGCGGACTCAGTCAGTGGCACCTGCCAGTACCCCTTGGTCAGGTCGAGCGTGGTAAAATATCGCGCCTGTCCCAGCCTATCAATCAGCTCATCCACCCGGGGCATGGGGTAGAGATCGAACTTGGATATTTCGTTCAATCTCCTAAAGTCATTGCAGAACCTTAAGGAGCCATCAGGTTTTGGTATTAGGACAATGGGACTAGCCCATTCACTCCGGGATTTTTCGATGACCCCCAGGCGTAGCATTGTCTTCACTTCTTCCGATATGGCTTGTCTTCGAGCCTCCGGTACCCGGTATGACTTCAGGCGTACCTTCTGGTGAGGCTCGGTGACAATGTCATGTCGTATCAGACTGGTCCTACCGGGCAGCTCGGAGAAGACATCGGGGTTCTGCTGAACCAGCCGTCTGGCCTCTCGCCTCTGTTGCTTGGTGAGGGCTTCTCCGATCCTTACTTCCGGTTCGTCCTCTCCGGAGGTCGCTGAAGCCGGATGTGAACGACCCGAAGAGGAGGGAGAGGGGGAAAAATCAACCATCAGGCTTTCCCGTTCCTGCCACGGTTTTAACAGGTTGACATGGTATATTTGTTCAGGTTTCCGCCTACCGGGCTGCAATACTTTATAGTTGACCACCCCGACTCTTTCCTTTATCTCGTAGGGGCCTTGCCACTGAGCCAGGAATTTACTCTCCGCCGTGGGGATCAATACCAACACCCGATCCCCGGGTTTAAAGGTCCGCATGGTGGCTTGTCTATTGTAGCGACCGCTTTGCGCGGCCTGAGCCTCCTGTAAATGCTCCTTCACAATGGGCATGACCGCGCTTATGCGGTTCTGCATTCCTAAAATGTGTTCAATCACACTTTTATGGGGGGTGGGCTCTTGCTCCCATGTTTCCTTTGCCAGGTCCAACAATCCCCGGGGATGTCGCCCGTATAACAACTCAAAGGGCGAAAACCCCGTGGATGCCTGTGGCACCTCTCGTATGGCAAACATCAAATAGGGAAGCATCATATCCCAGTCTTTCCCGTCTCTGGAAATCACCCTTTTGAGCATGGTTTTCAGGGTTTTGTTGAATCGTTCCACTAAACCGTCCGTCTGAGGATGATACACCGACGTACGCAACTGCTTGATCTGGAGTAGCCGGCATAGCTCTTTGGTCACTTTAGACATGAATGGGGTTCCCTGATCCGTAAGGATCTCCTTGGGCAACCCCACCCGGCAGAACACAGCAAACAACTCCCGAGCTATCAGCTTTGCTGCAGTATGTCTGAGAGGTATCGCCTCTGGATACCGGGTGGCATAGTCAACGATCACTAGGATGTGTTGGTGCCCTCGAGCAGACTTTACGAGGGGTCCCACCAAATCCATCCCTATCCGTTCAAACGGGACTTCTATAATGGGTAACGGTACCAACGGACTGCGAAAGTGGGCCAGGGGTGCGGTAAGCTGACACTCCGGGCAGGTTTCACAGAATCGTTTTACCTCCCCAAAGACCCCGGGCCAATAGAACCTTTGCAATATTCGCTCCTGCGTTTTCTTGACCCCTAGGTGGCCACTCATCAGGTGTTTGTGAGCTAAGTCGAGGACCCGCCGTCGATACGGCTGGGGCACCACCAACTGCTCTACCCCCACGCCCCGTATTTCATCTACCCGGTAGAGTAAATCCTGTTTAAGAGCGAAATGGGGGTACCTTACCTGGGCACCGGGTAGCTGTGCCACCCCATCAACTACTGTCACCCGACTCCGGGCATGTATTAATGTAGGATCCTGGAGTTGGGCTGTCCCAAACGTATCCGGGGATGCCTCCAAGTCCGGGATGGGTTCGACCGTCTCAGCCTCTCCTGCCAATACCTCTAGGGGCGACCTATCGGGTTCCCGTTCTGACCCTATCATGGGAACCCCTACGGCAGGCGTCCCGGATTCAGGATTGTAGGGCTCAGGTCCCGGACTGACCAATCTCTGAGGGGACTTAGGAGGTCCCTTCCATAATGACCAAAAATACGGCAGATCCCTTCCTAGGATCACGTCATAGGGAAGAGTGTCAATAAGTCCCACCTCATGTTGCACCTGACCGCAAGGTGCTGTGAGGGTGACAGTCCCTGTGGGATAGTCTCGGCGGTCCCCATGTATGCACACCACCCCCACGGTACGTCCTGTGGCCTTTACTTTAGCCCTTAGGGTTGATCGCACAAGTGTCACTAAGCTCCCGGAATCCAACAAGCCTGTAACCGGACACCCATTCACCTGTATTTGGCACAAGTGGGGCTCAGTCTCTGGGGAGCCCAGGTCAGCGGTACACACCACCTGGGCATACATTGAACCCCGCCGGGTGACACCACAGTCCATGGGCTCCGTGGTAAGTGGACACTGGGCTTCCATATGTCCCACCCGCTGGCACCGCCAACATCTAATAGGGAAGGACACTCCCTTGACAAATTGTCGTTTAGGGTACTGGATCCTCCGGACCTCAGGGACGGCGGCCGCGGCTTCCGATGGGACAGTAGCGGACTCCTGCACCGGTGTCGGCGGTGGGTCCTTGGCCCTAGGCTTGGAGGGGCCGGACCGACGGGCGGTACGCAAAGTCTCAGTGTCCCGTATCAAGTCCTGCGTAGCCACATGCCGCTCTACCAGGGACACTAATTGGTCCAGGGTACTCGGGTCGCCCTGTCCTACCCACCGTTGAATGGTGATGGGTAAAGTGCGCACAAAGCGATCCACCACTACCCTTTCCACCATCTGCGCCGGGCTCAGAGTGTCAGGCTGCAACCACTTTTTTACGAGATGCAATAAATCATAGGCCTGGGAGCGTACGGGTTTGGCTTCCTCATAGAACCACTGATTTACTCGCTGAGCCCGTACATAGGTATTCACCCCCAACCGAGCCAGTATTTCGGCTTTCAGGGTCACATAGTCAATGGCGTCCTCGGTACAGAGGTCCAGGTACGCCTTCTGGGGCTCCCCCGTCAGATAGGGCGACAATACCTCAGCCCACTGGGGGGTCGGCAGCTTTTCCCGCTCAGCCACCCGCTCAAACACCGCCAGGAACGCTTCCACATCATCCCCCGGGGTCATCTTTTGCAACGCTTGTCTCACCGCTTTCCGGACGCTGCTGTCATCACCGAATCCCGGGTTTGTTGCTGCCGGTCCAGCACGGATCGCCTTGGCCAGGAGAACCATCTGTTCCTGGTGCCTTTGGTCCTGCGCTTTCAAGGACTGGAGCAGGTGTGCATTGATCTGTTGCTGCTGCTTCAGTATCTCCTCCATGGCGTCGCCGGGTTTGGGCTGTAATATAGCTGCTTGAATCCAGGACATGTGCCACCGGGTAACCAGCAATGGAAGCTACACCTCACCGGGCTGGCATGCCCGCATTCTCCACCATATGTGAGGTAGCGTGGTCGGCTGCGCAGCAGAAGACACGGGATCCAGGCATCAAGGTTCATAACAGCCGGTTTAATAGTCACAAGAGTCCATTACAATACATATGTGCCTCTCCGGCAGAAACTCAGGAAGTTGTATTCACTCCCTCCCACCAGGCACACCCCGCCCTTGGTCCTGTTTCCTTTTAACCCTTCGTTCAGTCTGTAGGGAAACAGCATGAACCCTGGAGTGGAGTTGCTTTCTATCATGAAGTGAGCACAACCGGGGTGAGACATAACGGCCGTCATAGATAACCCCGGTCACCTTCTCACAATGCTCAGATGGGGTGTAAATGCATTGCTGGTCAGAAAAAACTCTCTCTCTCTTGCCCCTGTTTGGCCTGAAATAACGGGTACGACGAATCAGTTTTTTTACACGCATCCGTCATATCAGTTTTTCCACAATCTGCGACCGATCCGTTGTGCCGACGTATTGTGACTAATGGCAAAAACTGATGTGCAAAAGAGGCCTAACTGTGTCTTGATGTATAATATACAGCTGAAACCAGAAGTTTACATACACTATCTAAAAAGACACATACAGTGGAACCTTGGTTAACGACAACAATCCGTTCTGGGAGTGTGCTTGTTAACCAAGTTACTCGTTCAGCAAAGCAAGATTTCCCACAGGAAATAATGCAAGCTCAGACAATTTGTTCCACAACTTGTTAAATGTCCCATCCTGGTCCCCTATTGTGCCATTCCACACACAAATATGTATAAACATGCACAAAAACACACAAACACGCACACATATTATGGTCACCTTACCTTCGGTTCCATCGCCGGCCTCATGGATCTTGTAGTTCGCCGGTACAGGATGTGTATCGGGTAAGCACCGCGGCGAGGGAGGAACTTCCGCTGTCAGCCGCTACTCAAAGGCCAATCAGAGACAAGCGGCTCCTGCCTTTGACGTCAGCGCTCTGGCAGCAGAAATTCCTCCCTCGTTGCGATGGTTACCCGATACACATCCTGTGGCGGCGAACTACAAGGTAAGGTGAGCATAATATGTCTGTGTGCGTGCGTGTTTGTGTGTGTTTATGCATCATTGTGTGTGTTTGTGCGCGCTTGTGTGTGTTTGTGTGTGTTTGTGTGGACTGCAAGAGCAGGTTAGAGTACAGTGGATGTACGGAACCGGAAGTGTGTGTGGTGAGTGTTTTGCTCGTATGGCAAAGCTTGCTCGTAAACTGAGTTACAAATTTACAGCAAGCTTTACTCGTTAAGTGAAAAACTCGCTAACTGGGCTACTCGTTAAGCGAGGTTCCACTGTATACATATTTTTATCACTATCTGATATGAAATCTGAATAAACATTTCCATTTTAGGTCAATTAGGAACCAAGATTATTTACATTTGCCAAATGCCAGAATATTGAAAGAGAGAGAGAGAGAGAGAGAGAGAGAGAGAGAGAGATAGAGAGAAAATGTTTATGGCATTTTTATTACTTTCTGCAAAGTTAAAAGTTTACATACATTTCAATAGTATTTTATACCATTGCCCTTAAACTGTATGACTTGGGTCAAACATTTTGGATATCCTTCCACAAGCGTCTCACAATAGTTGGTAGGAATTTGGGCCCATTCCTCCTGACAGAACTGATGTAACTGAGCCATGTTTGTAGGTTGCCTCTCTCGCATCTGCCTTTTCAGCTTTGCCCATAAATTTTCAATAGGATTGAGATCAGGGTTTTGTGATGACCACTCCAAAACATTGACTTTGTTATCCTTAAGCCACTTTATAACCAGTTTGGCAGTATGCTTTGGGTCATTGTCCATTTGGGAAGACCCATTTCCACCCAAACTTTAGGTTTCTGGCTCATGTCTTGAAATGTTGCTTCAGTATTGCCACATAATCTTATTTCCTCATGATGCCATCTATTTTGTGAAGTTCACCAGTCCCTTCTGCAGCAAAACAACACCACAACATGATAATGTCACACTCTTGTTTCACAGTAGGGATTGTGTGCTTAGGCTTCAAAGCTTCTCCTTTTTTCCTCCAAACGTCATGATGGTCATTATGACCAAACAGTTCAATTTTACTTTTGTCAGACCACATGACTTGCCTCCAAAAATGTAAATCTTTGTTCATTTGTGCATGTGCAAACATTATTTTGGATTTTTTATGTTTCTTTTGGAGTAATGGCTTCTTCCTGGCAGAATCGCCTTTCACTCCATGTTGATACAGTGCTCGTTTCACTGTGAACAGTGACACAGTCTTACCAGCTTCCGTCAGCATCTTCACAAGGTCTTTTGCTTTTGTTCTAGGGTTGATATGCACATGTCTGACCAAAGCATTTTCATCTGTGGTACACAGAACTTGTCTCCTTTCTGAGTGGTATGATAGCTGGACATTCCCATCTTGTTTGTACTTGCGTATAATTGTTTGTACAAATTAACGAGGCACATTCAGGTGTCTGGAAATTGCACCCAACGAAGAACCAGACTTTTGCAAGTCCACAATTCTCTTCCTGAGATCTTAGCTAATTTCTCTTGACTTTCTCATGATGCTACACAAAGAAGCAGTGCGTTTCAGGTGTGCATACAAATACATCCATACGTATGTCTGTAATGAACTCAGATGTTGCCAATAAACCTATCAGAAGCTTCCAAAGACATGACATCATCATAAGGGCTGTTCCATATTGTTTCAAGGCATAGTACTCTTAGTGTATGTAAACTTTTGACTTTACAGAAAGTACTAAAAATGCCTTAAAACATTCTCTCTCTCATTATTCTGGCATTTCACAAAAATAAACAATTTTGGTTCCTAATTGACCTAAAACAGGAAAGGTTTTTTCTGATTTCATATCAGATAGTGAGAAAAACATGCAGATGTGTCTTTTTAGATAGTGTATGTAAACTTCTGGTTTCAACTGTATATCCTTGTAACAACTGATACATTTGCTATCATTGCAAACTCATCTCTGATGTCATGAGATTCTAAGGATTTAATGCTGTTTCTAAAAACTCCTTTTTCCAATGTTCAGTAAATGTGCCCTTCCCCTGTTAATTTTTCTCAAGTAAAAGGAAATGGCTGATCACCGGTCAAATGTACACGTGTGTCCAGACAGATTCGGGAAATAGTTTTCCTTCCAACAAGCACACTAAAAGGATATATTTTAGATTAACTCTTTCCATATTGGAAACATCACATTCAAGTTATTATGTGATAGAAAACTGGAAATTTTCTATTTTGTTTATAGTCTATACCAGAAGAAATGGATATAACCATTAGGCAAGGTTCATATGAGTGTATTATCCAGAAAAAAGAGGTTTTTTTTGTCTCTAGTGTTATGCAGGTGCAGTCCGTCTGTTTTTTTAGCAGCTATTAATAAGTTGTTTACAGGACCAATTACAGTTTCCTATATTACAGCACTGCAATGTATCCATAAAATGGATGTTTTCCTGAAGTTTCACATTGCATCCGATTTATTGTACACCTCGGGGCCACAAAGCTGGGCAGGGCCGATATCGAGTACATTTAACCCCGAGTGCTACAGGTGCGCTATTGAAAGTCCTCCTGACTTCCTGCCTGCAAGATCGCCCAGGTATGTGTATGTGTTGCCGCCCACCCATCCATGCATGTGTATGTGTGTCCGTGTCCTTGCATGTGTATATATGTGTGTGTCCACATGCATGTGAATATACGTGTTTGTCCATGCGTCTGTATGGCGTGCAAGCGGACGGACATACATACACACACATACCTGGTGTACCTAGTAAGAGTTTAAAATGGTAAAAGGGGGTGACAGACTCCATTTAATTGCCATTAGCAATATTATAAATTAATAGTATGGACACAACTGTGTCAGCAACCTGATAATTTTATCATACGCAAGTGTTGATGCCACACGGTAAAATTATCATATAAGTAATTTGCAAGTGAATTGTTTCCAGTGTGTACATTTGGGAGAAAGTCATCATATTTTTTAAATATTAAATGTTTAAGAAGATGGAGCAATGAAAAGTGAAGCACAGATCAAGCAAAAGTTGCCTTGACACAAATAACACACACCTGGATATCATGGCACAAAAAGTGTAATTTGATACAATACTTGACATTCCAATATCGAAGAACCACTCCCATCAAAGTATTTATCCTCATAAAGGGATTGTGCACTACTTAGACAAACCCTTTTCATTCCCAGAAGAAGCAGGACAAAACGCTCGTCGGATTGCAGGTTCACTATTTAGACAGTATACACTAAAGGGTACTTTACACGCTGCGATATCGCTAACGATTTATCATCGGGGTCACGGTGTTTGTGACGCACATCCGGCGTCATTAGTGACATCACAGCGTGTGACACGTACGAGCGACCTTAAACGATCGCCAAAGAGACAAAAATCGTTGGTTTTAGAGAGGTCGTCCAAAAAGCAAAAATAGATGTCTGCTTAGTAGTGATGTTGTTCGTCGTTCCTGCGGCAGCACACATCGCTGTGTGTGACACCGCAGGAACGACACACATCTCCTACCGGCGTCCACCGGCAATGAGGAAGGAAGGAGGTGGGCGGGATGTGATGTCCCGCTCATCTCCGCCCCTCTGCTTCTATTGGCCGGCTGCTTAGTGACGCCGCTATGACGCCGAACGAGGGAGGGATTGTTCGGCGGTCACAGCGACGTCGCTGAACAGGTATGTGCGTGTGACGCTGCCGTAGCGATAATATTCGCTACGGCAGCGATCACCACATATCGCTCCAACAACGGGGGCGGGAGCTAACGCTTGCGACATCGCTAGCAATCGCTAGCGATGTCGCAGCGTGTAACTGGCCCTTTAGACTACACAGTCAAATTTTCCAAATTTATTACAGACGCTCATGCTGGTTAGTGACCTGACGTATATATAGACATATTGCTTAATTTTACATTAACTTTTTTTTGGTTTATTTTGTACTTCGGATTTCATCCTGATTATTTGCTTAATTTGCACATTTTTACGTGATAAGCCATGCTGCCTTGCTTCTAAGCCCTACCCCCTTGCCAAACAAGAGGCAAAAACTGTTTAAAACATATTATAAATCGGTTTTAAACTAGATGCGACAATTTACAATCTGATCCTTTTCAGGCCAAAGTCAAAGCTCACTCACATTAATAAATCTGCCTTATTGTTCAAATTTTATTTACTGAGAAACCCGAAAACAATATACAGTATGTAGAAAGGAAAGATTTTATCTGTGGAGACATACATCCATATATCAACATATGGAAATCATATTCACTAGGATAGAAGCTGAATTCTCCAGGGTGCTATCCTGTGACCTCATCTTTCCTCATAAGACACTGGAAGTATAAAGAGTTGCAAAGAGTTTTCTTTTATACCACAAAGTTTTGTAAGACACAACGCTATAAAGGTCATTGCACTAACAAAGCTTATGAAGATGTACACTATATTTTCATATGCACAAATTAAGCTCTTTTTACTGTAGGTTCTTCAAGCACAAATGGTTAGTGCATACTTTAGAAATTAGAATACAGACACAAGGTAATTATAGGGGTTTCCTACAAGCAAAGTTAATTTTAATCAATCGATCTTGGAATAATAAGAATTTCCACAATTGGATCTGATTCAAAACAAATGTTCCTGGGCTGAGATAATCTTATATATGTGTCCCTGCTATGTACTGTGTAATGGCCGTGTCTGACCGTACAGGGACATGGTCTGATCATACCACATCTCCTGGGTGGAAGTAAAAAACTATATAGACATTACAGCATGGAAGCATAGATGATTCTTTTTGTGAGGTTAAACATTTCCCTGTTTGTTTTTTGAAATGTTTTACCTCACAAAAATAATCAGCTATGATCCTGTGCTGTAATATATGTATACTTTTTTATTTACTCCACTGTCCAAGAGATGTGGTATGATCAGACCTTGTCCCTGTACGGTCAGCCACCGCCATTACACAGTACATAGCAGAGGCACATACACACAAGCATATAAAAATATTGGTCCCATTCTCATCTAGAAAAGTGGGAAGATTTTTATCTCACTTATCATTACTGTGCTGTTCGTATACAATCTATTTTTTTTTACTCAGCAGCTACTAATCGTTAACAAGACCATTTACAGTTGCACACCTTACAGACTTGTAATGTACCTGTTAAAATCGGATGCCATACTGATGATCTGTATGGCATCCAATTTATTTCTCGCACTGAACCATTTTTTGAGTGAAATTGTATCATGCTGTGATTTTTTTTCTTATGCTGAATAAAGCTGAGAAAAAAAAAACACAGATCTGCATTGCCTCATTAAATTAAATTGGTCTGAGTGTCATCACTTTATTATTAACCCCTTCAGCCCCGGGCACTTTCCGTTTTTGCGTTTTTGTTTTTTGCTCCTTTTCTTCCGAGAGCCGTAACTTTTTTATTATTCCGTCAATCTTGCCATATGAGGGCTTGTTTTTTGCGGGACGAGTTGTACTTTTAAATGAAACCATAGGTTTTACCATATATTGTACTGGAAAACAGCAAAAAAATTCCAAGTGTGGAAAAACTGCAAAAAAAGTGTGATCACACAATAGTTTTTGGGATGTTTTATTCACAGTGTTCACTATATGATCAAACTGATGTATCTATGTGATGCCTCAGGTCGGTGCGAGTTTGTGGACACCAAACATGTATAGGTTTACTTGTATCTAAGGGGTTAAAAAAATTCACAAGTTTGTCCAATAAAAGTGGCGCACGTTTTGCGCCATTTTCCGAAACACGTAGTGTTCTTATTTTTTGTGATCTGAGGCTCAGTGATGGCTTATTTTTTGCGTCTCGAGCTGATGTTTATAATGGTACCATTTTTGCGCAGATGCTACGTTTTGATCGCCTGTTATTGCATTTTGCGTAAAACTTGCGGCGACCAAAAAACACAATTTTGGCTTTTGGAATTTTTTTTGCCACTACGCCGTTTACCAATCAGATTAATTGATTTTATATTTTGATAGATCGGGCGTTTCTGAACGCGGCGATACCAAATATGTGTATATTTATTTATTTTTTACCCCTTTAATTTTCAAAGGGGGGAAAGGGGGGTGATTTGAACTTTTAGGTTTTTGTTTTTTTTTTAAAACTTTTTTTTTTACTTTTTTTTTATTTTACTAGTCCCCCTAGGGGGCTATAGCAATCAGCAATCCGATCGCTGATCGCTATCTGCTGATCACAGCAATACAGCTGTAATCAGCAGATTCAGTCACTTTGGTTTTCCCTCTGCTCTCGGCCGAGGGAAAATGAAAGTGAAACATCATAGCAGCAGGCGTCATCATATGACCCTGTGCTACGATGGCAACCACCGATAGTCATGTGATAACACACGTGACTTCCGGTGGGGGGAGGCGGTAAGTAACAAACATGGCCGCGCGCATTTAAATCTTGCTGCCAGACTTTGGCAGCAAGATTTAAGGGGTTAATGGCCGCGGGTGGAAGTGATTCCACCCGCGGCTAGCAGGCACACATGTCAGCTGTTAAAAACAGCTGATATGCGTGCCGATCCACGCCGCCTGCCCGCGGCAGGGGGCGGGGATTAACGGGACACGATCCTGGACGGATAGATCCGTCCAAGGTCGTGAAGGGGTTAAAAAAGGTCCGTGGAGCCTCTGTTAGAAGTCTCGACACGGAAAATAGCCAGATATCCCTCCGGGAAGAATCAAGCCAAGGAGTGGCTTTTTTTAGGAGACCACTATAACCACTATATTAAGTGGCTCTTTTAGTTTATATCCAGCTCTTGACGAGTTTAAAGATATGACAAGGGAAATACCAAGGCCAGGTATCCATCCACAGACAGCTGTTTCGGGGTATTGTCCCTCATTAGTGTGGAGTAGGATTCTGGCCAGGTGGGAGCAATGCCTAGTAGACCAACAAGACAAAACAATCACTGATCTCGGAGAGACCAGCCAGAGAAAACACTGCCAGCATCCAGCGAAGGCACTCAACACAGTGAAATCCTAGGTGCATTGCCCCCTGGGAAGTATGCAAATCAAAAAAAGGGCCATGTAGCCTCTGTTAGGAGTCTCGACACGGAAAATAGCCAGATATCCCTCCGGGAAGAATCAAGCCAAGGAGTGGCTTTTTTTAGGAGACCACTATAACCACTATATTAAGTGGCTCTTTTAGTTTATATCCAGCTCTTGACGAGTTTAAAGATATGACAAGGGAAATACCAAGGCCAGGTATCCATCCACAGACAGCTGTTTCGGGGTATTGCCCCTCATCAGTGTGGAGTAGGATTCTGGCCAGGTGGGAGCAATGCCTAGTAGACCAGGAAGACAAAACAATCACTGATCTCGGGGAGACCAGTCTGAGAAAACACTTTATTATTGGATCGCATTCATCTGAGTGAGGCCTACCTGTCAGTTTTTGCCCAGTAAATATGTCTTCCAGGTTAGAACGGTCATGGACTCCTGCCAGCAATTCTCTTCCTTTCTGTGACATCACTTCAACATAGCAGCTCCTTCTCTTCCACTTTGCTCTGTTAAAGGGATATCACTGCTTATGTCATGCTGACTGACAGCTGTCTTCTGCTGCTTAACTGTGCGGAGCCAGGTGTCAATCAGCATGACGTCAGTGGTCCAGTTGACAGAGCAGAGTGAAGTGAAAGAGCTGCTGTGTTGATATAATGTCACAGAAAGGAGTCTCTACCTGAGTCAGGAGAGATTGTCATAGGGCAGAACAGACAGGGATTTATTTATGATGTTGTGATGCCCTGGCTGGGCCAGGTAGTCACAAATAGGGACCCACATTACACCCTTCACTCACAGGTAACACACAGCCAACCTTAAAACCCTAGTCACCCCCAAAGGGCTTGATAGACACACCAGGGGGCAGAACCAGGCGGTTGGAAGACGCCCACTTAGGAGTTTAGACAGCCCGGGGCGGGGAAAGTCAGAGTAGTTGTGGAGTTCAGTAAGAGTGGAGGTCAGGCCTGTGTGTCAGGTCTGAAGGAAAACTGACAGGTACCAGGGTAGCAGCACTGGTGCCTTTGGCTAGGAGGCAGACAGTGGTCTTTGTCTGCAGGAGTCGGGAAGACGGCTCGGTGGAACCGAGGTGGACTGGGATAGGGTAGTGGCCCACTGATACCGACCCGGGGAACCGACTCTGAAACCGGAGCACACAGGGGAGTACTCAGACCCTGAAGCTAAGTCCAGAAGCGACTGGAACTAGTTAATTAACTGATTGCGGCCAGGACTAAAGGTCCTGTCCCACCCAAAGTCCTGATTGAAGGCAACAGCCCAGTGAGGGGGATAACAGGCCACCGCCAAGGCTCAGAGATCCCACGGGCTAGCGTCTGCGGGCAAGGGCTCCTTAGGCCATATCCAGCCGGGAGCGGACTCCTGAAGTTGCAAGCGCAGGTAGTCCACCATTCCAAAATAGGTGCAGGAGAAAGACAGAGACCACCAGCCGGGTGGGGGAACCCGAACGCAGCCGGCTGCGGGCACCAACCACCATCACCTTGGTTTACCAGAGACTCGTGTGTGTTTCTAATAGTGAGTACATCAGCACCCTGCGGTCACCCATCTCCCTGCACTACCAGTCCCCAACGGGTCCTGGGGCCACCATCCCTGCCCACGGAGGGGTTAACAACTTGCTGCGCAACATCTCCCCCGGGTGCCCCGTAACTGCAGCGGTGGTGTCCAATATCACCACATATCGTGGGTGGCGTCACAAACTCCGTACGGCTCAGCCCGTACATATACGTCCTACACCCACCATCCAATCACTCCCCTTTTTATTTGAAGTGACCGCGAGACCCCCTGGGTCCAGAGAGCCTCGAGCCACCCACAGAAGGAATGGATCTAAGCAGCTCGGCGGTACAATGTTCGTAGCCCCTCAGGAAAAAAAAAAAAACAAAGTCCAAGTGAATCACTTGGTCTTTTTTTCCTATGTTTTGGCGGTCCTCCTGGCATTTGCTTAGAAATGGCTGACACCTTACTGCTGCAGCCAATCAGTATCCTCAGCAATCTTATGCTGTACTTCTAGCATCAAAGCTCCCATCACTGAGCAGTAATGGCTGCAGCGATCACATGCTGACTGCTAGTAAACTACAACTAAGACAGAACGAGGAGGTAAGTACAGTATCTTCTTTTCTTTTACATTTGTAGCTGTTTTTTTAAACTTTTTTAATGTTTAATAATTATTATGGAGTAGGTAATGACAGGTCAGGAGCCCCTAGGCTGGCCCTCAGACTCAAGACCCTGCGCTGTCCCTTACCTTGGAGGTAGACTTGATGGTAGCCAGATCCGAGCTCCCAGCGTGAACCTAAAGGTACTGTCACACATAACGAGATCGCTAGCGAGAGCGCAGCTGAGTCACCGGTTTGGTGACGCAGTAGCGATCCCATTAGCGATCTCGTTATGTGTGACACTTACCAGCGATCAGGCCCCTGCTGTGAGATCGCTAGTCGTTGCAGAATGGTCCAGGTCATTTTCTTAAAAGGCGACGTCCTGCTGGGCAGGACACATCGCTGTGTTTGACACTGTGTGACAGGGTCACAGTGACTGCTGAGATCGTTATACAGGTCGCTACTGCGACCTGTATTGTTCCTGCATCGCTGGTAAGATCTGACTGTGTGACATCTCACCTGCGACCTCCCAGCGACATACCTGCGATCCCTATCAGGTCGCATCGTTTTCGGGATCGCTGGTAAGTCGTTGTGTGTGACTGGGCCTTTACTCTTGCCTAAACCCTGATCTTCCTCCCCCTCTCCCCGACCCTCGGGGCAAGCCGGAAAACCCAATAATGAAAGCTCACAAAACGACACGGACAACGGAGAATGGAAACTCGTACACACTGTACTTAAAACACACAGGACAGACAATATGTGAACAGGGGAGCAACGAAAAAGGGAATGAAGTAACGTACAAGAAAACATCCAAATCACTCAATATTGTAACAAAGATCACCATCAACAGGTTCACCAACAAGACGGGTATCCCTTGGAGCATATTTGGTTAGCAATTAGTAAATATGTAGGCACATTTCATCAACCAAAACGGGGTAATCCTGTAGTCTCATTTTATTCTAATTTTCGGCAGTTGCGTTTCCACAGCACAGAAACCCACCCTAAAACCTACCATGAGCACAAAAATATCAAATATTTAACATTTGCTGATTATAATAAATTATATACCCTCTTTAAAAGTTGTAGTCGCTCATTTCTATTGCAAAATTTTTAGAATTTGCTTAAGAAGGATAGCATTTTGTGATGTCACTTCCTGCACTCCTCACTCTGCCAAAAAAATTGTAAAACTGTGCCCCCGTTTCGGAAAATGACATAGTATTTTTATTAATATCTGAGATATGCTTCCTTCCTGCAAGTTTTTCTGCTTGAAACTGCACGTATTACTCCAAGAATGTCCACATAATCTTAAAAGTGTACAACCCTGTGATGTGAGCACACACATTTACTGGGGCTTCTTCAGAGGAATAAAGCTTTTAGGTATATGATTGAAGTTGACAGTCAAGGTTGTGGTTTTGCAATCTGAAATGTCAATAAGCCATTGAAAATATACTTTTCAAGCTCAATGAATCGTACAATAGGAATTATGTTCATCTAATAATTGTAGAGACCTGGCTTCATTTACATGTGGCCCCTATTGTAACTGACAAAGGTTTAAAGTAGCACTCCGGAGGTTTTTCTTTTTAATTCACCACTGGATAGCTATCTGTCACAGTCATCTCCCTGTTTTTGGAAACTAGTGGCAGCTTGAGGATTGGGGACCCTTATCTTTATCTTGGACTCTGCATTTAAATGTGGTTTCATTTCCTTTAGTACCTAAACGGTTAAAGTCAGTTTTGCTGCCGGCAGCTTCTCCTGCAATCTCTAGCCAAGTACTTCAGCTGCAATTACTTTGTAGTCACACCCATCAGGTTTAAAAAGAGGTATTACTTAGCAATCCCTGCTGTTGATACAAATCCATTTGTATACTGGCCCCCTTGGTGGAAGGAGCTGAGTTGAAGTGCTCCAGAAGACGGACTTTATCCTATTGTGTAGCGGTATTTCCTATGTTTGTTTTCCTTCACTTGTGTTTCTGAATTGTAGTGGTGAGTCTAGTGAACTCGTCGGCCTACTCACTAGGCAGGGTAAGTATAGGGCCAGCTGAGGGCCCAAGGTATCCTGCTCACTGACAGATTGACAGAGGCGTTCAGGAATCAGCTTGAGGTGAGTTTAGGAGGTGCCCCCTCACCTGTCTCCCTAGCAGCAGGGACCTCCATTGTATTGTGTTCCCAGTGTTCACCCCTGTATGTGGTGGTGTTTTGGTGTTTTTTTGTTGAGAGTCAGACTACTTTTTGGTCTGTACGCACTCACCACACTCGTAGCTTGACAGTATCATTACTGTATGTTCCCTATGTGTATTAGAATGCTTACTGGAATCCATTTTTTACATGTTTCTAGGGTTGTTCCAGTCCCTCTCCGCAATGTTGTGACCTCTGGAAGTCACTGTTAATGGTTACTATATTTCTTAATGTAGGCCTATGAGAGCCTCTTTCTGTGTCTCATTGACTTACATTCACAAGTGACTTCCAGTCCATCCAGCAGAGACTGACACACGAAGCCAGGATACCAGTAGTAAGGAGATTTATAGCTGCAATGCTCCTTTGGGAAATAAGTTAGTCTCCACAAGGAGAAATGTTTTCACCTTATACTCTGTCTTAGCTTCTCATACAGCCATATCAGATCTCTTACTTTGCACTGACGAGGGGCAATTGCCCAGAAACACTGTGTCTGCAAATTGAGGTTCTGATCTACCATAAATGCTAAATCATATGAAAAGGCTCGTTAAAGGTTCACTTTTGACTTTTAGGATTGCTACTTCCAATAGGTGGCACTAGAGTTCGTCTACTTCCTCCCTGAAGAGACAGTTTTCAAAGTTACAGACCAAAAGCCTAAAGTTTGAGAGAATCTAATAATGTATCTCCTGAGATCTGTTTGTTGTTATTCTTTATTACGTATTATTGTAAGGTTTATGGATGGTGGCCATGATTTATTCAGATTAGTATTGCTGCTTCATTAATTTCTTTATCCCAGAGTGATTTGATTGTTTGGATTGGCTTTGTAGTCTAATGATTCCGTAATTGGCTGCTATTAACCCTGCCTGCTTTGACATGTCAGTGTGGCTGTCTCAAGGATAACAAAGCAAGTTCTCAAAAATACTGTAATTAAAATATTAATTAATGCAAACCCCTTTCATCCTATTGTAATGGATTGTAATTTTCTACTGGTTTTGTGTTTAATCGGCCACTTTCGGGTAAAGTCAGCAAGGGCCATTTCTTTTGGTCAATTTTCGCGTAACATCAACCCAATTTAAAATTTGGTTTATGGTATACATAATACACATATGACAAAACATTTACTATGATTCTGAATGCATAGCTGTTTATTTAAAAAAAATATATATCCTTGTACTCGAATATTCCACACCAGGATGGATTAAATGCCTGCAAAGTCTTCCTGGAAAATACAGGAATTGATGCCGATTCTGTGGTGAAACTTACAAAATTCATCCTCACCCATAATTACTTTGCATTGACAATAACATATACAGTGCCTACAAGTAGTCTTCAACCCCCTGCAGATTTAGCAGGTTTGATAAGATGCAAATAAGTTAGAGCCTGCAAACTTCAAACAAGAGCAGGATTTATTAACAGATGCATAAATCTTACAAACCAACAAGTTATGTTGCTCAGTTAAATTTTAATAAATTTTCAACATAAAAGTGTGGGTCAATTATTATTCAACCCCTAGGTTTAATATTTTGTGGAATAACCCTTGTTTGCAATTACAGCTAATAATCGTCTTTTATAAGACCTGATCAGGCCGGCACAGGTCTCTGGAGTTATCTTGGCCCACTCCTCCATGCAGATCTTCTCCAAGTTATCTAGGTTCTTTGGGTGTCTCATGTGGACTTTATATTATATAAGAATAAGGCTGCACATCAAACTTAGATAATGGTATAATGCCTCAAGCATATGGAAAAAATATTGGAATATACAATGAAAAATGCTACTTGCTAATTTGAACATGTGAATAATGAATTGCATACCTGCCATGAATATTAGGAAAAAGGAGATATTTAGCAATCGCATTGATCAATGTAACTGAGCCCCAAGACCTCGTCAAGGTATATCTCTATATTGGGGTCCCTAGCTCTGTGACCCTAACTGTGTGTCATCTCATTGCAATTAAAAACTGCTGTGGGTGGAGAGGGGTAACTAAGGACTTTCTTATATAGGAGATGGAAAAAACATGGCCGAAAGGGGCGGAGCTGTGTTCACATTCAGAAAAAAACTACATATAACTGAATAGGATAACTGAAGTGAGCACTAATATATATATATATGAGTGCAAGTAAAAAAATACATACTATATAAGAATAAGGCTGCACATCAAACTTAGATAATGGTATAATGCCTCAAGCATATGGAAAAAAAAAATTTCTGAATGTGAACACAGCTCCGCCCCTTTCGGCCATGTTTTTTTTTCCATCTCCTATATAAGAAAGTCCTTAGTTACCCCTCTCCACACATAGCAGTTTTTAATTGCAATGAGATGACACACAGTTAGGGTCACAGAGCTAGGGACCCCAATATAGAGATATACCTTGACGAGGTCTTGGGGCTCAGTTACATTGATCAATGCGATTGCTAAATATCTCCTTTTTCCTAATATTCATGGCAGGTATGCAATTCATTATTCACATGTTCAAATTAGCAAGTAGCATTTTTCATTGTATATTCCAATATTTTTCCATATGCTTGAGGCATTATACCATTATCTAAGTTTGATGTGCAGCCTTATTCTTATATAGTATGTATTTTTGGCTTGCACTCATATATATATATTAGTGCTCACTTCAGTTATCCTATTCAGTTATATGTAGTTTTTTTCTGAATGTGAAGACAGCTCCGCCCCTTTCGGCCATGTTTTTTTCCATCTCCTATATAAGAAAGTCCTTAGTTACCCCTCTCCACCCATAGCAGTTTTTAATTGCAATGAGATGACACACAGTTAGGGTCACAGAGCTAGGGACCCCAATATAGAGATATACCTTGACGAGGTCTTGGGGCTCAGTTACATTGATCAATGCGATTGCTAAATATCTCCTTTTTCCTAATATTCATGGCAGGTATGCAATTCATTATTCACATGTTCAAATTAGCAAGTAGCATTTTTCATTGTATATTCCAATATTTTTCCATATGCTTGAGGCATTATACCATTATCTAAGTTTGATGTGCAGCCTTATTCTTATATAGTATGTATTTTTTGGCTTGCACTCATATATATATATTAGTGCTCACTTCAGTTATCCTATTCAGTTATATGTAGTTTTTTTCTGAATGTGAACACAGCTCCGCCCCTTTCGGCCATGTTTTTTCCATCTCCTATATAAGAAAGTCCTTAGTTACCCCTCTCCACCCATAGCAGTTTTTAATTGCAATGAGATGACACACAGTTAGGGTCACAGAGCTAGGGACCCCAATATAGAGATATACCTTGACGAGGTCTTGGGGCTCAGTTACATTGATCAATGCGATTGCTAAATATCTCCTTTTTCCTAATATTCATGGCAGGTATGCATTTCATTATTCACATGTTCAAATTAGCAAGTAGCATTTTTCATTGTATATTCCAATATTTTTCCATATGCTTGAGGCATTATACCATTATCTAAGTTTGATGTGCAACCTTATTCTTATATAGTATGTATTTTTTGGCTTGCACTCATATATATATATTAGTGCTCACTTCAGTTATCCTATTCAGTTATATGTAGTTTTTTTCTGAATGTGAACACAGCTCCGCCCCTTTCGGCCATGTTTTTTCCATCTCCTATATAAGAAAGTCCTTAGTTACCCCTCTCCACCCATAGCAGTTTTTAATTGCAATGAGATGACACACAGTTAGGGTCACAGAGCTAGGGACCCCAATATAGAGATATACCTTGACGAGGTCTTGGGGCTCAGTTACATTGATCAATGCGATTGCTAAATATCTCCTTTTTCCTAATATTCATGGCAGGTATGCAATTCCTTATTCACATGTTCAAATTAGCAAGTAGCATTTTTCATTGTATATTCCAATATTTTTCCATATGCTTGAGGCATTATACCATTATCTAAGTTTGATGTGCAGCCTTATTCTTATATAGTATGTATTTTTTGGCTTGCACTCATATATATATGTTAGTGCTCACTTCAGTTATCCTATTCAGTTATATGCAGTTTTTTTCTGAATGTGAACACAGCTCCGCCCCTTTCGGCCATGTTTTTTCCATCTCCTATATAAGAAAGTCCTTAGTTACCCCTCTCCACCCATAGCAGTTTTTAATTGCAATGAGATGACACACAGTTAGGGTCACAGAGCTAGGGACCCCAATATAGAGATATACCTTGACGAGGTCTTGGGGCTCAGTTACATTGATCAATGCGATTGCTAAATATCTCCTTTTTCCTAATATTCATGGCAGGTATGCAATTCATTATTCACATGTTCAAATTAGCAAGTAGCATTTTTCATTGTATATTCCAATATTTTTCCATATGCTTGAGGCATTATACCATTATCTAAGTTTGATGTGCAGCCTTATTCTTATATAGTATGTATTTTTTGGCTTGCACTCATATATATATATTAGTGCTCACTTCAGTTATCCTATTCAGTTTCATGTGGACTTTAATCTTGAGCTCCTTCCACAAGTTTTCAATTGGGTTAAGGTCAGGAGACTGACTAGGCCACTGCAACACCTTGATTTTTTCCCTCTTGAACCAGGCCTTGGTTTTCTTGGCTGTGTGCTTTTGGACGTTGTCTTGTTGGAAGATGAAATGACGACCGATCTTAAGATCCTTGATGGAGGAGCGGAGGTTCTTGGCCAAAATCTCCAGGTAGGCGGTGCTATCCATCTTCCCATGGATGCGGACCAGATGGCCAGGCCCCTTGGCTGAGAAACAGCCCCACAGCATGATGCTGCCACCACCATGCTTGACTGTAGGGATGGTATTCTTGGGGTCGTATGCATTGCCATCCAGTCTCCAAACGTCACGTGTGTGGTTGGCACCAAAGATCTCGATCTTGGTCTCATCAGACCAGAGAACCTTGAACCAGTCTGTCTCAGAGTCCTCCAAGTGATCATGAGCAAACTGTAGACGAGCCTTGACATGACGCTTTGAAAGTAAAGGTACCTTACGGGCTCGTCTGGAACGGAGACCATTGCGGTGGAGTACGTTACTTATGGTATTGACTGAAACCAATGTCCCCACTGCCATGAGATCTTCCCGGAGCTCCTTCCTTGTTGTCCTTGGGTTAGCCTTGACTCTTCGGACAAGCCTGGCCTTGGCACGGGTGGAAACTTTCAAAGGCTGTCCAGGCCGTGGAAGGCTAACAGTAGTTCCATAAGCCTTCCACTTCCGGATGATGCTCCCAACAGTGGAGACAGGTAGGCCCAACTCCTTTGAAAGGGTTTTGTACACCTTGCCAGCCTTGTGACCCTCCACGATCTTGTCTCTGATGGCCTTGGAATGCTCCTTTGTCTTTCCCATGTTTACCAAGTATGAGTGCTGTTCACAAGTCTGGGGAGGGTCTTAATTAGTCAGAAAAGGCTGGAAAAAGAGATAATTAATCCAAACATGTGAAGCTCATTGTTCTTTGTGCCTGAAATACTTCTTAATACTTTAGGGGAACCAAAAAGAATTCTGGTGGTTTGAGGGGTTGAATAATAAATGACCCTCTGAATAAACTTTTCACAATTTAAAAAAAAAAAAAAAAAAAAAAAGAAAAAAGAAATAACATTCTTTTTTGCTGCAGTGCATTTCACACTTCCAGGCTGATCTACAGTCCAAATGTCACAATGCCAAGTTAATTCCGAATGTGTAAACCTGTTAAATCTGCAGGGGGTTTAATACTACTTGTAGGCACTGTATCTACAGGAGACTGGGACTGCAATGGGAAGCAAAATGGCACCACAATATGCAAATCTTTTCATGGCCAAGCTTGAGAGTCTTTTTATCCTCTTGTCCTATCAGGCCTCTGGCCTACTACCATTACATTGACAATATTTTAATCATCTGCACAGAGTCTAAGGGGTGCTTCACACATAGCGAGCTCACTGCCGAGATCGCTGCTGAGTCACGCTTTTTGTGACGCAGCAGTGACCTCATTAGCGATCTCGCTGTGTGTGACACTGAGCAGCGATCTGGCCCCTGCTGCGAGATCGCTGCTCGTTACACACAGCCCTGGTTCGTTTTCTTCAAAGCCGCTCTCCTGCTGTGACACACAGATCGCTGTGTGTGACAGCAAGAGAGCGACAAATGAAGCGAGCAGGGAGCAGGAGCCGGTGTCTGACAGCTGAGGTAAGCTGTATCCAAGATAAACATCGGGTAACCGAGGTGGTTACCCGATATTTACCTTAGTTACCAGCCTCTGCAGCTCTCACGCTGCCTGTGCTGCCGGCTCCGGCTCTCTGCACATGTAGCTGCTGTACACATCGGGTTAATTAACCCGATGTGTACAGCAGCTAGGAGAGCAAGGAGCCAGCGCTAAGCAGTGTGCGCGGCTCCCTGCTCTCTGCACATGTAGCTGCATTACACATCGGGTTAATTAACCCGATGTGTACTGTAGCTAGGAGAGCAAGGAGCCAGCGCTCAGTGTGCGCGGCTCCCTGCTCCCTGCTCACACTGGTAACTAATGTAAACATCGGGTAACCATACCCGATGTTTACCTTAGTTACCAGTCTCCGCAGCTTCCAGACAGCGGCTCCGTGCAAGCGCAGCGTCGCTTGCACGTCGCTGCTGGCTGGGGGCTGTTCACTGGTCGCTGGTGAGATCTGCCTGTTTGACAGCTCACCAGCGACCATGTAGCGATGCAGCAGCGATCCTGACCAGGTCAGATCGCTGGTCGGATCGCTGCTGCATCGCTAAGTGTGAAGGTACCCTAAGGAGCAGCTGAAGACCTTCCATGAACACTTTAATCAGTTTGATCCCACCATCAACCTAACACTCAACTACTCCTGCACTGAAATCAACTTCTTGGACACCATCATTAAACTACGGAACAATGAAATAGAGACATCTCTGTACAAGAAGCCAATTGATCGTCCAACATACCTGAAATGGGACAGTTTTCATCCAAAACACATAAACTCTATTGTATACAGCCAGGCTATCAGGTACAATCAGATATGTTCCAACAGTACAGATAGAGACAATCACCTTGAGGGCCTCAGAAAGACCTTTCTGAATCAAGGCTACCACCCAAGAACAATTGAAAACCAGATTACAAGAGCCACCAGAATATCAAGAAACTATCTTCTACATTATAAAACTAAAGAAGAAAACAACCGGGTCCCTCTTGTAATCACCTACAATCCCCATCTGGAGGTGTTAAGAGGAGCTACACGGAAACTGCAACCATTACTGCAAAAAGATGCCTGGTTAAAATCTATTTTTCCAGACCCCCCACTTCTGTGTTTTAGACAGCCCCCGAATCTAAGAAGCATCATTGTCAGAAGCTCCCTGTCCTCTCCAACAACAACAACAGGAACACTTCCCTGCAACCAGAAAAAAATGTAAGACCTGCCCATTTATATTAACAGACAAGATCATACCTCCCAACCGTCCCGGATACAGCGGGACAGTCCCTCTTCTGAGCCTTTGATCCCGGGTCCCGCCCGTGAGGCTGTTTGTCCCGCCCACCCACTGTAGCCCCGCCTCGCTGTTTCTCCCTTCTATTCATCACAGAGTCGAGCGCGCACCTTGAAACTCCTGTGACTGCTGCTGAGGTATGAATCACCCCCTGCAGCAGAGCCGACCCCCCCTGCACCAGAGCCGACCCCCCCCCCCCCCAGAGCGGACATCCCCAGCCCTGGAGTGGATCCCCTGCACCAGAGCCGACCCCCCCTCCCCCAGAGCGGACATCCCCAGCCCGGAGCTTCTCTGCAGCTGTTCTCTGACTCCCCGTGTGCGGCTTCTCACTGCTGCAGACGCACGGGGAGTCAGGAAGCTGAGGAGAAAATGCAATCAGCACTTCTCTCTCCTGCAGATAGCACTGGCCAGTAATGACCTATGCAGAGTGACATCTGCAGACTTCTATTAGCTTACCGATCAGTGGTCTCCTGCCTGTGGAGCTGCTGGGTATTAGCTTCCCAACAACTTCAGCTCTGCTTTATCCTGGCTCCCCTACCAGTTAAAGGGAAACTGTCAGCAGAAATTTCACAATAAAAATAAAATATTCCCCTTCTGCAGCTCCTGGGCTGCTTCTGGAAAGGTTCCTGTTGCTATTGTGCCCCCTTTGAGACCTACAAAAATACTTTATGAAGTCTTACCTTTTTGTATGCAAATGTGTTTTTATGGCCACGGGGGGCGGGCTGTCTGGCGTCCGTTATTCCCCCTCCTGCCGCTTTACGCAGTCCCCCATTGCTCATTTACATACACAAGGACGCCTTCCTCATGTAACTGTCCTCCCGAAGTTTTGCGCATGTGAACGCTTTTTCAGGTGATTGCGCAGGCGCGAGATTATGGGCTGCGCTGTGATTGTCATCAGCAGCGTTAACCAAGTACCCGCCCATAATCTCGTGCCCGCACTTTTCCCTCTGACTCCACCGTTATGCGCAAGCGCTGGCCATATGAACCATGTTACCTATTACTGCTTGCACGAGATTATGGGAAGGTACTTGGATGACGCTGCTGATGACAATCACAGCGCCGCCCATAATCTCGCGCCCACGGTAACAGGTAACATGGTTCATATGGACAGTGCTTGCGCATAACGGTGGAGGCAGAGTGAGAAGTGTGGGCACGAGATTATGGGTGGGTACTTGGATGACGCTGCTGATGACAATCACAGCGCCGCCCATAATCTCGTGCCTGCGCAATCACCTCAAAAGCGTTCACACTTTGCACAGTGCTCACTCCCGCGGGAGTGGCACTGGGCATGCACAAAACTTCAGGAGGACAGTTACATGAGGAAGGCGTCCTCATGTATGGAAATGAGCAATGGGGGACGGCGTACAGCGGCAGGAGGGGGAATAACGGACGCCAGGCAGCCCGCCCCCGTGACCATAAAAACAGATTTGCATACAAAAAGGTAAGACTTCATAAAGTATTTTTTTAGGTCTCAAAGGGGGCACAATAGCAACAGGAACCTTTCCAGAATGCAGCCCAGGAGCTGCAGAGGGGAATATTTTATTTTTTTTTGCTAAATTTCTGGTGACAGGTTCCCTTTAAAGGGAACCTATCAGGTGCAATCTGCACTCAGAGCCAGGAGCAGTTCTGGGTATATATTGCTAATCCCTCCCTAACTGTCCCTGTATACACTAGCATAGATAAAGGCATCTATAGAAAAAGTATTTTTAAAGAGCTTATATCTTATGCTAATTAGCGCGGGGACTAGTCCCAAGGGCGTTACTTCACTTGGCTAGTCGGCTCACATAGCGTGTGAGTACTCACACAGGGGCGTAATAACATGCTAACATGCTATGCGAGCCGACTAGCCAAGTGAAGTAACGCCCTTGTGACTAGTCCCCACGCTCATTAGCATAAGATATAAGATCTTTAAAAATATTTGTTCTTGATCTCTTTATCTATGCTAGTGTATACAGGGACGGTTAGGCAGGGATTAGCAATATGTACCCAGAACTGCTCCTGGCTCTGAGTGCATATTGCACCTGACAGGTTCACTTTAAAGGGAACCTGTCACCAGATTTGGGGCCTATAAGCTGCGGCCACCACCAGTGGGATCTTATATACACATTCTAACATGCTGCATACCTCCCAACCGTCCCGGATACAGCGGGACTTTCACGCTTTACGTTGTTTGTCCCGTTGCCACGGGCGGGACGGCCGGCTCCCGGGCTCCGCCCACCCACTCTCTCTCCGCCTCCCTGCTTTTCCCTCCTACCATCCTAGTAGACGTGGCATAGAGAGGAGCGCTGCCTGTGCTGCTGCTGGTACAGTAAACTAATCTCCCCAGCGCTGATTTACCTCCCTCCCCCCTCACCCCCGGCCGCCGCCTGTCTGTGCGGGCGCCCCCCTGCCGCCTGTCTGTGCGGGCGCCCCCCTGCCGCCTGTCTGTGCGGGCGCCCCCCTGCCGCCTGTCTGTGCGGGCGCCCCCCTGCCGCCTGTCTGTGCGGGCGCCCCCCTGCCGCCTGTCTGTGCGGGCGCCCCCCTGCCGCCTGTCTGTGCGGGCGCCCCCCTGCTGCCTGTCTGTGCGGGCGCCCCCCTGCCGCCTGTCTGTGCGGGCGCCCCCCTGCCGCCTGTCTGTGCGGGCGCCCCCCTGCCGCCTGTCTGTGCGGGCGCCCCCCTGCCGCCTGTCTGTGCGGGCGCCCCCCGCCGCCTGTCTGTGAGGGCGGCCGGCCGCCTGTCTGTGAAGGCGACCGGCTGCCTCTCTGTTCAGGCCGCCTCTTTGTGCGGTCGGCCCGCGTCTCTCTGTGCGGCGGCCCGCCACCTGTCTGTGCGGGCGCCCCCCGCCGCCTGTCTGTGCGGGCGGCCCGCCGCCTCATTGTGCGGGCGGCCCGCCGCCTCTCTGTGCGGGCGGCTGGCCGCCTCTCTGTGCGGGCGACCGGCCGCCTCACTGTGGCTGCCTGCGTGTCCGTGCTGGAGGCCCGCCGGCTGCCTGCGGGTCCGTGCTGGAGGCCCGCCGGCTGCCTGCGTGTCCGTGCTGGAGGCCCGCCGGCTGCCTGCGTGTCCGTGCTGGAGGCCCGCCGGCTGCCTGCGTGTCCGTGCTGGAGGCCCGCCGGCTGCCTGCGTGTCCGTGCTGGAGGCCCGCCGGCTGCCTGCGTGTCCGTGCTGGAGGCCCGCCGGCTGCCTGCGTGTCCGTGCTGGAGGACCGCCGGCTGCCTGCGTGTCCGTGCTGGAGGCCCGCCGGCTGCCTGTGTGTCCGTGCTGGAGGCCCGCCGGCTGCCTGCGTGTCCGTGCTGGAGGCCCGCCGGCTGCCTGCGTGTCCGTGCTGGAGGCCCGCCGGCTGCCTGCGTGTCCATGCTGAATGGGTGTGGATGGGGAGTGGATATGGGCGTGACTGTGAAATGGGTGTGGTTAGGGGGCGTGGCCTAAAAATTTGCCACGCGCCGCAAACTTTGTCCCTCTTTCCCTTCTTTAAAAGTTGGGAGGTATGGACAAGATAAAGATTCCCAGATCACATCAGGACTACAAGATCCCAGGTACCTTCAGCTGCACCACAACTAATGTGGTGAACTTAATTATATGTACCAAATGTCCAACTGGGGGTCTATATGTAGGGGAGACAGGACAACAGCTCAGGACAAGGATGAATTCTCACCGCCACACAATTAGGGAAAAAAGAATAGATCTACCTGTGGCCAAACATTTTTGTAACCCAGACCACAGCATCATGGGCATGAAATTGCTGATATTGAAAGGGAATTTCAAGTCCCAGAAAGATAGGAGACTATGGGTGTACAAACTTATGATGACCTTTGACACATTCAGAGCAGGAATGAATGTGTCTCATGGATTCATGTCTTTTTACATCAATTAAGAGATGTGCTCCTCAGAGCATCTGGGGGCATCACAGCCCTGGACCAGACTCTAATCAGAGGGCAATGAAACTTTCACACTGCACTGCAGCAATATTTATGGCTACAACAGTTTGTTCTCTTGCCATAGTAATAGTTCTGGTTCACATAACTTGTTTTATTTACTGCCCCATTCTATGTCCTTTTGTGTATAAATATGTGACTCTTCAGATTTTGTATTATATTGTGCCTGAAGAAGAGACCTGAGCAGTCTCGAAAGCTTGCTATTATTACCATCTTTTCAGTTAGCCATTAAAAGGTATCAACCACTGAGGACTTCAGTTCTTTTAAACAATTTTTCATTCAACTTCTAAAATCCTGATTGACTATATTCAGCAGAGCTAGGTTACTTATAGGTTCTGGTTTGTATTCAAGGTTTTATCCCTTAATAAAAAAAAATCAAGAAAATGTCTGGCAATAATAAGTTAATCTGGCCAGACATTTTATAAATACATCTGCCAATAAGAAGTAAAACTAATAGTGAACTTTAAGGCCCTGTGCGCACTTACCGTTTTTTGCCGCAGATTTCCTGCGGTTTTGCTGCATGTTTCGCTGCATGTTATGTTCATAACATCTCTGCAGTGATTCACCAGCAAATCCGATGGGAAAAAAAATGCTGTGCGCACTATGCGGATTTTGACAGCTGCATGTTTTGCTGCGGGATTCCCACAGCAAAAAGAATTGCATGTCACTTCTTTTCCACACGTCGCTGCGGCATTTCACTCCATTTACTGCAATGTAATCGGGAAATCCCGCAGGGAATAATGCAGGTAGCAAATTCTGTGTGGTTCATTGCGTTTTCCTGCGTTATTCCCTGTGGTATTTTGCGTTTTCGGGACATAATGTTCATCACTGCCTGCGGTTTGCAAGGAAATTATGTCATTAGGACAGGAAGAGGACGCGGAGCAGAGAGTAAACACACACATCACAGACACAGACATAGAATACACACATATTGCACTCACACACAGACTCAGACATATAGAATACACATAGAAATCAAACGGACATATAAAAATAAAAAAACGTGTGCTCCACCGTATTTTTACTGTGCAGCCGAGGTAAACACACAGCGACGGCCCGGTATTCACAGGCTGGGGAGGGCGAGGGACAGGGTTAATGCCCCCCCGCCTCCCGCAGGCGAGAATATCAGCCCGCAGCTGCCTCGGGACTGTCGCATCCATTATGCGGCAGTCCCAGAGTGTCCCCGGCTCTTCCTGTTGCCGTGATGCGGTGGCAATCAGGGTAATAATGAGTTAATGGCAGCGCATCGCCGCTACTAAGTCCAGGCTTTAATCATGGCAGCGTCTATGAGACAGCTTTCATGATTAACCTGTAAGTAAAGTGAATAAACACAAAAAACGAAAAATCCTTTATTTTAAATAAAACACAAAAAAGCCCCTCTTTCACCCCTTTATTAACCCCCCCCCAAACACACAGCTCCGGCGTAATCCACACATGTCCCACGTCACTTGCATCCAGCCGTGACTGACACTGTACAGAATGTAGCCTCGTAGCGAGCCTACAGAGAGGTAACCACAGGTCATTTTCCACGGCCGGCAATGTGAACACACTATCGCTCAGGAGAAATGCAGCATGTCGATTGTTGATTGATCTGTCCTCTATCTATCCCTCTATCTATCCCTCTAAGAGAACAAGGAGAAGGAAGACACCGCATATAAATCAGGGGCACACCAACTCTAGTATAAATTTTTAACAAAAGCTTTGTTCAATGCACACAAGAGATAAAACCACTTAAAAAGACATGAAGGACATCAAACTCTGAGCGAGGCTTATCCCAGATGTAGCCATGGCAATAGGGGACAATAAGGAAATATATATGAATTCACATGTACATAAAAATATACAATAATAAAGGACCTGTGCATTGACACAATATATTTTTATGTATAAATAAAGTGACATATAGTAGAAATAATATACTGCAATAGTATCCTGTGCAACGGATAGATAGATACAATACAATATATCAAAGAAGACAATACTAGATGTATGGTGCAATTAGAAAACCAATAAGCTTCAAAGAAGCATAGCTGTGCTGGTATGCATAGAGCCAGAAATGGTAAGACAATACTACCTTGTCTGTTCAAAGGACACAATACAACATATGACACTGAGACAAAGCCCTATACCTCGATTGTGTGGGTGACCCACTCTGAGCTACATTCTGTGCTTTCCCGTATGGTAAAAGGTGTTTTCTGGACCTTGTGCTTCTTTTATTAGCCATCCTGTGCTATAGGGTTGGCGCCCTCTTATGGCTGCCCTGGGCAATAGTGCTTGATACTCATGATCTTATAGGTTGCATAGATATTAACTTGTCTGTAATATGATGCAATTTGCAGTATCCTGTCCTGTTATTTTTCAATTCCTGACACTTTGTCATGACCTATGCATGGGTAAATAACATCACTCTGCATTAGAGACGCATAGACCCTTTGTCCTATGTGATGCCACTGTCTTATCCCTTACCCTTTAATATTGGTACGACTAGGCATCACATCTTTGATTAACTAGGACCTTGCAGCAGGGTCTGTAGATATTGATATTTATTTCCAATTTTCTTGGTCTTGTTAAACCTCACCCTCCATCATTAATATTGACCATACCCCATACAATCGAGGTATAGGGCTTTGTCTAGAACATATAGAGACATACCTCTGTATAGCTTTTCTGTATGTAAATCCCATTTCTTTTAGGTGATTTCTTACAGTTTGGTCACAGACATTGACTCCAGTTTCCTCCCATTTGTTCCTCATTTGTTTTGTTGTGCATTTCCTGTTTTGGAGACATATTGCTTTGTTTCCTGTCTTTACGCTTTGATGTCTTCCTTGGTCTACCAGTATGTTTGCCTTTAACAACCTTCCCATGTTGTTTGTATTTGGTCCAGATTTTAGACACAGCTGACTGGGAACAACCAACATCTTTTGCAACATTGCGTGATGATTTACCCTCTTTTAAGAGTTTGATAATCCTGTCCTTTGTTTCAATTGACATCTCTCGTGTTGGAGCCATGATTCATGTCAGTCCACTTGGTGCAACAGCTCTTCAAGGTGTGATCACTCCTGTTTAGATGCAGATTAACGAGCAGATCTTATTTGATGGCGGTGTTAGTTTTGGGAATGAAAATTTACAGGGTGATTCCATAATTTTTTCCTCATAATTGAGTGATTCCATTATTTTTCCCCCTGTTTGGTCTTGAAAAGTAACCGTTACTGGCTAGCACATTATGTTTTCATGATTTTTTTAGTGTTTCTTAAAACCAGAAAGTTGCCATTTGAAATGACTTTAGTTTTGTGCCATGTCTGTGATCTGCTTTTTTTAAACAAACATAAACGACTGAATGAACATCTTCAGAGCCAGGTGAGTCCATAATTTTTGCCAGAGGTTTTATATATATGGTCTTACCATACAGTGTCAGGATTAGGATAAGGGAGGGAATGGGATAGGGATGAAATCCAAGTTCATCTCATTAACCTCATTGCATCTGAAAAAATGAAAATTATCATTAATTATTATTATACAAACCAGTCCATTTCTCTATTTAATTCCATAGTTGCCATCGTTTCTAGGGTATGTATCCAATAGCTTTCCCGTTTTTTAAGAAGCCTTGTTCTATAATCTGGAACTTCAACTGAGCAACCGTGTGCCTTCTTCTTTAAAATGTGATGGAATAAGAAGGATTTATGACTTGCTATGCGGTCTCTTGCATGCTGAGTTGTCTCCCCAACATACAAGAGGCCACATGGAAATTTTAGTATTTATATAACAAAATTGGAGTATATATATATAATAAAATTATAGTAGTTAAAGCCCACCCCACTACATAACCTCAGAGTCACGCTAAGGATAAACAGCAGCACCGAGGTGCGCAGTACATCAAGGTAATTTTCATTCTATTATCTCACTATCACATCTTTATTAGAGATGAGCGAACCGGTCGCGGTTCGGCTCGAGGTCGGTTCGCCGAACGGAGCTCCCGTTCGAGTTCGGTTCGTCGAACGTTCGACGAACCGAACTCGAACCAATAGGCTATAATGGGAGGCAATCACAAACACATAAAAAAGAGAATTTTGTTTACTTACCGTAAATTCTTTTTCTTATAGTTCCGTATTGGGAGACGCAGACATTGGGTGTATAGCTTCTGCCTCCGGAGGACACACAAAGTACTACACTCAAAAGTGTAGCTCCTCCCTCTGAGCTTATACACCCCCTGGAGAAACCAGATCTAGCCAGTTTAGTGCAAAAGCTGAAGGAGAATAGCCACCCACAAGTAAAAACAGAGCAAGAACCGGAACAACCGTAGCCTCTGTCTACGACAACAGCCGGTGATAACACGCGGAACAAGAAACTGCCAACAGGCAACAGGGAGGGTGCTGGGTCTCCCAATACGGGACTTTAAGAAAAAGAATTTACGGTAAGTAAACAAAATTCTCTTTTTCTTTATCGTTCCTATGGGAAACCCAGACATTGGGATGTCTCAAAGCAGTCCATGGGTGGGAATAAACAGAAAAACTGAGAAGTAGGCAGAGCCTAACTTCACAAGTGGGTGACAGCCGCCTGAAGGATGCGTCTGCCCAAGCTCGCATCTGCCGAAGCATGAGCATGCACTTGGTAGTGCTTTGAAAAGGTATGCAGGCTAGTCCAAGTGGCAGCCTGACAGACTTGCTGAGCCATAGCCTGGTGCCTGAAAGCCCAAGAGGCACCGACAGCTCTGGTCGAGTGTGCCTTGATCCCCGGCGGGGGAGGCACCTGAGAACCCAGGTAGGCATCCGAAATGGTGGACCTAATCCAACGGGCTAAGGTCGGCTTAGAAGCAGAGAGGCCCTTGCGCCGACCTGTGGTTAGCACAAAAAGAGAGGTGCACCGCCTAAGGGCAGCGGTGCGAGACACATAGATCTGGAGCGCCCGCACCAGATCCAGAGTATGCAACGCTTTTTCAAAGCGATGAACAGGAGCCGGACAAAAGGAAGGTAGGGTAATGTCCTGGTTAAGGTGGAAAGGAGAAACCACCTTAGTGAGAAAGTCCGGAGTCGGACGGAGAACCACCTTGTCTTGATGAAAAACCAAAAAAGGGGACTCCGAAGAGAGCGCAGCTAAATCAGATACTCTCCTGAGGGACGTTATGGCCACTAGAAAGACCACTTTCTGTGAAAGACGAAACAAAGAAACCTCCCTAAGAGGTTGAAAGGGGGGTTTCTGCAAAGCTGTGAGAACCAAATTGAGGTCCCAGGGATCCAAGGGCCGCCGGTAAGGCGGAATGATGTGAGACGCACCTTGCATGAAGGTGCGGACCTGAGCCAGCCGGGCGATACGCCGCTGGAACAGCACTGACAGAGCCGAGACTTGTCCCTTGAGAGAGTTGAGGGATAGTCCCAGCTGCAGACCGGACTGTAGAAAAGACAGAAGGGTCGGCAAGGAAAAAGGCCAAGGAGAATGGCCAAAAGAGCGACACCAGGACAGGAAAATCTTCCAAGTCCTGTGATAGATCTTGGCAGAGGAAGACTTACGGGCCCGAGTCATCGTGGAGATGACTTCAGGTGGGATACCAAAAGCCGTCAAGATCCAGGACTCAAGAGCCACGCCGTCAATTTGAGAGCTGCAGAATTCTGGCGGAAAAACGGACCTTGTGAGAGAAGGTCTGGACGGTCCGGAAGATGCCACGGCGCCTCTACGGACAGATGGAGCAGGTCTGGGTACCAAGCTCGCCTGGGCCAGTCCAGTGCAATGAGAATGACCCGACGGCCCTCCATTCTGATCTTGCGCAGAACTCTGGGCAAGAGAGCTAGAGGGGGAAACACGTAGGACAGACGAAACTGGGACCAGTCTTGAACCAGAGCGTCCGCTGCGAAGGCCTGAGGATCGTGGGAGCGAGCCACGTAAATCGGAACCTTGTTGTTGTGACGGGATGCCATTAGGTCCACGTCCGGAGTGCCCCACTTGCGGCAGATTGACTGAAACACTGTTGGATGCAGGGACCACTCGCCACTGTCCACGGTTTGACGGCTGAGATAATCTGCCTCCCAGTTTTCCACGCCTGGGATGTGGACTGCGGAAATGGTGGACTTGGAGTCCTCCGTCCATTGAAGGATACGTTGTACCTCCAACATTGTCAGGCGGCTGCGTGTCCCGCCTTGGTGATTGATGTAGGCAACCGCTGTCGCATTGTCTGACTGGACTCGGATGTGCTTGCCCGCCAATAAGTGGTGAAAAGCTAGGAGAGCCAGGAGCACCACTCTGGTTTCCAGCACATTGATCGAGAGGGCTGACTCGGACGGAGTCCAAGTGCCCTGTGCTCGGTGGTGGAGACATACTGCTCCCCAGCCGGATAGACTGGCATCCGTGGTGAGAATCACCCAGGACGGAGCCAGGAAGGAGCGTCCCTGAGACAGAGAGAGGGGCCGAAGCCACCACTGAAGAGAGCTCCTGGCTTGTGGCGACAGAGCCACTAACCTGTGCAAGGAGGAAGGCCGCTTGTCCCAACAGCGGAGAATGTCCAGCTGCAGAGGATGCAGATGGAACTGGGCAAAGGGAACAGCCTCCATTGACGCCACCATCTGACCCAGCACCTGCATCAGGTGCCTGATGGAATAACGGCGGGGCCTCACCAGAGAGCGCACCGCCAGTTGGAGGGATTGCTGTTTGATCAAGGGCAACTTCACAAGTGTCGGAAGAGTCTCGAACTGCATCCCTAGGTACGTGAGACTCTGGGTCGGAGTCAGAGTGGATTTGGGAAGATTGACCAGCCACCCGAATTGGGCTAGAGTGGCGAGAGTAAGCGAGACACTCCGCTGACAGTCTGCGCTGGATGAAGCCTTGACTAGAAGGTCGTCCAGGTAAGGGATCACTGCCAACCCTTTTAGGTGCAGGACCGCAATCACTGCTGCCATGACCTTGGTGAATACCCGAGGGGCCATGGCTAACCCGAAGGGGAGAGCCACGAATAGGAAATGTTCCTCTCCGATTGCAAAACGTAGCCAACGCTGGTGAGATACTGCAATTGGCACATGCAGATAGGCATCTCTGATGTCGATGGATGCCAGGAAATCCCCTTGGGTCATTGAGGCAATGACTGACCGCAGAGATTCCATGCGAAAATGCCGCACCTGAACATGCTTGTTGAGAAGCTTGAGATCCAGGATGGGCCAGAAGGAACCGTCCTTTTTGGGGACTAGGAAGACATTTGAGTAGAAACCCCTGAACCATTCCCAGGTGGGAACCGGTACAATTACTCCGTTGGCCTGCAAGGATGCCACGGCCTGAGAGAAGGCGGCGGCCTTGGAACAGGGGGGAGTTGACAGAAAAAATCTGTTTGGCGGGCTGGAAGAGAATTCTATCCTGTAGCCGTGGGAGATGACATCCCGCACCCACTGATCGGAGATGTGTTGAAACCACGCGTCTCCAAAGTGGGAGAGCCTGCCACCAACTAAGGACGTTGCTGGCGCGGACAGATAGTCACGAGGAGGCTGCCTTAGTGGCAGCAACTCCTGCGGTCTTCTGTGGACGCGCCTTTGTGCGCCAGTTGGATTTTTGGTCCTTGGCTGAGTTAGTGGACGAGGCCGAGGGCTTAGAGGACGACCAGTTGGAGGAACGAAAGGAACGAAACCTCGACTGGTTCCTACCCTGGACAGGTTTCCTGGTTTTGGTTTGTGGCATGGAAGTACTCTTCCCGCCAGTAGCTTCCTTAATAATTTCATCCAGTTGTTCACCGAATAGCCTGGACCCAGCAAAAGGGAGCCCAGCAAGGTACTTCTTTGAAGAAGCATCTGCCTTCCACTCTCGAAGCCACAAGATCCTGCGGATAGCGAGGGAATTAGCCGAAGCCACCGCAGAGCGGTGAGAAGCCTCCAGCATGGCAGACATGGCATAGGATGAAAAAGCGGAAGCTTGGGAAGTTAAGGCAACCATCTCGGGCATAGATTCCCTGGCGAGGGAATGCATCTCCTCTAGAGAAGCAGAGATGGCTTTGAGAGCCCACACTGCTGCAAAAGATGGGGAGAACGAGGCCCCTGCCGCCTCATATACAGATTTGGCCAGAAGGTCAACCTGACGGTCAGTGGAATCCTTAAGAGAGGTGCCATCAGCCACCGACACAACGGTCCGGGCTGAGAGCCTAGACACCGGGGGGTCTACCTTTGGGGAATGAGCCCACTCCTTGACCACCTCAGGTGGAAAGGGAAAACGGTCATCAGAACCACGCTTTGGGAAGCGTTTGTCAGGACAGGTCCTAGGCTTGGTCACAGCGGCCTGAAAACTGGAGTGGTTAAAGAACACACTCTTTGTCCTCTTAGGCAAGGTAAACTGGTGCTTTTCTGCCAGAGAGGGTTGCTCCTCTGATACTGGCGGATTGAGGTCCAGTACAGAATTAATGGACGCAATCAAATCACTAACATCTGAGTCACTTTCGGACAGATCAATGGGGCACATGGAGGTAGCATCCGAGCCCCCTGTAAAGGCATCCTCCTCGTCCTGCGAGTCAGCCTCTGAAACAGAGCCACGGGACGAGGAAGGAGAGGGAACCCTGCGTCTCTTCTTAGGAGGACGGGGTCTGGGACCAGATGAATCCTCTGTGAGCTCCGTTGAGAGAGCCCTAGCAGCAGAGGCACCCTGTGAGGGGGGCTGATGCATGTTCAGCAAAGTCCGGGACAGCTGTCCCATGGAGTCGGCAAAAGACTGGGAGATAGACCTGGTTAAGGATTCTACCCAAGCCGGGGGTTCAGCCACAGGAGCAGGAGCAGCCTGAGAGACCACTGGGGGTGAGACTCCAGGCTGAGGCACCGCCAGGTTAGAGCAGGCATCACAATGTGGAAATGTGCTCGGTTCAGGCAGCACGAGCTTACATGCAGTGCATACTGAATATAGCTTTGGAGCCTTGCTCCTCGTGTGAGACATGCTGCTGAAGTGGGGGCTCTGCTAGAGTGACCCCCAGAGAGTATATACAGAGGCCCACAACCAGAGGTTGTGGCTTACCAGACCGCTGAGCGGTGTTGTGTGCCCTCCAGATCCCAAAGCCCGGACCCCCAAGCACCTCAGCAGGGATGCTGCAGCCAGTGATGATCGCAGAGGAAAAACGCTGATAAAATGGCGCCGGAGCGAGGAGAGGTGGCGGGACCAACTCTGAGAGCGGGATCTGGAGGGCCAAAGAGACTTACAGGGGAGGAGACATGTACTCAGTGAGGAGTGTCTCTCCCCTGTGTAAAACGGCCGCTGGGCGGAGCCGCACTGTCCCTCTGCATGAATGACATGCGAGGGCAGTGAAACCGAAAGTAGGCCTCCGGCGAAGCCGGGGCCTAAATTTGAGCGGTGCGGCCGGCACGCAGGCACCATCGGCGCGGTTCTCAGGCGAAAGCCAGAGAACCGGCCGGAAATGTCAGAAAACTCACTCAGCACACTCTCCCACCATAATAAAGTACAGGGACCCCCAGAATATAAACGTCTCAGGTACTTAGCTTGCTGAGATGCAGGGCCAGGTCCCTGGGGATGAGTGCTCCGTCCAGCAGGATCCTGAAGGGCTGCGGATGGAGACCGGTCTCCTGCAAAGCATGGAGAGCCGTGCTGGCTCCCACTTCAAGCCAGAGCCCGAGGGATGGTGAAGGAGCACGGCATGTAAGGCTCCAGCCTTGGAATCAACCTTAAGAGCATCGCCGACACAGTGGGGTGAGAAGGGACATGCCGGGGGTCCAGACTTGGACCCGCTTTTCTTCAAACTCTTTCCAAAAATAAAAAATCAGATGAGAATGCATGTGTGGATGTATGCCTCCTGAACACAAAGCAATGAACTGGCTAGATCTGGTTTCTCCAGGGGGTGTATAAGCTCAGAGGGAGGAGCTACACTTTTGAGTGTAGTACTTTGTGTGTCCTCCGGAGGCAGAAGCTATACACCCAATGTCTGGGTCTCCCATAGGAACGATAAAGAAAATGCATTATAAATGTACACATACAGTAAATAAACATTGCCATAACACTTACCGGTCCCCGCGATCCCTCCTGCACTCCTGTCCTCCTGTCTCCTGCCGCTATTCCATTCGATGATCGCTGAATCCTCCCGGTGACCGGCACTGCCAGCAGAGAAGCAGGACCTATTGTGACGTCAAAATAGCCATGTGACCAGTCACGTGGCTATTATCTCATTGGCTACAGACTGGTCACATGACTATGACGCGTCATGTAGGACCTGCGAGTGCATCTCTCCGGTACACGGTGCACATTTGTGTATCGCCGTGTACCGGCGATATGCTCTAGCACACGGTCGACTCCCCGTTCCGTTAGGGACCGGATGACACAGCCGGTCATTAACGGAGATCACCGTTGCCATAGCAACGCAGTTAGCGGTGACATCACCACTAACCGCGGCTCCGGGAGCACCATTGCTATGGTAACGTGTCTGTCAGCATTACCGCTGTTACCGCTAGCAGCACTGATCACTCACGGAGTGAAGCCTGCACGCTGCTTCCCGATTGTAGTGAGGATTGTAGTGAGGATGAGGTGCCCCAGCCCATCAAGTGATGGGCTGGGGCACCTCATCCTCACTACAATCGTCACTACTACTACACTATAAACTGAAAAATAAGGAGCGCTGATAGTGTAATACCAACAGATCAGTGAGGTAGATCAGGAAAAATACACTCACCTGAAAAGGTTGTGAGATAGTCACAACCACTGATAGAGCATAGGATGAAGGCGTCTGCTGCAGCCCCACAAGGATGTGCATACAAATCAGAGTGAAGAGGGGGTTAATGCTGCGCATCAGCCAAAATGAAGATGTAGCACGTTGATGTTATAAACGTATTCTTTTATTCCATCGGTCTACGCGTTTCGAGGATACACCTCTTCTTCAGGACCAGTGCATCAACATAGTATCATAGGATACTATGTTGATGCACTGGTCCTGAAGAAGAGGTGTATCCTCGAAACGCGTAGACCGATGGAATAAAAGAATACGTTTATAACATCAACGTGCTACATCTTCATTTTGGCTGATGCGCAGCATTAACCCCCTCTTCACTCTGATTTGTATACTACTACACTAGTGAGGATTGTAGTGAGGATGAGGTGCCCCAGCTCATCAAGTGATGGGCTGGGGCACCTCATCCTCACTACAATCGTCACTACTACTACACTAGTGAGGATTGTAGTGAGGATGAGGTGCCCCAGCCCATCAAGTGATGGGCTGGGGCACCTCATCCTCACTACAATCCTCACTACAATCCTGAAGTGCAATTTCTTCAAATTCATTTAAAGGCACTTGGAACGCTGAAATTGCTGCTTATAATTTAAGCCTCTATTAAAAACCTCTTATCAGCGCTGGTTTATTGGGGATTTATTGGGCTGACAGGGGGTAATAAAGATGGAGTCTCTAATCTGTCTGTGTATTTATTTCTATTAAAGTATTTTTTCTCTGTGTGGTGTCTTTTTTTTAACCCTTTATTGGAGATTCTTAATGGCCGGGTCAAACGTGCCTGACATTAAGAATCTCTGGCTTAATACTGGCTAGTAAAACAAAGCCAGTATTAACTCATGATTACCCAACAAGCCACCCGGCTCCAGGGCTGTTGGAAGAGTTGGATACAACGCCAGATGATGGCGCTTCTATGAGAGCTGCCCCCAACCCCCAGTTGCCTATTTGTACCCGGCTGGGAACCAAAAATAAAGGGAAGCCCTTTTTTTATTATTTCATGAATTTCATGAAATAATTAGAAAACAAATGACGTAGGCTTCGCCCCATTTTTGTGTCCACCCAGGTACAACTAGGCAGCTGGGGATTGGAATCCGCAGCACAGGTTGGCCTGAGCTTTCTGGGCCCCACTGCTGTGAATTGCAGTCTGCAGCCGCCTCAGAAAATGGCATTTTCATAGAAGCGCCATCTTCTGACTCTGTATCCAACTCTTCCAGCACCTGCCTGCTATACCTGGCTAGCATACAAAAATATGGCGAAGCTCACGTCCTTTTTTTGTAGTTTTTTGGCAAAAAAAATAAAAAATGCTTCCCTGGATTTTCCATTGCCAGTGAAGGTAACACCAAGCAGTGGGGGTTAGCAGCCAGTAGCTGCTTGGATTACCCTTAGCTAGCAATACAAAAAATGCAGCGGGAGCCCATATATATTTTTTTTTAATTATTTATTTAAATAACTAAAAACAAAATGGGCTTCCCTGTATTTTGATTGCTGGACATCACAGTGCTGTAAAAATAAATCTTTAAAAAAAATGACGTAGCGCTCCGCGGTATTTTTGATTCTCAGCGCAGATAAAGCAGACAGCTATGGGTTGCCACCCCCATCTGCCTGCCGTTACCTTGGTTGGCAATCAAAATACAGGGAAGCCCATTAATTTTTTCTATTTAAAAAATAGTTAAAAAAAAAATGACGTTGGGTCCCCCCATTTTTGATAGCCAGCTAGGGTAAAGCAGACGGCTGTAGCCTGAAAACCACAGCTGGCAGCTTTACCGTGGTTGGGGATCCAATGTGGAGGTCCCCCCAGGCTCTTTTTTTATAATTATTTTATAAATATTAATAATTACACAAAAAAAGTAGGGTCCCCCCCAAATTGGATCACCAGCCAAGGTAAAGCGGACAGCTGTGGTCTGGTATTCTCAGGGTGGGAAGGTCCATAGTTATTGGGCCTTCACAGCCTAAAAATAGCAGGCCGCAGGCACCCCAGACGTGGCGCATCCACTAGATGCGCCAATCCTGGCGCTTCACCCCAGCTCATCCCGTGCCCTGGTGCAGTGGCAAACGGGGTAATAAATCGGGTTGATACTAGCTGTAAAGTCACCTGAGATCAAGCCCAGCAGTTTGTGATGTCATGGCGTCTATTAGATACCCAACATCATAAAATGTCAGTACTAACAAAAAAAAAAAAAAAAATCGACAAAAGAAATTTATTTGAAAAAACAGTCCCCAAAACATTTCCTCTTTCACCAATTTATTGTAAGAAAAAAAATAAAGGGGTCCCACGACGACTCTGGACCGTCTAGAATATGGGGGGGAGACACTCAGGGAACGTATCCCCCATTTTCTAGGAGTGTGGACCCTTCATGTGAGGAGTGTGGGTGCAATGAATCTGCACTCACTCTCCCCGGGTCCACAGCAGCAGAGTCCATGTCGTAATGGTTGCTACCAAAGCTGCAATGCCCTGCTCATGAGGTAAGGGCATGCCTAATCAGGAGAACTACTGTAGAGGAAGCTCTGCTTACTGGTATATAGGTGCTCAGAGGTAATAATAGATAAAATTAGTGAGTAACCTCGGCACTCTAAATCTCCCAGACTAAGTCAGTAAGTCACAACGGATAGTAATGCAAAATCACTCTTTATTGGTCCGTATTAAGAAAAAAATTTTTTTCATAAGCATATATGTTTTTGTCCAAAACAAGTTACAAATGACGTTTCGGCCTGAGCCTTTGTCAGATTGGACTTATCTGCATGTAATCCTGAAAAATGACAATAATCAGTATCACATAAGAGTGAGAGAACAATAACATAAACTCGAACAATGTAGAGGTACAATTGGGATGCAGCAAAAAAATTGCAACACAGCAAGAAATGAAACACATGATACAAATGTCATAATACAGTACAAGGACAATATAGTAATGACAAATATGGGGTCAGAGTAGGCTTAGACAGCTCTGGTACGAAAGAGATGTCAATCATAAAGTAACATGTGCGGTAGGTGTAGAGCTACACTATGCATGGCAGAGCTAATGGGTAGACCGACCATAGAAAAAGAACGGAGAAAAAGTGGAGAAAAAGTGGAGAAAAAGTGGAGAAAAAGTGGAGAAAAAGTGGAGAAAAAAATGGAGAAAAAGTGGAGAAAAAGTGGAGAAAAAGTGGAGAAAAAGTGGAGAAGAAGTGGAGAAGAAGTGGAGAAGTGTTTGTTCATGCCAGATGGGAGATAAATAATTTTTTACCGGCGCTGTCATTTACTGTAACGTGATCATCGGTGTACGGTGTATACCTGTGATCACGTGAGCGGGGACCGGAAAAAACATCCTGAATCATGATCTCCAGGGTCTTAGCTAGCCCTGAAACCCCGGAGATTTTCTGACGCCGGGGGCGTTATTCACTTATTTCTGCCTGCTGTTTATAAACGGCAGATCAGAATAAGGCTACATTAACACGACCGATCCATTTTTGCGGTCTGCAAAAAACAGTCCGTTTTTTTTCACGGGTGCATCCGTGTGGCATCCGTTTCCGTTCCGTAGACGGTCCGTATGTCATCTGTTTGTCATCCGTGTGCCTTCCGTTTTTTTGTGTACTGCAAAAAAACTGAAGGAGGGAAGATACATAAATTTACCCAGGATCCATAGCTTCATCCTACATGAGGCGGTCACATGTTCACTCCAGTGCCATTTTCTACTGCTTTTCACAGCGTAGAGCGCTCTGGTGATTTTCTTGTGCTTGTGCACTTCATATCAGTCTTTTCTGTCATTATAATGGCAGAAAGACACATAATGTCCCACTCTCCTGCATTTTGTAATTTTGCACCCTTTGATGCCTTTCATGTGGCACTAAGGGGTGCTTAGCTTTGTATTTAGCCAAAAAAATGAAAAAAAAAAATGACGTAGGGTTCCCCCTAGTTTTGTAGCCAGCTAGGGTAAAGCAGACGGCTGCAGCCTGCAGACCACAGCTGGCAACCTCACCTTGGCTGGTAATCCAAAACTGAGGGCACCCCACGCTGTTATTTTAAATTAAATAAATAATTAAAAAAAAAAAACACGTAGGGGTCCCCCCAAAATTGGATCAACAGCCAAGGTAAAGCAGACAGCTGGGGTCTGATATTCTCAGACTAGGGAGGTCCATGGTTATTGGACTCTCCCCAGCCTAAAAATAGCAGGCCGCAGCCGCCCCAGAAGTGGCGCATCCATTAGATGCGCCAATCCTGGTGCTTCGCCCCAGCTCATCCCGCGCCCTGGTGCGGTGGCAAACGGGGTAATATATGGGGTTAATACCAGATGTGTAATGTCACCTGGCATCAAGCCCTGGGGTTGGTGAGGTCAAGCGTCTATCAGATACCCGACATCACCAACCCAGTCAGTAATAAAAAAAAATAGACGACAAACACATTTTTATTTGAAAAAACACTCCCCAAAACATTCCCTCTTTAACCAATTTATTAGAAAGAAAAACAAATCCAGGTCTGGTGTAATCCAAGGGGTTGCCATGACGATCCACACTGTCCCAGTCAATGAAGAGCAGAATGTTCCCCATTGGCTGGGAGAGCAATGCAGTGACCTGAGCTAACATCAATGGGTCAGCCCAGGTCACTGCAGGGGATGACAAGTGCTGCTGTCAGCGAGGTACATTACCTGCGCTGATCTCCAGCACACTGACAGCACCTGTCACTGAGTTCAATGACCTTCACAGCCAAGTATCGCGAGAGGCCCGTGACATCACCGCTAGTCAGTCTCGGGTCGGAAGCGAGGGGTGATGTGACAAGCGGCGGCCATGGAGGACAGTGACAGCGCTGAGGTCGGGATGGCGGGACTTCATCACCACAGGTAAGCCGAGCGGGACCATGTGTGCAGAGTGTGTGTGTGTGTGTATGTATGTGTACATGCCGCTGGCAGGAGGGGGCGGAGCGAGCTGAGCGGGGAAGTGTGGGCTTCCTGCACGTAACTAGGATAAACATCGGGTTACTAACCAAAGTGCTTTGCTTGGATACCCGATGTTTATCTTGGTTACCAGCTTCTGGCAGGCTGCCAGCGATGGCTCCTGCACACTGTAGCTGTAAAAAGCCCTGCTTTTTGCTGCTAGAACCGTTCTCGAATGTATCTAGAACTATCGAGCTTTTGCAAAAAAGCTCGAGTTCTAGTTCGATCTAGAACAGCCCCCAAAATCACTCGAGCCGCGAACTGGAGAACCACGAACCTAGAACCGCGCTCAACTCTAATCTTTATACCTTCTTTCGCTACAGAATATGTGTTAAATACTGTATATACTTAATCATTTCAGGAAACCCTCACTACTTCACATATTTTCATATACACAGGAGATTAACATTAGAAGGTAATACATTTCTTCTTAAATATTACCATTTCCTTTTTCCTAATCCTCTTCCCTCTATTGATTTTCAAGTTATACGTTCACTAATATAACTAAGTATAATAAAAGCATGAATTGCAGTATTGTAATATGAACATATACTAAACATTAACCTGTAAATATATAGTTGCTTCAGCATTTCAAATTGACCATTATATAGTGTTATACAGTTTTTATTTTTTCCATTATTCATATAATTTGAAGAATCTATGTTTTGGATCTATAGTAAAATCTAAAATGGTACTATATTATTGTATTATGTAAAATGTATATATTGTATATTTGTGCAAATATGTACTTAGAAAATGTTCTTATTTCTTCTTAGCGACTACGTGAGCAAGGCTGTTCAAAGCCAAAACGTAGGATTTGGTCGCATTTCACACTATATTCTCCTATGAAAATAAATTAATATACTTCCCTTGCATAAGAATTATTTTGTGTGCAGTGTATATTCATTGACTGTATACTGGGTGTTCCACCCATACACTTGCACCAGAAAAAAACGACTGAGAGTGCACACCATTCCCCCTTTAATTGATTCCAGACATGAGCATTTCGGTTGATCTCAGCTGTGTAGCTGTGATCAAGAGAAATGAATGCGTGATCAGACTGCTGATCCATAGGCCCCTTTAAGACGTCCATGTTTCAGATACATGTGACATTCGTTTTTAACACGGTTGCCACACATACCTATGTTATTCTATGATGTCACTCACACAACCGTGTTTTCACATGGATCGTGTGGCCCCGGACATACACAAGGAGACATGTCCATTTTTTCTCCAGCAGCATGGGTGTCACACGGATCACACACTGATGTTATCTGTGTGACATCATTGTGACACATACCGGAAAAAACACGTGTTTTTGAAATAAAATGATTTTCTATACTCACCTGTCTCCAGTGCTATTGTCTTCGGCGCTGCTGTCACTTGCTTCCGACTCCGTTCATTATACTCATTGCATATTCACTGCACCAAGGACCTGTAAGCAGCAGCGTCACCAGAGACATCAGCATCGGGGACAGCATCGCCGGGGACAGGTGAGTATCCAGCAGTGTGTGTGCAGTGACGTCAGGACTGGAGGTCATTGGAGTATCCAATAAACTCGGATAACCTTCATGGGTTCATCAGAGTATATTGGGAACTCCGATGAACCCGTGATGCTACTGCTGCGACACCCGCCGTATGTTCGTCGACAAACTGAGGAGAGACTGAACCCAAAATTTGTTAAGACATCAGTGAGAGGTAGTGGAGGAAATCTCATGATTTGGGGAATGTTTTTTGCAGCAGGAGTTGGACATCTCATACAGCTGCATTGCAAAGTGAATGTAAGTGTGTATTAGAACCTTCTTCAACAACACGTGGTTGCTTACTTGCTTTCATCACTCAATCAGCCATCAATATTCATGCACGACAATGTCCCCGTCACACAGCAAAAGGGGTAAAGCTGTTCCTTGAAATCTTTCTCTGTGCTACAGTCATTGTTGTGAGCAAGGATGGTTGATCTTAGGGAGATCAATATCCACCAATGCGGAGACACCATCACGTGTTTCTCAATGCAGTGATTCTAGAGCAATGCCCCATTGGAAATATTCAAAGCAAAAAGGCCTGCGGAGACACCATCACATGTTTCTCAACGCTGGCAGGAAACTAGCCAGGTCTTTCACCGGGAAGGAACAACCACGGGAAGGGCAGTCTCCAGTCAAGGAGACCACCTATGCCAAACATGGTATCCATCCACAGACAGCCGTTTCGGGGTATTTTCCCCTCATCAGTGTGGAGTAGGAATCTGGCTAGTGGGAGCATTGCCTAGTAAAAGACTATGTGAGCAAGAATGGTTGACCTTAGGGAGATCAGCATCCACCACTGCGGAGAAACCATCACGTGTTTCTCAACTGTTACGGGGGGCTGTCTGATAATAAATCCTAAAGGCATGTCAGACAGTCAGGGTCCACCGTGCAAAGACTCTGCTGCAGACTATGGCAGAGGATAAGGGGTATATAAGTGTGCCACTGTAAAAAATAATAGCACAAGTGCAGAGTGCAATACCTCTGTTAAACTCACAGAGGAATATAATTAGAAAATAAAGTAATTCCTCCCTTACTTGGAGGGTGTGTGGAATGGTCTCTGTTAAAGATCACAGAGACAAAAGCAGTGAGTGGGAAATGGCACCTACCTAGGTCCGTTCCTCTAGTGGTGCCAGGAGACGGACAGCAGCGTAAGCCACACAAAGCTCCTACCTGCGTTCGCTCCACTAGTGTGCGAGGACACGAACCACTAGATATGGCACCTGCCTAGGTCCGCTCTTCTAGTGGTGCAAAAGAGATGGACAGCATCGTAAGCCGCACAAAGCTCCTACCTGCGTTCGCTCCCCTAGTGTGCGAGGATACGAACAACTGCCAGACGCAGTATAAGGAACGTTACCCTAGCGACAACGTCCACCTACGAGTAGAATCACAGGGCCCAGCCGGACCATGTGCCTCAGGCACCTGCCTATGTCCGCTCCACTAAGAGGTAAGGATACGGACTGCAGCCGAAGCTGTAAGGTATAAGAACGCTACCCTGCCGGTAGCGCTCACCTAACATAGACAGAGAGATGCCTAGAGAGACGTGCACAGGGAGTCTACCTTCATGCATGAACCAAGAGGACTGAGCGCCGGGCGGCGTGCGTCAGGGTCTTATATAGACTCTGTGCCTCATCCAAGATGGAGGACACCAGAGCCAATCAGCTGAAAGAATGACAGCAATGACGTCACACTGGCCTATCACCGAGCAAAGCGTCACAAGCACATGACCAGCGACCAATCGGCATAGAAGGTGTCAGAGACATGTGACCACTGGTCACAAGCACATGACCAGTGGCCAATCAGCTTAGAAGGTGTCAGAGACATGTGACCTCGTGTCAGCGATGATGTCACCCGCACATGTGCAATGGCTCCAAGATAGGACTTAGTCTCCAGCGCTTGCACATGTGCAGTAGCAAGAAATCCGGACATAGTCTCCAGAGCCACAGCAACCGTAACAGTACCTCCCCCTCAAGGGCCCCCCTCCCGGCGACGCAGGTAATCGGCAACTAAGTCGGGAGCATGGACAGCCTCCTCAGGCTCCCAAGAGCGATGTTCCGGGCCATAGCCCTTCCAATCTATCAATAAGAACCTGCGCCCTCTAACCATCTTAGAACCAACTATGGCTCGTACCTCATAGCTAGAGCGAGAGGAATCAGAGGCAGGAGAGTGCACTTCACGAGCGTAAAATAGCCGGCTTTAGCAGTGAAACATGGAATTTGTAATGGATCCTAAGATGGACGGGTAACTTCAATTGGTAGACTACAGGATTTACCTGTCGAAGAACCTCATAAGGACCCAGGAAGCGAGGAGCAAATTTGACAGAGCTCACTCTAAGTTTCACGTGTTTTGCAGAGAGCCACACAAAATCCCCTGGAGAAAAGACAGGAGCCGGGCGACGAAACCGATCGGACACCGTCTTCATACGGTCCTTAGCTGCTTGGATCGACTCTTGAGTCCGATCCCAAACCTCTCTGGCATTAGTTGCCCAGTCGGCCACAAGAGGAGAAGGTGCAGCAGCGGGAAACGGTACCGGTACCCTAGAGTGTTGCCCATTATTGAGTACGAATGGTGTCTGCCCAGTGGCCTCAGCCAGCGAATTGTTAAGGGCAAATTCTGCCCAGGGCAGGAGGGAGGACCAGTTATCGTGGTTCTCAGCAACAAAGTGTCGAAGGTATATAATCATGGATTGATTGGTACGCTCAACCAAACCATTGGTCTCTGGATGGTATGCCGAAGAGAGATTCAACTCAATCTGCAGAAGGCTACAAAGATCTCGCCAGAAACGGGAAGCAAATTGCGGGCCTCTATCACAAATGATACGATCTGGCATCCCGTGAAGCCTAAAGACATGCTTGGCTAGTACCCTGGAAGACGGAATTCTCGATAACGGTACGAGATGAACCATCCGGGAGAAATGGAACGTAATGACCCACACAAATCTATGTCCCTGTGAACATGGAAGATCACCCACAAAGTCCATGCCTACCACCTCCCATGGTCTATCTGGCACTGGTAAAGGATGCAAGAGCCGAGCCGGTCTCTGCCGTAATGGACGGTTGCGAGCACACGAGTAGCAGGAACCGACATATCTCTTGACGTGGCTGGCTAAGTGTGGCCACCAATACCACCTCTCCAGTAACTCTCGTGTCCGCCTAATACCAAAATGCCCACCCACCTTTGAGGTGTGGGCCCACGACAGTATATCATTCTGTCGATCAGGCGGCACAAAGGTCTTGCCCGGTGGGATTTGGTCTAACGTCACAGGGGAGAGCGTATGAAAAACCCTGGAGGGAAGGATAAGACGAGGTTCGTCAATCTCTTCCTGGGTAGAAACCATAGAGCGAGACAGAGCGTCTGCCTTGTTATTCTTACTCCCAGACAGATAGTTGATGGAGAAGTGAAAGCGGGAGAAAAACAAGGACCAGCGGGCTTGGCGAGGATTCAGACGTTGAGCGGTTTGTAAGTACGTCAGATTCTTATGGTCTGTATAGACCTGGAAAGGATGTTTCGCTCCTTCCAGCAAGTGACGCCACTCCTCCAAGGCTAATCTCAGGGCGAGCAGTTCCCTATCCCCAATGGTATAGTTTCTCTCTGCCGGTGAAAAGGTTTTAGCAAAGAAGAAACACGGCCTTTTTCTACCTGCACCGTTCTTTTGATACAAGACCGCACCAGCATCCACTGAAGAGGCATCAACCTCCAAGAGGAAGGGCTTATTCTCATCGGGTCTTTGAAGAACGGGAGCAGTTGAAAAGTGTCTTTTTACTGCCTCAAAAGCCTGGGATGTCTCAGTAGACCAGACTTTTGGATTAGCACCTTTCTTAGTCAAGGCCACCAAAGTAGAGAAATGGGGTATGAACTGCCTGTAATAATTTATGAATCCTAAGAAGCGTTGCACCGCCTTCAAGGAATGAGGTTCGGACCATTCCAGGACAGCAGAGAGCTTCGCAGGATCCATAGCCAGACCCTCTTGTGAGATAATGTAGCCCAAAAAAGGCAAGGATGACTGCTCGAATACACATTTTTCGAGTTTAGCAAACAAAGAGTGCTCCCTTAAACGGGAAAGGACACGAACGACAGCCTGACGATGAGTCTCCAGATCAGGAGAAAAAATCAGGATGTCGTCCAGATACACCACGACCGAGGATAACAGTAAATGCCTGAACACATCGTTTACGAAGTCCTGAAATACTGCGGGTGCATTACATAAACCAAAAGGCATGACGAGGTATTCATAGTGACCGTCTCGGGTGTTAAAAGCGATCTTCCATTCGTCCCCCTCTCGAATTCGTACAAAGTTATACGCACCCCGCAGATCCAACTTCGTAAAAACCTGAGCTCCCCTCAGTCTGTCAAAGAGCTCCAAAATTAAAGGTAACGGGTATTTGTTCTTTATTGTGATTGCGTTGAGACCCCTGTAATCTATGCAGAGACGCAAATCACCCTCTTTCTTCCGAACAAAGAAAAACCCAGCTCCCGCGGGAGAGACAGACTTATGAATTAACCCCTTCTCTAAACTCTCTCTTATATAGGTCGACATGGCCTCCGACTCAGGTATCGACAGGGGGTAAACCCTGCCCTTAGGTGGAACCGAACCTGGGATAAGGTCTATGGCACAGTCATACGGCCTATGGTGTGGAAGAACCTCAGCACCCTGTTTGGAGAACACGTCAGCGAAATCCAAATAGGGTGTAGGTATGGGAGAGAGATCAGTTGATGCAACCACAACGACCTTAGGTGGTAAGGGAAGACATTGGGACTGACATTTCGAACCCCAACTAAAAATGCTGTCGGACTCCCAGTCAATGTGAGGAGCATGAGTCCGAAGCCATGGGAGACCCAGAAGGACGTCGTCTATACCCTCAGGCAAAACAAGAAAAGAAATCTCCTCTATGTGACCCTGAGGCAGGGAAAGGCGCAAGGGAACTGTCCTCAATGTAATGGAGTCAGACAACATAGTCCCATTAACAACACGGACAGGAATAGGCGCCTCTAACATGATAGAGGGAATATTGTGTCTTTTTACAAATCCTGAGGACAGAAAAGTCCCGTCAGCTCTGGAATCCACAAAAGCCATAATAGGCCATGTATTCTCAGAGAATGAGAGCTGACCTGGGATACTACAATTAGAGGGTGCAGAAGACGTCTCTAGTAACCCCCCTCTAATGGTTACTAGGCCTGGGAGTTTCCCTGACGACTAGAACACTTGTTGGCATAGTGCCCAGCCTGACGACATATGTAACATATAGGAGGACCAGATTTGCGTAGTCTGGAGGACGTATGACCTAACTCCATAGGAGTGGGAGATGTTTCAGATGCTGTGGAAGATGGTAGTGGACCCTCAACAACTGGAATAGCCCGATGCTTAGGGCGTGAGGAAGAGACCTCGAGTCTACGTTCCCTATGGCGTACGTCGATCCTCGTTGCTACTGTGATCAAGTCCTCCAGAGAAGCAGGGACCTCACGAGTAGCAAGGGCATCCTTGACATAGCCTGCCAACCCTCTCCAGAAGATAGGAATCAACACCTTCTCTGGCCAATCTAGTTCTGCCACCAGAGTTCTAAAAGCAATAGCATAATAACTAGTGGATAACGAACCCTGAGATAGATCTAAGAGTCTCAGGACCGCATCATGGGTAACCTGCGGACCCATGAATACCGCTTTAAGAGCATCAAGAAAGTCTTGATGTCTCAGAGTAACCACATCAGAGCGCTCCCATAAGGGTGTCGCCCATTCTAAGGCTTTGTCCTGAAGTAAGGAGATGATAAAGCCTACTCTGGACCTCTCCGTAGAGAAGCGAGAAGAGTTGACCTCTAGGTGTATCTGACACTGACTAATGAAACCACGACATGATCTGGCATCGCCACAATATCTGTTTGGCAGAGCAAGTCGAGGATCATGTGCAGATGTCACCATGGTCTGAGGTTTATCCTCTATACTGTTAGGGCCAGGTGGATGGGCAGACCCGGGAGGTGGATCCACTGGGCCGAACTCCCCGATGAGGGCAAGGGGTCCGGTAGCCGGAGCACTATAGGTAGCAGGACAGTCCGCGCACAAGAGCACAATGGAGAAGTCCCTGGGACTACGGGGTCACTGAAGGTAGTCCGGGTGACGGAGCTCAGGTTCGGAAGCCGGGATAATGTCAGGCGGGGTCCGGAACCGTTGGAGCGAGATGACGGGTCACCGCAGGGAACGGAGATGGTACGGACTGTCAGGATGGCAGATAGGCAGCGTTCGGGGTTCGGGATTCGGCAGGACCGGATGGCAATGCAGGATCGGCTCTAGAAGAGAGAGAGGTAAGTATCTCACAGGAACACAAGGAGACCTGACTCCTAGCTTGGGAAACACGAAGAACAGGCCCCGCCCCCTTGGACATTAAACCCCTTTATACCCTGTACCTGTGTGCATCATTTCCTATCAGTGGACACTGGCCCTTTAAGAAAGGGTCAGTGACCGTGCGCGCGCCCTAATGCGCATGCGCGCGGCCCGGGTGCCAGAAGCCAGAGCAGGAAGCTGAGAGGAGGAAGCAGCAGAGCCGGGCTGGGGCTGGGAAGCCGACGGGCGCCGGGAGCGGGGACCAGGAGGCCTGGGAAGCGCGGGCAATGGAGGCTGGAGAGCGGGGAGCGTGGCAGGTGAGCCAGGGAGCGGAGCAGAGGACCCGGGGAGCGTGAAAGTACTCCCCCCCCCACGACCCCCTCCCCGCAACCGGGACAGGAAGGCACGGATCAGAGGAGTGCCCACATTCTCCCTGGGCTCCCAGGACCTATCCTCAGGACCATACCCTGCCCAGTCCACCAGAAAGAACTGCCGACCCCGTACGGTCTTCATGGCCACGATATCCCTTACCGCATAGATGTCGTCATCAGCAATAGGAGGAGGAGCCGAACTGGCAGCAGCGGAGAAGGGACCAAGGACAACCGGCTTAAGCAGAGAGACGTGGAAGGAGTTAGGTATCCTCATCGTGGCCGGGAGCTGCAGTTTGTAGGAGACCTCATTGATCTTGCTGAGGACTTTAAACGGCCCGATGTAGCGAGGTCCCAGCTTGTAGGATGGTAGCTTCAATCGGACGTACTTGGAAGCAAGCCAGACGAGATCTCCAGGGGAGAAACACGGAGGATCCAGACGTCTCTTGTCTGCGTGTCTCTTCATCCGCAGGGATGCACGTGCAAGGGACGCCTTAACTGAGTCCCAAATGGTTGTGAAGTCACGGACTACAGCATCAGCAGCAGGGATATCCGAGGAAGAGGATACAGGCAATGGGACAGAAGGCTGAAGTCCGTAGACGACATGGAAGGGAGAGCTGGAGGAGGACTCACTGACGTGGTGATTATGGGAGAATTCAGCCCAAGGAAGAAGCATGGACCAATCGTCATGATGGGCGTTGACGTAGTGACGTAAGAAAGAGGTCAATATCTGATTGACCCGTTCCACTTGGCCGTTCGACTGAGGATGGTAGGCAGAAGAAAAGTCCAGAGTCACTCCCAGATGTTTGCAGAGAGCCCTCCAGAAGCGGGAGGTGAACTGAGTTCCTCTGTTGGACACAATGTGTGATGGAAAGCCATGCAAGCGGAAGATGTGATGTATATAGGCGTCCGCGAGTTCCTGGGCAGAGGGCAGTCCAGCCATAGGGACGAAATGGGCCATTTTAGAGAACCGATCCACCACGACCCATATAACTGTGTGTCCGGAGGACAATGGCAAGTCCGTAATAAAGTCCATCGCAATGTGTTGCCAGGGAACTGAGGGTATAGGCAGAGGCAGAAGACGGCCATATGGCAGGTGTTTGGGCGTCTTGTTCCTGGCACAAGAAGAGCAGGCAGAGACAAAAGAGGCGACGTCCGTGCGAAGGGATGGCCACCAGTAATGACGTACAATCGCACTCCAAGTTCTCTTCTGACCAGCATGACCGGCTGTTTTCGAGGCATGGCCCCAGTGTAACACTTTTTGCCTGTCATTCTCAGAGACATAGGTCTTCCCGGGCGGTATCTGGGCCAGGGTGACAGGAGCCACCGGAATAATCTTACTTGGACAGATGATGGGTTGGGATGTCTCCTCCTCCTGCTCCATGGGCATGAAAGACCTAGACAAGGCATCAGCGCGTACATTCTTGTTCGCGGGTCGGAAATGGAGCTGGAAATCGAACCGGGCAAAGAACAAGGACCACCTGGCTTGCCGTGGGTTCAGGCGCTGAGCAGACCGCAGGTATTCCAGGTTCTTGTGGTCCGTGTATATAATAACGGGGTACACTGCTCCTTCCAGAAGATAGCGCCATTCCTCTAGAGCCAGTTTGACTGCCAATAGCTCTCGGTCACCGATGGTGTAATTGCGTTCAGGCTCTGAGAAGCTCTTGGAGAAGAAACCGCAAGTCACCATCTTCCCGGAGGAGGACTTCTGCATGAGCACTGCTCCGGCTCCCGAGGAGGAGGCATCCACCTCCAAGGTGAACTGGCGGTTTAACTCCGGACGGTGGAGTACAGGAGAGGAGGCAAAGGCCCGCTTTAGAGAGCCAAACGCGGCGTCGGCCGCAGGTGACCAGTCCTTTGGATTAGCCCCCTTTTTGGTCAAGGCGGAGAGAGGAGCAGTCAGAGCAGAGAAGTGAGGGATGAACTGGCGGTAATAGTTGGCGAATCCCAGAAAGCGTTGGATTGCCTTCAGTCCAGAAGGAGGAGGCCAGTTGAGAATGGAAGAGACCTTCTGTGGGTCCATCTGCAGTCCGGTATCGGTGATGAGGTAACCCAGGAAGGGGAGAGAAGACTGTTCGAAGACACACTTCTCGTACTTGGCGTACAGACGATTCTCTCTCAGTCTTTGTAGAACCAGTTGCACATTCTCTCGGTGGGTCTGGAGGTCCGGAGAGAAGACAAGGATGTCATCCAGATATACCACCACACAGACGTAGAGAAGGTCCCGGAACACGTCGTTCACTAATTCTTGGAAGACTGCTGGTGCGTTACACAGGCCGAAGGGCATCACGCAGTATTCATAGTGCCCATCGCGAGTGTTGAACGCGGTCTTCCATTCGTCCCCCGAGCGGATACGGACCAGGTTGTAGGCACCCCGAAGATCCAACTTGGTGAAGACACGAGCTCCTCTGAGCCGATCAAACAATTCGGGGATGAGCGGCAGGGGGTACTTGTTTTTTACGGTGATTTGGTTCAATCCCCGGTAGTCTATGCATGGGCGTAAGTCGCCCTCTTTCTTCTTAACGAAGAAGAAGCCTGCTCCAGCAGGAGAGGAGGATCTCCGAATGAATCCCCTTGCCAGGCTCTCTGTGATGTAAGTAGACATGGCCCTTGTTTCGGCTGGAGACAGTGGATATATCCGTCCTCGAGGTGGTGTAGTTCCCGGGAGCAGGTCAATGGCACAATCGTAAGGACGATGTGGCGGAAGCACCTCTGACTCCTTCTTATCAAAGACGTCCGCGAAGGACCAATAGGCTGAGGGCAGTCCCGGTAGGGACTCTGGAACCGGAGGTCGCCGGATGGGTTGTATGGTCTTCAGACAGTTCTCATGGCAAGAAGAGCCCCATCGGGTGATTTCACCAGTGCCCCAGCTGACTGAAGGTTCGTGTGTCCGTAACCAAGGAAGGCCCAGCAGGATTTGATGAGACATGTGTGGGAGGACGTAGAGAGCGATGTTCTCGGTGTGCAGAGCACCGATACGCAGTTCGACCGGCCTGGTGATCCAGGAGATGGTGTCAGAGAGGGGTCTCCCATCCACAGAGGCTATCACGAGGGGTTTGACGAGTGGAGTAACAGGCACCTGGTACTTGTCCACCGTGGCCTGCTGGATGAAATTGCCTGCTGCCCCAGAATCGAGGTATGCCTCAGCCGTGAACCGCGTCTCTCCCGTTGTCACTTGCACAGTCCATGTAACCGGGTCTGAGAGAGTCCCAGCACCTAGGGTGGCCTCTCCTACCAACCCTAGGCTTTGGAGTTTCCCGGCCTCTCTGGACAGGAGCGTAGCAGGTGTGTGCCCTCTCCGCAGTAGAAGCAGAGACCCTTGGCGAGCCGCTCTGCTCGACGTTGTTCAGACTGTCGCACACGGTAGATCTGCATGGGCTCATGGACGGAGACACCAGATGCCGTTGACTGGAGTACGGCGGGCTTCTGCGGAGGAGAGGAATGCCGTACCGGACGTCTCTCACGGGACACCTCTTTGGACCGCTCCAGAAAGCGAATGTCCACTCGAGTCGCTAGGGTAATCAGGGCGTCCAGGGTGGACGGTACGTCACGACCAGCCAGCTCATCTTTGATTCGACCCGAGAGTCCTTCCCAGAAGGCGGCGGTTAGGGCCTCATTATTCCACCCGAGTTCCGAAGCCAAGGTGCGGAAACGGATGGCGTATTGGCCCACCGTCAGAGTTCCCTGACGTAACCGGAGAAGAGATGAGGCAGACGCGGAGGCGTGTCCGGGCTCGTCAAAGGTGCCACGAAAGGCCTGCAGGAACTCCTGGAGGTTCTTGGTCATAGGGTCCTCCTTCTTCCACAAGGGGTTCATCCACGCCAGTGCCTCGCCCTCTAGGTGAGACATTATGAAGGCGACCTTGGCTTGGTCGGAGGCAAACAAATGCGGCAGCTGCGTGAAATGGAGGGAGCATTGGTTTATAAACCCCCTGCAGGTCTTGGGATCTCCGGCGTACCGGGGTGGTGAGGCCAAACGAAGCCTGGAAGCATCCGAGGAGGCTGCCACGGGAGCTGGGGCCGTGGATTGTGTAGTGGAGGCCCGAGGCGCTGAAGATGTGACCGATGCTTGTAGCGTGTTCAAGCGGGCGTCCACGGAAGTCATAAAGTTCAGCATGCGGGTCTGGACTTCACGCTGGCGTTGGAGTTCCTCATGCAAGGCCGCTAGTGCTTCGGCGGGATCCATGGCCTGTTCTTACTGTTAGGGCCAGGTGGATGGGCAGACCCGGGAGGTGGATCCACTGGGCCGAACTCCCCGATGAGGGCAAGGGGTCCAGTAGCCGGAGCACTATAGGTAGCAGGACAGTCCGCGCACAAGAGCACAATGGAGAAGTCCCTGGGACTACGGGGTCACTGAAGGTAGTCCGGGTGACGGAGCTCAGGTTCGGAAGCCGGGATAATGTCAGGCGGCGTCCGGAACCGTTGGAGCGAGATGACGGGTCACCGCAGGGAACGGAGATGGTACGGACTGTCAGGATGGCAGATAGGCAGCGTTCGGGGTTCGGGATTCGGCAGGACCGGATGGCAATGCAGGATCGGCTCTAGAAGAGAGAGAGGTAAGTATCTCACAGGAACACAAGGAGACCTGACTCCTAGCTTGGGAAACACGAAGAACAGGCCCCGCCCCCTTGGACATTAAACCCCTTTATACCCTGTACCTGTGTGCATCATTTCCTGTCAGTGGACACTGGCCCTTTAAGAAAGGGTCAGTGACCGCGCGCGCGCCCTAATGCGCATGCACGCGGCCCGGGTGCCAGAAGCCAGAGCAGGAAGCTGAGAGGAGGAAGCAGCAGAGCCGGGCTGGGGCTGGGAAGCCGACGGGCGCCGGGAGCGGGGACCAGGAGGCCTGGGAAGCGCGGGCAATGGAGGCTGGAGAGCGGGGAGCATGGCAGGTGAGCCGGGGAGCGGAGCAGAGGACCCGGGGAGCGTGACATATACCCTTGAGCCGCGACTCAAGTACTTGTATGTAACGGTGTAACTGCTGATATTCTGCCATAACTGCCAGACCCTTGGCTCAGTCCTAATGTTACGGGGGGCTGTCTGATAATAAAACCTAAAGGAATGTCAGACAGTCAGGGTCCACCGTGCAAAGACTCTGCTGCAGACTATGGCAGAGGATAAGGGGTATATAAGTGTGCCACTGTAAAAAATAATAGCACAAGTGCAGAGTGCAATACCTCTGTTAAACTCACAGAGGAATATAATTAGAAAATAAAGCAATTCCTCCCTTACTTGGAGGGTGTGTGGAATGGTCACTGTTAAAGATCACAGAGACAAAAGCAGTGAGTGGGAAATGGCACCTACCTAGGTCCGTTCCTCTAGTGGTGCCAGGAGACGGACAGCAGCGTAAGCCGCACAAAGCTCCTACCTGCGTTCGCTCCACTAGTGTGCGAGGACACGAACTACTAGATATGGCACCTGCCTATGTCCACTCTTCTAGTGGTGCAAAAGAGACGGACAGCAGCGTAAGCCGCACAAAGCTCCTACCTGTGTTCGAGGATACGAACAACTGCCAGACGCAGTATAAGGAACGTTACCTTAGCGGCAACGTCCACTTACGAGTAGAATCACAGGGCCCAGCCGGACCATGTGCCTCAGGCACCTGCCTATGTCCGCTCCACTAAGAGGTAAGGATACGGACTGCAGCCGAAGCTGTAAGGTATAAGAATGCTACCCTGCCGGTAGCGCTCACCTAACATAGACAGAGAGATGCCTAGAGGGACGTGCACAGGGCGTCTACCCTCATGCATGAACCAAGAGGACTGAGCGCCGGGCGGCGTGCGTCAGGGTCTTATATAGACTCTGTGCCTCATCCAAGATGGAGGACACCAGAGCCAATCAGCTGCCAGAATGACAGCAATGACGTCACGCTGGCCTATCACCGAGCAAAGCGTCACAAGCACATGACCAGCGACCAATCGGCATAGAAGGTGTCAGAGACATGTGACCACATGTCACAAGCACATGACCAGTGGCCAATCAGCTTAGAAGGTGTCAGAGACATGTGACCTCGTGTCAGCGATGATGTCACCCGCACATGTGCAATGGCTCCAAGATAGGACTTAGTCTCCAGCGTTTGCACATGTGCAGTAGCAAGAAATCCAGACATAGTCTCCAGAGCCACAGCAACCGTAACATCAACGCAGTGATTCTAGAGCAATGCCCCCTGGGAAATATTCAAAGCAAGAAGGCCTGCGGAGACACCATCACATGTTTCTCAACGCTGGCAGGAAACTAGCCAGGTCTTTCACCGGGAAGGAACAACCACGGGAAGGGCAGTCTCCAGTCAAAGAGACCACCTATGCCAAACATGGTATCCATCCACAGACAGCCGTTTCGGGGTATTTGCCCCTCATCAGTGTGGAGTAGGAATCTGGCTAGTGGGAGCATTGCCTAGTAAAAGACTATGTGAGCAAGGATGGTTGACCTTAGGGAGATCAACATCCACCACTGCGGAGACACCATCACCATGTGATGGTGTCTCCGCAGGCCTTCTTGCTTTGACTACAGTCTTTGTTGTTCACTAATTATAATCATCACATTTTGGGCAAAATAAAGGTTTTATATTGAACTGGATGTAGTCAAAAGTCTATGTTTGGTGTTCAACAAGGAGTATGGACACTGAACTTTACAATTCGGGTTCACTCATCCCTAAACGTATATAGATTATTGTGACTGTAATTATCATCATGTTACAGTTTACAGTGAACTATCATCATTGATATCAGAATTATGGGCTGCAGACCTTAATAAAGCAAATATTTTGTTATGGCATTCCATTATGTCCATAAAAATATTGTCTGTCTTTGATTTTTTTCGTAAGTTGTCCAGAAAAAATAAAAAGTCAAGTTGGCAATCCTGAACAGATGTCACTGACAACGCTTCATCTCAGGGTGGGAAGTGCAGCTGCAGCAATGACCGCAGCCCTGGTGAAGTCCCGTTTGAGGATCCGCCCCCCCCACCCGCACCCAAAAAGCAGGAAGAGGAGAGAATAGAGAAGAAGCGGTAGACAATTTATAAATATAGTGTGTGGGAAAAAGTGATTAGAATATTGCATTAAATAGATAGACAATTAGGATTAGATTTAAGTGTGGTTTTGGATCACTCCTTTAACTTAACACAACAAAACCATTGAATATTTATTGTTACTTATCGAAGAATACTTACGGAATATTTTTCTGCATCTTCATATCTTGGTCAACTTAAGGATGGCTCCATTATTTGCTAATTTTCTCAGTCCTCTTTTCTAATAGTCAATTCTGTTGACACTATGTTAGTGCACTAACAGATAGTTGAACATGTGGGAAAAGTACAGTACCTGCTTTACACCTATCTAGCTATAGGCATTAATTAGTGATATATTTTACTGTGCATAAATCAGATATTTTTCAGGTCAAAAACAGTAGTACTATGCAGCACAGGCAGGCTCGGAATAGTTCCAAAATCACCAGAAATATGGAACTTGTCATTCTTATAGAGACTAAAGATGCACCTCTATCTAACATGAAGGGCATGATAGCACCCAGTATACAGAGTATTAGGAGCTAACATACCATTGGTGCAACCACAGAGTCCCAGGGGATAAGGGGTCCACTTACACCTCCAAAGCTGGTGTAATTTTGCATTATTATGAGCTTTAGATTTCAAATGGTCTATATCAGGGGCAGACATATCACTAGTGCAACCTGTGCAGCTACACAGGGACCCAATAGGTAAGGGGAACCATCACCACCTCAAAAGCAGGTTGAATTATGCAACATGATTAGCTCTTGGGCTCCAGGGGGCCCATATATAGTTATTGCAAAAGGGCACTCTTCTGTCTCTGTCTGCCAATGGTCTACATACTGTTTTTTCTCAAAAGGGCTCTCTTCTGTCTGTGTCCACCAGTGACCATCATACTGTTTTTCTCTCAAGGGCCCTTTTCTGTCTGTGTCCACCAGTGACCATCATACTGTTTGTCTCACAAGGGTTCTCCAATGTCTGTGTCCACCAGTGGTCTTCATACTGTTTTTTTTCACCAGGGATTTTTTCTGTCTGTGTTCACCAGTTGCCTACATACTGTTTTTCTCACAAGGGCCCTCTACTGTCTGTGTCTTCCCCTGCATAGGACTCTGTAACATCTGCAAATGGCTCAGTTCTCTAAAGAACATGACAGTGCCCGATAGTATTGGAGCATTCCCAAAATAAATTGAACTGCCTTCTTGGATTGAAATCAGAATTACGGCTTAAGCCACAAAATCTCGAAAAGCTATTCTTTACCACGGATAACATATATTTACCAATCTTGGTTAAACAATGCATTGAACAATGGCCAAGCAACATGACATCTATTGTTCTTCTAAAAAGTCACAGCAGATTTACCAATTTTTAGTTTACCAAAACTATGTCATATCTGAAATGATACAAGCCGTCTCGAAACTTGTTTAGGAAATAGATGATTAGATAAATCTGTTAGTACTGGTTTGGCTCAGGCAGAAGACTTTGATAAATCAGCCTCTCTGCTCCCTAATATTTAACACAGATGCTGAGGCGCAGCCATGACAGTAACTGACAAGGTTACGTTGAACTGTTATAAACTTCTGGTGCAGAAAGCCCCCTTTTTGCACGTCACGTCATATATGTTCGGTGACGGGTCTCCCGGTGGGAGGTCTGTTTCTAAGGCAGTGCTGAGTAATCTCATTATTTACACGAATTCTGTATTTGTGCAGGAAAAGGCTCCGCTTCCTGAAATTCTGTTCTCGCTTAATTCCCACTCAGCTGCTTGTGCTGTTTTAATAAGCTCAGAGAGAGGATGGAGAGTACGGTTCTGTGCATGCTCACAAGCGCGCTGTGTCTGTTCACTTGGGGTAAGCTTGTTTGTCCTGCCATGTCTCCTTTTCCATTAAGACATAGATTTCTCAGCACATCTGTTTAGTGTAACTTTTTTTTATTGTGTTCCTTGATCTCATTTCCTTGAAAGTTGGATTCTAGGAAAAAAAACGATCTAAGAGAACAACTTTAGGAAAGCATCTTTGCATTGTTGGGCATTGTCTTACACATGCATGTTGCCTTCTTCCATTGTAATTTTCCAACGAGCAGCTTTCCGCAATTCTAACAGGTCTCTTGGCGTAATTAACACTTCAGCTGCTGGAAAGAGGTAAGCATCATGTTTTGGTTGAATTATTGGAAAGTGTCATTCTTGCTCCAGGGGATTTTTCTTGTAGGAAGTAGCATGCTTTATTGTTCTCTCGAGCTAGTAACCTCTCGCAGAAGAATCACAGAGCTGCTTTTAATTATAGTTGTTTAAAGACCATGTTTGCTTGTTTGTATGAACTTGTATACAACAAATGGATTATTGCACTTATGTGGTCTTCTTTTATTCTTGTAGCCTTTTTGTATTGTGTAGGGTAATGTTTTTCCCATGAAGTGAATGGTCAATATATGGAAGAGTTACTTTTTGCAGGGAATTGTTGACTTTCAAATCAAAGATCTATCTGGTCAAACCCATATGTCAAACTCAGTATATGTCAGATTGACTCTCTTAAGTAATAGAAACATCTTCAGCTTTCTTTTACTCGACATACCTGTTTATTTTCTATAATAAAGCAAATATTATACTATGCTTACAGCATACATTACAAATCCAGTATGTATGTAATAAAGAGGAGGGTGAAGTTTTAGGTTCTGTTCACAAAAGCGTTATGGCTTCCATTTATCATGGAGCTATGACAGCCCTGGGAGACTTAATTGGGGTGATTTAAGGGCTGGAAATAGCCCTGCAAACTGCACTTTTCTTGCCATGAAAAAGAGCACAAACCCTGACAGAACAGCTAGAAAATGGGATGTGCACAGAACTTTAGATTCTTCATTGGATGCTACAATATTGTTAAAACTTTACATGCTTCAATGTTACCATGATATATATTTTCTGTCCACCTAAAAGTTTACCATCCCCTCACTTCTGAGAAATATGTATATATATATATATATATATATATATATATATACACTGTAAATATATATATATATATATATATATATATATATATATATATATATAAAAAATATACTCTTATATCTATATATATATTATATTATATATATATATAAGTTATATATACATACTGTGTATGTGTATATATATACATATATATATATATATATATATATATATATATATATATGTATATATATCATATACTGGACAAAAATCAAATCAAAAATATAAATGCAACCCTTTTGTTTTTCTTCCCATTTTTCAAGATCTGAATGCTAAGATCTCAGCAGACTTTTTTCTATGTACACAAATATCCTTTTCCAATCAAATATTGTTCACAAATTTGTCTAAATCTGTGTTAGTCAGCGCTTCTCCTTTGCCAAAATAATCCATCCACCTCACAGGTGTGGGATGTCAAGATCCTGATTAGACAGCATAATTATTGCACAGGTGTGCCTTAGGCTGGCCAAAATGTAAAGTCACTATAAAATGTGCAGTTTTACAATATTACAGTAGGAGGGTCTGGGGGTGGGCAGGTAACCAGTCATTATCTGCTTTGGCCACCATTTTCCAGTCTGCCGTCTGCTCTGTACAGTGAAAACCAACATTCTTCTATGAAGAGAACTCCTCTCCAACAAGCCATGGCAAAGAATATAAACATTTGCCCACTCAAGTCGGTTGATGACATTGAATTACAGTCAGGTGGAGACCCCGATAAGGACAACGAGCAGCAGATGAACTTCCCTGAGATGGTTTCTGACAGTTCGTGCAGAAATTCTTTGGTTATGCAAACCGATTGTTGCTGCAGCTGTCTGTTGGCTAGTCCCACAAACAATCTAAAAAGGTGAAGGTGCTGGATGTGGCAATTCTAGGCTGATGTGGTTATACATAGTCCAGTATTGAAGCCAGTTGGATGTACTGCAAAATTCTCTGAAATGCCTTTGGAGATGGCTTATGGCAGAGAAATGAACATTCAATTCACAGGCAACATCTCTGGTGGACATTCCTGAATTCCATGTTCCCTCAAAACTTGTGGCATTGTGTTGTGTGATAAAACTGCACATTTTATAGTGGCCTTTCATTGTGGCCAGCCTAAGGCACTCCTGTGCAATAATCATGCTGCATAATCAGCATCTTGATATACCATACCTGTGAGGTGGATGGATTATCTCCTCAATATTTGAGATAAAAAGGCCTCTTGTGTACATAGAAAAAAGATCTTTGAGTTTAGCTTATGAACAATGGGAGCATAACCAAAAGTGTCGTGTTCATATTATTATTCAGTATATATATATATATATATATATATACAGGGCCGGCGTCAGCACGCGGCATACCTGGGCAAATGCCGGGGCCCTGGAGAGCCGGGGGGGCCCACTCGGCCTCGTCAGTTCTGGTGCCCCTTGGCCGGGGCCCCCTCGCCTTAGTTCTGCTGCCCCCGGGCCGAGTTCCGCAGTCCTCGGCAGGAATCTGCAGCGCCGTCCCTTTAAGGCGCGCAGACTTCCTGGTTTGAACTTCATCTGTGGGCGGAGCTACCGACCAGCCTGCTCAGTCCCACAGATGAAGGAGTTGCAGTGCCAGCCAGTGACCCCCAGCACAGCTCTTCTCTCCGGCGCTGTGTGGGCCCCCTCTCCGGCGCTGTGTGGGCCCCCTCTCCGGCGCTGTGTGGGCCCCCTCTCCGGCGCTGTGTGGGCCCCCTCTCCACCGTGACCTGAGAGGTATGTGCCCTCCCCGCCCCCGATTTATGGGCCCTGGGGAGCTGTATGGGCTTCTCCCCCCTTAGGTGTATGCCCTGCCCCCCGGTGCTGTATGTGCTGGCCCCTGGAGCTGTGTGTGTGGGCCCCACAGAGCTACGTGTGTGTCTGTATGTATGTAGCAGAGCTATGTGTGTATGTATGTAGCAGAGCTATGTCTGTATGTATGTAGCAGAGCTATATGTGTATGTATGTAGCAGATTCATGTATGTATGTAGCAGAGCTATGTGTGTATGTATGTAGCAGATTCATGTATGTATGTAGCAGAGCTATGTATGTAGCAGAGCTATGTGTGTATGTATGTAGCAGAGCTATGTGTGTATGTATGTAGCAGATTCATGTATGTATGTAGCAGAGCTATGTGTATGTATGTATGTAGCAGAGCTATGTATGTAGCAGAGCTATGTGTGTATGTATGCAGCAGAGCTATGTGTGTATGTATGTAGCAGAGCTATGTGTGTATGTATGTAGCAGAGCTATGTGTGTATGTATGTAGCAGATTCATGTATGTATGTAGCAGAGCTATGTATGTAGCAGAGCTATGTGTGTATGTATGTAGCAGAGCTATGTGTGTATGTATGTAGCAGAGCTATGTGTGTATGTATGCAGCAGAGCTATGTGTGTATGTATGTAGCAGAGCTATGTGTGTATGTATGCAGCAGAGCTATGTCTATGTATGTAGCAGAGCTATGTGTGTATGTATGTAGCAGATTCATGTATGTATGTAGCAGAGCTATGTATGTAGCAGAGCTATGTGTGTATGTATGTAGCAGAGCTATGTGTGTATGTATGTAGCAGAGCTATGTGTGTATGTATGTAGCAGATTCATGTATGTATGTAGCAGAGCTATGTGTATGTATGTATGTAGCAGAGCTATGTATGTAGCAGAGCTATGTGTGTATGTATGCAGCAGAGCTATGTGTGTATGTATGTAGCAGAGCTATGTGTGTATGTATGTAGCAGAGCTATGTGTGTATGTATGTAGCAGATTCATGTATGTATGTAGCAGAGCTATGTATGTAGCAGAGCTATGTATGTAGCAGAGCTATGTGTGTATGTAGCAGAGCTATGTGTGTATGTATGTAGCAGAGCTATGTGTGTATGTATGCAGCAGAGCTATGTGTGTATGTATGTAGCAGAGCTATGTGTGTATGTATGTAGCAGAGCTATGTGTGTATGTATGTAGCAGAGCTATGTGTGTATGTATGTAGCAGAGCTGTGTATGTATGTAGCAGAGCTATGTGTGTATGTATGTAGCAGATTCATGTATGTATGTAGCAGAGCTATGTATGTAGCAGAGCTATGTGTGTATGTATGTAGCAGAGCTATGTGTGTATGTATGTAGCAGAGCTATGTGTGTATGTATGTAGCAGATTCATGTATGTATGTAGCAGAGCTATGTATGTAGCAGAGCTATGTGTGTATGTATGTAGCAGAGCTATGTGTGTATGTATGTAGCAGAGCTATATGTGTATGTATGTAGCAGATTCATGCATGTATGTAGCAGAGCTATATGTGTATGTATGTAGCAGATTCATGTATGTATGTAGCAGAGCTATGTGTGTATGTATGTAGCAGATTCATGTATGTATGTAGCAGAGCTATGTATGTAGCAGAGCTATGTGTGTATGTATGTAGCAGAGCTATGTGTGTATGTATGTAGCAGAGCTATGTGTATATGTATGCAGCAGAGCTATGTGTGTATGTATGTAGCAGAGCTATGTGTGTATGTATGTAGCAGAGCTATGTGTGTATGTATGTAGCAGATTCATGTATGTATGTAGCAGAGCTATGTATGTAGCAGAGCTATGTGTGTATGTATGTAGCAGAGCTATGTGTGTATGTATGTAGCAGAGCTATGTGTGTATGTATGCAGCAGAGCTATGTGTGTATGTATGTAGCAGAGCTATGTGTGTATGTATGTAGCAGAGCTATGTCTGTATGTATGTAGCAGAGCTATGTGTGTATGTATGTAGCAGATTCATGTATGTATGTAGCAGAGCTATGTATGTAGCAGAGCTATGTGTGTATGTATGTAGCAGAGCTATGTGTGTATGTATGTAGCAGAGCTATGTGTGTATGTATGTAGCAGATTCATGTATGTAGCAGAGCTATGTGTATGTATGTATGTAGCAGAGCTATGTATGTAGCAGAGCTATGTGTGTATGTATGCAGCAGAGCTATGTGTGTATGTATGTAGCAGAGCTATGTGTGTATGTATGTAGCAGAGCTATGTATGTATGTAGCAGAGCTATGTATGTAGCAGAGCTATGTATGTAGCAGAGCTATGTGTATGTATGTAGCAGAGCTATGTGTGTATGTATGTAGCAGAGCTATGTGTGTATGTATGCAGCAGAGCTATGTGTGTATGTATGTAGCAGAGCTATGTGTGTATGTATGTAGCAGAGCTATGTGTGTATGTATGTAGCAGAGCTATGTGTGTATGTATGTAGCAGAGCTGTGTATGTATGTAGCAGATTCATGTATGTATGTAGCAGAGCTATGTATGTAGCAGAGCTATGTGTGTGTGTATGTATGTAGCAGAGCTATGTGTGTATGTATGTAGCAGAGCTATGTGTGTATGTATGTAGCAGATTCATGTATGTATGTAGCAGAGCTATGTGTGTATGTATGTAGCAGAGCTATGTGTGTATGTATGTAGCAGAGCTGTGTATGTATGTAGCAGATTCATGTATGTATGTAGCAGAGCTATGTATGTAGCAGAGCTATGTGTGTGTGTATGTATGTAGCAGAGCTATGTGTGTATGTATGTAGCAGAGCTATGTGTGTATGTATGTAGCAGATTCATGTATGTATGTAGCAGAGCTATGTGTATGTATGTGTGTAGCAGAGCTATGTGTGTATGTATGCAGCAGAGCTATGTGTGTATGTATGTAGCAGAGCTATGTGTGTATGTATGTAGCAGAGCTATGTGTGTATGTATGTAGCAGAGCTATGTGTGTATGTATGTAGCAGAGCTATGTGTGTATGTATGTAGCAGATTCATGTATGTATGTAGCAGAGCTATATGTATGTATGTAGCAGAGCTATGTATGTAGCAGAGCTATGTATGTAGCAGAGCTATGTGTGTATGTATGTAGCAGAGCTATGTGTGTATGTATGTAGCAGAGCTATGTGTGTATGTATGTAGCAGAGCTATGTGTGTATGTATGTAGCAGAGCTATGTGTGTATGCATGTAGCAGAGCTATGTGTGTATGTATGTAGCAGAGCTAGGTGTGTATGTATCCAGCAGAGCTGTGTATGTATGTAGCAGAGCTATGTGTGTATGTATGCAGCAGAGCTATGTGTGTATGTATGTAGCAGAGCTATGAGTGTATGTAGCAGAGCTATGTGTGTATGTATCCAGCAGAGCTGTGTATGTATGTAGCAGAGCTATGTGTGTATGTATCCAGCAGAGCTGTGTGTGTATGTAGCAGAGCTATGAGTGTATGTAGCAGAGCTATGTGTGTATGTATGTAGCAGAGCTATGTGTGTATGTATGTAGCAGAGCTATGTGTGTATGTATCCAGCAGAGCTGTGTATGTATGTAGCAGAGCTATGTGTGTATGTAGCAGAGCTATGTGTGTATGTATCCAGCAGAGCTGTGTGTGTCTGTATGTATGTATCTAGCAGAGTTGTGTTGTGTGTGTCTGTATGCATGTATGATGTGTATCTATGTATGTCAGTGTATATGACTGTATAGATATGTCAGTTCTATACGTATTTTTGTGAGTTTGTCTTTAAATATGTATATGTATGTGTACGTATGTGTGTGTCTGCGTGTGGATGGGGCCCACCGGGACTCTTCCGCCCAGGGCCCACAAAAACCTGGAGCCGGCCCTGTATATATATATATATACACACACACACACAGTTTCAACCAAAAAAGTTGTAGACCAACCAGCTCACCTGTCCAATCTCATGCCCAATTGTATGCCTGTTTCTATATATATATGGGTGTGTGGAGACTCCAATAATACTAATGATTTCATAATGTTGCATTCAAGCTTGATTGATAACTACTGTCATGTTCGAGATTCAACCAAATGATAACATAAGATCACTTTTCAGTAGAATAAATGGATTTGCACCTCTCCAAGGATTGAACCTACTCCTAGTTTTGTCTTATATATACTGATGCAAAATATTCATGAACATACTACCTGAGGCAAAGGGTCGCAAGTTTTTATATTGGTTTTATACTGGTAATCAATATACTTCAATTCCTGTGCTGTAGGAACGGTATATATCTTAACTACTTTACCAAGATGTAATACTCCATTATTCAACGCAGAATAGATAATTAACATACAGTGAGGCATCAATCATCTGTTTATATTCCAGCATCAAGAAGTGTTCTCTTCGTCATATAGTGCCTAGATTTTTTAGTCATAGGGAACAGATTGTAAAATTAAGCGGTTTATGACAATGGGGTTCCTCTAGTCCTTTATCGGGCATTTTCTCATTGTTGTGCATTACTAACATCAAATTTTAAGCCTCCGGCAAACCTCAGGTAGCAAAGCTAAAGTGGGCACACATGGCTTTAATGTGTCCACATAGAATGCTATTTAAATACCTCCCCTAATTGCACACAGTGATAATTTCATGAGGCTCTGGAAGCTTGTGTAACCACATAAGAAGGAGGAGGGACATTTTTATTTCAGAAAATGTGTACCTCTTTTCAAAACACTAGTAACCAGTAAAAGAGCCAGAAACCTGAATGGCGTGTCAGAGCAATTTAGACAAGAAATTGTGTCAAAAGGCTTCTTTCGTTATGAAACTGTGCCATGAGGCTATATTGCAACCTGCGAGGGGTGGAGGGTGGTAAATGGCCGTATGCTTTCCAAGCCCACTTTGCAAGTTACTTGCTTTCCACTTTCCAAGTGAGCACATAGTTCAGAGCAGCGACATTAAAAAACAGGATAGTTACAAACTAAGTTTGAGCAAAAATAGCTGAATGAGGATTATATAAAAAACACTATATATTCTCCAATTCCACTACATACGTTGTGTTACCATTTGGTTTGTAAATGGTCCCCAACACCACCTGTTCTCATTAAACAGAGGTAAAGAGAGAGATCCTGCCCATAAGATCCATTGTCTCCTGGTGATCACGAACTGAATTTGATTATGTTTTAGGTAACAATTTTGACGTAAATTTTCATTTGCTTTTTTGTTCCTGTAAAGCCTTTTAACTGACTATTAAGTGTGAAAAGGATTCTCCAGCGTCCTTGAATAATACACTAGGGGTTAGATTATGGCTGATTGTAGTAAAATCACAACATAGCTTTGACAGATTAATTCTTTATGCTGTGAATGGTAATAAACTATAATAAACAGCAATTCTCGTTGGCTGTAAACAAAATAAAAACATTACACTATCATAAGTAAAAAGGCAGCGTGGGAATACACACAATTATATAAGATGTAATCAATAAGAAAAATGACTTCATCTTGTGTAATAAAGGCAGTCAGTGGCTGAGACATGTCCCATTCTATAATGTGCATCCCCAATGTATTAAATGGGGAACCTTTCTAGGACGCCTTTCACACAAAGCATTTGTTGGAAAAATGCAGCTTTTTTGTGCACCATGTTTACTGGCTTTCTTTGTGGAAAAAAAAATATGGAGACATACTGTATGTTCCTATAATTCATAGTTTCATAGTGTTTAAGGTTGAAGGTAGACTTAAGTCTATTGAGTCCAACCCATGACCTAACCTAACATGTTGATCCAGAGGAAGGAAAAAAAAAACATACGACAGACAGTAAGTGCCACATTAGGGGAAAAAAAATTCCTTCCCGACTCCACATACAGCATTCTGGTGTAAAAAGATCATTAGAGAGAACTCTGTACTGTCCCCTCATATATTTGTACATTGTATTTAGATTGCTCCTAAGAATTGATTTTTCCAAACTGAATAACCCTACGTTTAATAATCTGTCTTGGTATTGCAGTCCAACCATTCTTTTAATAACCTTGGTTGCTCTCATCTGCACGCTCTAGTTCAGCTATGTTCTTCTTATACACAGTAGACCAAAATTGTACACAGTATTCTAAGGGGTACTTTGCACGCTGCGACATCGCTAACCGATTGTAGCGATGCCGAGCGCGATAGTCCCCACCCCCGTCGCAGATGCGATATCTTGTGATAGCTGCCGTAGCGAACATTATCGCTATGGCAGCTTCACACGCACTTACCTGCCCTGCGACGTCGCTCTGGCCGGCGACCCGCCTCCTTCCTAAGGGGGCAGGTCGTGCGGCGTCACAGCGACGTCACACGGCAGGCAGCCAACAGAAGCGGAGGGGCGGAGATGAGTGGGACGTAAACATCCCGCCCACCTTCTTCCTTCCTCATTGCAGGCGGGACGCAGGTAGGAGATGTTCCTCGCTCCTGCGGCTTTATACACAGTGATGTGTGCTGCCGCAGGAAGGAGGAACAACATTTTACCTGTCGCTGCAGCGAAATTATGGAAATGACCGACACTACACAGATCACCGATTTACCACGCTTTTGCGATCGTTTATCGGTGCATCTAGGCTTTACACGTTGCGACGTCGTTATTGGCGCTGGATGTGCATCACTTTTGATTTGACCCCGACGAGATCGCAGTAGCGATGTCGCAACGTGCAAAGTACCCCTAAGTGTGGTCACATTAGGAACATGTATAGGAGTAAAACTATGTTCTTGTCATGGCATCTATGCCTTTTTTAATGCATCCCATTATTTTATTAGAATTGGCCACAGCTGCTCGATACTGGTCAGTAAAGTTGAGTTTGCCGTCCACTCATACACCCAAGTCTTTTTCAATGACAGTTTTACCCAGTGTTTTACAATTGAGTACATAGTTATACATTTTATTTCCTCTGCCCAAGTGCATGACCTTACATTTATCCACATTAAACTTCAATTGCATATCTCAGCCCAAGCTTCCAGATTACACAAATCCCTCAATATTAATTTATCCTCCTGTGCATTTATTACATTGCATAGTTTAGTATCATCTGAAAGTATTGAAATTCTTCTTTCAATGCCCCTGACAATGTCATTAATAAATATGTTAAAAAGAAGAAGGCCCAATACTGATCCCTCTGGTATCCCACTTTTAAACGTCACTCAGTCCGAGTGTATTCCATTAATAACCACCCTTTGTTTCCTATCACTGTTACACATATTTTCCCCTATTCCCAATAATCTCATTTTTTTTGTATCAACCTTTTGTGTGGCACTGTATAAAACGATTTTGAAAAATCCATATAGACAACATCCATTGCATTTCCTTAATCCAGTCTGGAACTTACCTCCTCATAGAATCTGATCAGATTAGTTTGAAGTGAATTATAATAAATTATCTTGTACTGCCAAAGAAAACTAAATACAGCGCTTGACTATTTTCCACAACCCCAAAGACTAAAGGCCGATTTGCACGCTGCGATCGCACCCGCCCCCATCGTTTGTGCATCATGGGCAAATCGCTGCCCGTGGCGATGTGGCGCCCCTGACCTGGTCAGGCACCACTGAGTACTGCACCCATGCTGGGGACAGTACAATACAGGTAATCCAGAAGGCTGACTGGGGTGTGGAACACAGGCGCATAGTGACCAGGTCTCACACATGTACCCATGAGAGGACCCCTGGGGATCCCAGGAGGGGGCAAGCCTTCACCTTCACTGGAATAGTGGAGGGGGTAGAGCCTCCATCTCCTCTCAAGGGGTGTGGTGGAGAGTCTGGTTGCTAGGTGGCGTAGGCAAGAACAGGAGAGGAGGAGCAGTGAGCCAGTTCAGTGTAGAGTCCAGGGAGCTCAAGTGAGGAGCAGATCCCTGGAGCTGTGCAATCTGACAGCGTCCGCGCAGTGGCTACAGACGGGGGAGAACGGTCAACTAGGAGTGCTACCTGAAAGCCAGCTTGAGCTAGGGAGTGCAACGGAGTGGGAAGTAAGGAGACTGCTAGAGAGCACCAGGCCCAACCGGGCGGCAGATCCCGAAGCAAGGATAGATCCACCTTTCCCTGCTAAACCTGCCGGTGTGGGGCTCTCAAAGCCCACACCACAACACCACAAAAGCCGCAGCCACGTAACCGCAGTGAGGGCCCATAGGTCACAGGAGGCAAGCAGCTGGAGTGGCCTGGTCCGGGGAACAAGCATACGGCGAACGAAGGGGAGAGAGAGGCTACAGCATCTTCCCTGGGTGACCCCCATAGGGACTCAAAGTCGGGGTCACCCCAAACCACCAAGGGCTAAGGAAGGCGAGTCAGTAGTCACCCTCATAAAGTCAGCCTGAAGGATACCTGGTTCCCACCTGGTTCATCCCAGCTACGCCCGGGCTACTCACCCTGCCATCAAATGTGAGTAAAGCCCTTGAAAGACATTCCTGCCTGTGTGGTTATTCTGCGACTTGTGGTACTACAAACCTACACTGGGCCCTGGGGCTTGCCTCACTCTCAGGAGGCTATTCCAACTAACTGCACACACCATCAGCCCCAGGCGACCCTCAACCTGCAGTGGCGGTCCCTACTGGCCGCAATACTGAGAGTGGCGTCACGATCAAACAAGAAGATTTCCTACCAGTGACGGAGATCCAGCAACGTGGAGTCCCTGAAGGTAATGCACCGACACTGACACTACACCTGTGGGGCTTCACAGCGATCAATATCGCTAGGACACATCAAACAGACTTACCTTCCTAGCGACGTCACTGTGGCCGGTGAACAATCTTTTTTTAAGGGGGAGGTTCGTGCGGTGTCACAGCGACATCAATCGGCATGCCACCAATAGAAGCAGAGGGGTGGAGAGCAGCCGCATTCACGTAACTCCCACCTTGTTGCCAGAGGACGCAGGAACGCTGTTGTTCGTCGTTCCCGGGGTGTCACACGTAGCGATCTGTGCTGCCTCAGGAATGACGAATAACCTGCATCCAGCACGAGCAACGTTATTTTGAAAATGAACGACGTGTCAACGATCAATGATTTGGTGAGTATTTGTGATCGTTAGCGGTCGCTCGTAGGTGTCACACGCAACGATGTCACTAACGAGGCCGGATGTGCGTCATGAAATCCGTGACCCCCAACGACATATCGTTAGATACGTTGTTGTGTGTAGAGCGGCCTTAAAGGCCTCTATTCAAGAGCCTAGTTTCCAGGAACGCATGGGGGTCCCAGTGGTGGACCACCAATGTATTACGTTATCCCCTATCTTGTAGATTAAGAAAACTTTTGATTCAGGGAATAACCCTTTAAATCCTAAAAAAAAAATTTAATTTGGCATTTTTGTTTAGTTGTCTTGGACTCTTGGTTCAGTGGTATTTGTTTCAAATGCAGCATGGTATGGTATTCTAATTTCACTCAGCTTGTGGCATTTTTCTCCAAAGGTTTTCTCTCTATGTAAGAAAAAAAGGGGTTAATGTGCCTTTCGTCTTTTATTGACATGTTTGATTATTTGAGGAACCTTACAATTATAAGATTTATGATTTACTTGCTCCTGTGGATACGTCATAAATATACAAGACTGGAATGTCTCTTTACCCTTTCTGATCCGTACTTTACATGCACTCAGAGGGAAAAGTGATGCACAATACCAATGTCCAAGAAAAGCCAGCAGGAGGTTCAGTTTAACGACCCTCCATGTGAAGTTGTGATGCCATTACCAGAATGGGTCAAGACCTTACAGGACATTCTGTATCTCCAGCAATAACATACTATAATTGTCTGACAGTTTTTAACAGAACCAAAATAACTGTGCTGAGCATTTCATTTTTTGCAATGCCTGTCTCTTCTGACTCTCACAAAGAGTCGTCTACGCTGACAAATGAGGGAATTTATTAACAATGGTATTTAATACCCTCCCTGGTGACTAAGTGACGGCCCTTTTTTGGCCATTCCAACAGTCTACCTCCGACCCATTCAATCAGCAGGGCACGTCTTTAGACCAGAGCCATACACCCAACAAGCATTTGGCACCAATTACACATATTGTATCTATATCCCATAAACTCCTCTCATGGGAACACCAGAATTTGGTGTTCCCACACCTTGCATTCCCACGATGTCCACAGGGATCCCAAGTGCCAAACATTGCATTGCATTCAATTGTATATTGAACATTTAAACTTACAAAATGACTAAAACCAACAAAATGTAATACAAATAATCAGTTTTTCTTAAAGTATTAGTCACGTGATTACAACCAATTTTTAAAAAAATGGAGAATCATCATGTTACCAGAAATCAAATGGGAGTATAAATAATTACACGGTCTGCAAGGGTTAAATTGTTTGAAAAGTAAGCGGTGATTCTTATATACTTTCGATCTTTGAACTCAGTTAAAATGTCGAAAAAAATTCCCTCATGTACAGTTTTTTCACAAACACTGACTCCATAGGCTTTTTCCTGCATCATACTTTGACCCCTTTGGGTGACCTTTGGTGGATGATTTTGTTGTCATTAGATTGGTTAGACATAATGTATGCTGTACTGCAATTGGCTCGTGTGGGCAGAGGAGATTTTCTTAGCCCAGCTTTCGTTTAACCCAGAAATACCTGCCCCTTCATCTCTGGAGAAATTTGGAGATACACTTGATTCAATAGATTCAGAAGGTTAAGAGTAGGATTCTGACCAAGACTATCATGCTAGTCCCAATGAGCCATAGCTTTTTTCACAGATCAAATGAAATGCTTTAGGCCCTGTGCGCAAGCTGCGGATTTACAGCGGATTTTGCCGCAGATTTGTTGCGGATTTGCTGCAGAAAATGTGTCTAACATTGCTGCAGTCATTCCCCAGCAAATCCTATGAGTTTTAAAAAATGCTGTGCACACAGTGTTTTCTTAAACCCGCGGATTTACTCACAGATATTCCGCTGCGGAATTAATGAGCATGTCACTTCTTTTCCGCAGGTACCTGTGTTTTTTGCCATAGATAATGGTAAAAATCCACAGGGACCAACTTGTAGTAAATCCACGGTAATTCCGCGGTAAATCCATGGCAAACTGCGGTAAAACCGCATGTGGATTTCGCTGCGGTCTTGGTGCGTTTTGTTACCGCTGGTGCGGGATTCTTTAAGAGGGTCCAGATTTTCCTTAAGAAAAAGGCACTTTCTAGTGCGCACATAGCCTAAGTCAGGAACTTGGACCCTCCTAAACATTCTCGAAAATGTTTAAGCTCTAGATTGAAAGAAAATAACCTGCTAGTTCCTTATACCTTTTATTCATGCAGAGAAAAGGAATTCCTTCTATACTATTTTCTAGATGGTGCTCTAGAGTACTGCAGTGATGTTCCTAGGCTAATGAAAAAATAAAACATTGAGTACAATGTAAGTGACTGAAGACTTTTTATTGATTCAACCAAAACAAATGTCTGAAAGCTGTGCTACTGCAGAATGGCAACAAGTATGCTTCAGTGCCTGTAGGGCCTCCTGTGCACTTGAAGGAAAGCTTTGAGAATTTAGACTTTCCTCTCAAAGAACTTAACTACGAGAATCATGGATGGTCAATGGGGTGATCTGAAAGTTCTCTCTCTGCTCCTTGAGTAGCAAGAGGGATACACAAAGTCCAAATGCTTTTAGTGTGAATGGGTAAGCCGGGATAGGACTCATCACTGGAGCCAAAAAAGTTGGCCAACGAGAACATCTTTGAAATTTTGACTCAAGACCATAGTTGCGGAAAGTTTAGTTGATTCCACTAAAGTTATCTTGCCACCACTCCACATTAAGCTTAGACTGATGGAGCAGTTTGTAAAATCTCTACTAAAAGTAGAATAAACTCAAGTACCTGTGTACCAAGTTTCAAGGACTGTTGGAAAAAAAATTAAAAGAAGGCATTTTTGTGGCTCAGAAAGTCATGAAGAACGACGTGGTCGAAACAAAAATGAAAGCTGACGAGAAAAGGGCTTGGGATTCTGTTGAATAAATTGAGAACAAATTTCTAGGTAACAACAAAGATCCAAAATGTAAGTCCATGGTGAACACGCTGAAATGTTTCCAAAATCTTGGGTTGTGTATTGAATTTGAAATTACATTTTTTACATTCCCATTTGGACTACTTTCCTGAAAACCTTGGTGCTGTTAGCGAAGAGCAAGTAGAAAGATTTCATCAAGATATCAAGGAGATGGGGCGACAATACAAAGATAGGTGGAACATGAACATGATGGGGGCGACTGCTGGATGCTTCACAGAGAAGATACACAGGCCTTCTATAAGACAAAAGGTGTCAATAGAAGCTTTAAAAAGAAAAGGAAAATGAACAAGAATTAATTTCTAATAAAGCTGCAGAATGAATGTTCAATAAATGTATATATACAGTGTGTACGGAAAGTATTCAGACCCCCTTAAATTCAATTTTTCAATCTTTGTTTCATTGCAGCCATTTGGTAAATTAAAAAAGTTCATTTTTTTCTCTTTCATGTACACTCTGCCCCCCATCTTGACAGAAAAAAAACATAAATGTAGACATTGTTGAAAATGTTTTAATCAAGAAAAACTGAAATATCAGACCCTTCGCTCAGACACTCATATTTAAGTCACATGCTGCCCATTTCCTTGTGATCCTCCTTGAGATGGTTCTACTCCTTCATTGGAGTCCAGCTGTGTTTAATTAATCTGATAGGATTTGATTTGGAAAGGCGCACACTTGTCTATATAACACCTCACAGCTTACAGTGCATGTCAGACAAAAATGAGAATCATGAGGTCAAAGGAATTGCACAAGGAGCAAAGAGACAGAATTGTGGAAAGACACAGATCTGGCCAAGGTTACAAAAGAATTTCTGCAGTACTCAAGGTTCTTAAGAGCACAGTGGCCTCTATAATCCTTAAATGAAAGAAGTTTGGGACCTCGAGAACTCTTTCTTGACCTGGCCATCCAGCCAAACTGAGCAATTGTGGGAGAAGAGCCTTGGGGAGAGAGGTAATGAAGAACTCCTTGATCACTGTGGCTGAATTCCAGAGATGTAGTAGAGAGATGGGAGAAAGTTCCACAAAGTCAACTATCACTGCAGCCTTCCACCAGTCAGGCCTTTATGGCAGAGTGGCCCGACAGCAGCCTCTCGTCAGTGCAAGACATAAGAAAGCCTGCATAAAGTTTGCAAAACAACACATGAAGGACTCCCAGACTATGAGGAACAAGATTCTTTGGTCTGATGATAATTCTAAGTGGTATGTGTAGATTAAACCAGGTACTGCTCATCACCTGCCCAATACAGTCCTAACAGTGAAACATGGTGGTGGCAGCTATGGGGTGTTTTTCAGCTGCAGGGACAGCATGACTGGCTACAATTGAAGGAAAGATGAATGCGGCCAAATACAGAGATATCCTGGAAGAAAATCTCTTCCAGAGTGCTCTTGACCTCAAACTTGGCCGAAGGTTCATATTCCAACAAGACAATTACCTTAAGTACACAGCTAAAATAACAAAGGAGTGGCTTCAGAACAACTCTGTCACCATTCTTGACTGGCCCAGCCAGAGCCCTGACCTAAACCTAATTGAACATCTCTGGAGAGACCTGAAAATGGATGTCCACCAATGTTCACCATCCAACCTGACGGAACTGGAGAGGATCTGCAAGGAAGAATGGCAGAGGATCCCCAAATCCAGGTGTGAAAAACTTGTTGCATCATTCCCAAGAAGACTCATGGCTGTACTAGCTCAAAAGGGAGCTTCTACTCAATACCGAGCAAAGGGTCTGAATACTTATGACCATGTGACAATTCAGTTTTTCTTGATTAAAATAAATCTACATTTGTTTTTTTCTGTCAAGATAGTGGACAAAGTGTACATTAATGAGCAAAAAATGAACTTTCTTGAATGCACCAAATAGCTGCAATGAAACAAAGAGTGAAAAATGTAAAGGGGTCTTAATACTTTCCGTACCCACTTTATATATATTTTTTTAACTCAGGGTATAAGAGAACATAAGCATCAGTCATTGGATTTGAAAAAAAAATCATAAATCCAAATTATGCATACCTGTGTTATTGTTCATACATGGTTATAAAACTCCTGTATGAAGGTTTTCACCAGAGATACAGTACATTTGTTGGTGATGTTAACCCCTTCACGACCTTGGACGGATCTATCCGTCCAGGATCGTGTCCCGTTAAGCCCCGCCCCCTGCCGCGGGCAGGCGGCGTGGATAGGCACACATATCAGCTGTTTTCAACAGCTAACATGTGTGCCTGCTAGCCGCGGGTGGAATCGCTTCCACCCGCGGCCATTAACCCCTTAAATCTTGCTGCCAAAGTCTGGCAGCAAGATTTAAATGCGCGCGGCCATGTTTGTTACTTACCGCCGCCCCCACCGGAAGTCACGTGTGTTATCATGTGACTATCGGTGGTTGCCATCGTAGCACAGGGTCATGTGATGACGCCTGCTGCTACGATGTTTTACTTTCGTTTTCCCTCGGCCGAGAGCAGAGGGAAAACCAAAGTGACTGAATCTGCTGTTTACAGCTGTATTGCTGTGATCAGCAGATAGCGATCAGCAATTGGATTGCTGATTGCTATAGCCCCCCAGGGGGACTAGTAAAATAAAAAAAAAAGTAAAAAGAAAAGTTTTAAAAAAATAAAAAAACAAAAAAAAACCTAAAAGTTCAAATCACCCCCCTTTCCCCCCATTGAAAATTAAAGGGTTAAAAAATAAATAAATATACACATATTTGGTATCGCCGCGTTCAGAAATGCCCGATCTATCAAAATATAAAATCAATTAATCTGATTGGTAAACGGCGTAGTGGTAAAAAAAATCCAAACGCCAAAATTACGTTTTTTGGTCGCCGCAAGTTTTACGCAAAATGCAATAACAGGCGATCAAAACGTAGCATCTGCGCAAAAATGGTACCATTAGAAACGTCAGCTCGAGACGCAAAAAATAAGCCATCACTGAGCCATAGATCCCAAAAAATAAGAACGCTACGTGTTTCGGAAAATGGCGCAAAACGTGCGCCACTTATATTGGACAAACTTGTGAATTTTTTTAACCCCTTAGATACAAGTAAACCTATACATGTTTGGTGTCTACAAACTCGCACCAACCTGAGGCATCACTTAGATACATCAGTTTGATCATATAGTGAACACGGTGAATAAAACATCCCAAAAACTATTGTGCGATCACACTTTTTTTGCAGTATTTCCACACTTGGAATTTTTTTGCTGTTTTCCAGTACAATATATGGTAAAACCTATGGTTTCATTTAAAAGTACAACTCGTCCAGCAAAAGACAAGCCCTCATATGGCAAGATTGACGGAATAATAAAAAAGTTACGGCTCGCGGAAGAAAAGGAGCAAAAAACAAAAACGCAAAAATGGAAAGTGCCCGGGGGCTGAAGGGGTTAATGTAATCAAGAGCTTTCTCAATTATACAGTAGATATTTAAATAAAGTATGGCTGCATGTATGCAAATTATTAAAAATAATATAATCCATGAGGAAACATACATAGAACTATAGGTGCTAAGGGCTTTACATTCCTAGAGCCCAATACAAAAGATGCATGGAATACAAGTATATATAGTATGTGCCACAATGGCAGTTTAGTAATCTGGGGCGGATTAAGAATACTCCAGGCAGTTGAGAAGGCGTTACTCCCCCCATAGCCCCTGATATATCATGTGATGGGTCACATAATCACATCTGATAGATCATGTGATTAACACACAAGTTCTCTGGTGCACATCTGTAGATGCACAACGAGAGAAACAGCTATGTGTGTCGCATATTTCCCTTATGTACCGTGCTATACATAAAAGAGCAGGGGTGGGCAATTTATTTTTCCAAGGAGCCACATGAGAGACTGTGACTGTTTTAGAGGGCCAAACCAATACCCTGAAATTAATTTAGCTCAATATTAATATATTAATAATTATTAACTAATATTAATTTTAACTTGTTATTGAGTAGAATTAAGTATGCTGACATCCCCTATATACAGTATGAGCCCACACACAGCCCCCTTTATAGAGTATGAGCCCAAACACAGCCCCCTATATATAGAAGGAGTCCACACACTACACCCCCTATATACAGGATGATCCCTCACATAGCCCCGTATATACAGTATGAGCCCCTACATAGCCTCCTATATACAGTATGAGCCTAAATATAGCCCCTATATACAGTATGAGCCCCTATATAGCCTCTATATACAATATTAGCCCCTACATAGCTCTCTATATTCAGTATGATCTCTCAGATAGCCCCTATATACAAAATGAATGCTCGCATAGCTCCCTACATACAGTACTCACATAACCTCTCTTTATACAAGATCAGCCCCCATATAGGCAGCCTGTATACAGGTACACATCCCATTCATATATATATAAGGAAAACAATACACACTCTGCTCATCGACACTGAACAGGCGACGGGAGCTTCCCTGGAGCTGTGCTGCCATTCTGTATTGACGGCAGCAGAGCTCCAGGAAAGCTCCATGCCGGATATCTGCGCTGCTATTGGCGGTGAAAACATTATAATGAGGGTAATCTGGCCATAGGCCCCCCTCGGAGTCTTTGGCCCCACATTAGCCTCTTTATAATCCGCTTTTGTTGGAAATAAAGCACTACATATGGATCATGCTTAATATCAAACCAGGTACAGAAAACTTATATGTTAGGTAGATAGAGTATATAATAATTATATATTAAATGTATGTAAAGCGCTGTGGAATTAATAGCGCTATATAAATGAATAAAATTATTATAGAGTATATATATAATTATCTGAGCTACATATGGATCATACTCCTCCACATATGCAGTAGACACGCATTTTGCCATCGCCTCCCCAGGAAGAATGTGAGTTCAGAGGCTTTTTTCAATGTTACTGGACCAATGAGCGCACATCTGCTAATGATTGTCAGGGGCATTAAACCCTGGATAGCTGGGTCATACAGCCTACGTAAGTATGGAAATATATGTCCACCTATATAGTAATGTCATCAGCTTTGACTGGTCACAACTGCTGATTTGACTCACTTTAATCTGAATTTGCATTTTAGTAAACTTTCCATCCTTATAAGCCAAAAACAACATCATGTGGAAATCTGAAATCTGTAAAATGGAAATTTAGACATGATGCCCAATGTGGACAATGGATTTAAAATATGAAAACTGTGATTTGATTGGCTGAATTGGGTAACTGTGTCGTTTATACATACACAGTAGGTGTTCAGGAAAAAAAAAGGTACTAATGTGAAAAAAACCTCTAAAAATGTAGAGATTAAGCATTAAAATATAATTGCACATCATCTGACGACTAAATAACACATTTACTACAAAGCTCCAACCAGGATTAGTATTACAATATAATGTTAAAACTGTTCTTACTGTGATTTTAATGCACCTCCTGAAAAATTTCCAGAATGAGGTAGAACAAATCAAATGTAACACAAGAAACATGCCAGATTTGGCATTATAGGTCCTTACAAATGATAAATATAAATTCTTAATATAATGAAATTCACCTGGCGATGTAATTACTAGAGAAATAAGGAGCAGATGAATAAAAACAAAGAAATATCTTCCATGGACTGCCAAGGGTAATAGCTTAAAGTGACTCAAATACACATTCAGTTTTGTAATTTTCTGATGATAAGAATCTCTCATCAGTAACAAAAGCAATCCTTATTTAGAGAAAAATATACTGACAACAGGGAAGACAAAGGACCCGATTCAGCAAAGCTTTTATGTAAAAACCTTGGAAAAGTCACAAAATTTTGTCACAACTTGCAGTGGCGGCTTTTGGCATTCTGACACCATTTTCACCCAGCTCCACTAAAGGGAATGGAGCTAGGGCGGGATGGGGCATGGCGTCATGTCAAATCCATGACGGTATTCGCTATGCCACAAATTGTACTCCAGCAGGGACTGTAGTAAGATTATTTGAGGAGGTCCATAAAGAGGTCCACACCACTGGCCCAATTGCTCTGCTTTTGCAGCTTTCTTGCTTAGAAAACCTCACCATGGTCAAAGCTTGTGAATGTAACCATAAGAAGGTTGACCAGTCTTCTGCTAAGAGTCTGCAGTCACTCTACAGTCATGTCCAAAAGTGTTAGTAAAGACAATGGATCTGCAATCGGAAAGTGTCGAGGTGCACGTGAAATGGGGTAGCCCAAAAATCACAAATTAATAATTCACTGTACTCTCTAAAAGTTCATGCAATAGTAGAATTTATTTGTGGTATATACATAAAATGTATGACACATGCCATACAGGCGTCAGCACGCCAACACCTTCTTGATCCTTGAACCTTTCCCACAATGACTTTTTGAAAAAGACCCGGATGGGTCAAAACGTCCTCAGTGACAAATCGCTTATCACTATCAAAATCATTTTTTGTAAACAAATTCTACTATTTCATGAACTTTTAGAGAGTGCAGTGAATTATTAATTTATGGCCAAAAGTGTTAACATCCTTGAAATTGTACCAGAAAATGAAGTATTTCTCCAAGAAAATTATTGCAATTACACGTTTTGTCATTCACATGGTTATTGCCTTTTTTTGTCTATTGGAACAACACAAAAAAATAGAGACAAAACGGCAAATTGGAATACAAAAAAAACTAAAAAAAAACAAAGAAAAATGTGCAGTGGCAGAGCGCTGACTAATTTCCAACCCGATGCTGAAGACCACTTGCACACTATGGACAAAGGAACATCATAATCTCTTGAGATGGACTTGTAACCTTGAAATTGTTATTTTTCAACAGTATTGGTTCTCATGTCCTCAGACAGTTCTCTTCTCTTTATATTCTCCATGTGAAGATTGAGTGACTTTCTTCTTTTTTTATCTGGTTTCAAGTGTGATTTTCATATTGCCCACACCTGTTACTATCCACAGGTGAGTTTAAATGAACATCACATGCTTGAAACAAAGTTGTTTACCTACAATTTTGTAAAGGTGCCAACAATTTTGTTTGGCCCATTTTAGGGGTTTTGTATGAAATTATGTCCAATTTCCCTTTTTTTTCTCTTTTTTTATTTGTTCCAATACACACAAAAGGAAAGAAACGTGTATGACAAAACATGTGTAATTGGATTAATTTTATGGGAGAAATACCTCATTTTCTAGAACAATTTCAAGGGTGTCAATACTTTTGGCCATTAGTGTATGTGACTGCAAACTTGTAAATCTGTATAATGTGCGCACTGCAAGCTGTCGAGAATCTCCAGTATTTCTACTGAGAACATACAGTACAAACGAAAAGTTTGGACACACCTTTTCATTCAAAGAGTTTTCTTTATTTTCATGACTCTGAAAATTGTAGATTCCCATTGAAGGCATCAAAACTATGAATTAACACATGTGGAATAAAATACTTAACAAAAAAGTGTGAAACAACTGAAAATATATCATATTATAGGTTTTTCAAAGTAGCCACCTTTTGCTTTGATTACTGCTTTGCACACTCTTGGCATTTTCTTGATGAGCTTCAAGAGATAGTCACCAGAAATAGTCTTCCAACAGTCTTGAAGGAGTTCTCAGAGATGCTTAGCACTTGTTGACCCTTTTGCCTTCACTCTGCTGTCCAGCTAACCCCAAACCATCTCAATTGAGTTCAGGTCTGGTGACTGTGGAGGCCAGTTCATCTGGTGTAGCACCCCATCACTCTCCTTCTTAGTCAAATAGCCCTTACACAACCTGGAGGTGTGTTTGGGGTCATTGTCCTGTTAAAAAATAAATGATGGTCCAACTAAACGCAAACCAGATGGAATAGCATGCCGCTGCAAGATGCTGTGGTAGCCATGCTGGTTCAGTATGCCTTCAATTTTTAATAAATCCCCAACAGTGTCACCAGCAAAGCACCCCCACACCTCCTCCTGCATACTTCACGGTGGGAACCAGGCATGTAGAGTCCATTCGTTCACCTTTTCTGCGTCACACAAAGACACGGTGGTTGGATCCAAAGATCTCCAATTTGGAGTCGTCAGACCAAAGCACAGATTTCCACTGGTCTAATGTCCATTCCTTGTGTTCTTTAGCCCAAACAAACCTCTTCTGCTTGTTGCCTGTCCTTAGCAGTGGTTTCCTAGCAGCTATTTTACCATGAAGGCCTGCTGAACAAAGTCTCCTCTTAACAGTTGTTCTAGAGATGTGTCTGCTGCTAGAACTCTGTGTGGCATTTACCTGGTCTCTAATCTGAGCTGTTGTTAACCTGTGATTTCTAAGGCTGGTGACTCGGATAAACTTATCCTCTGCAGCAGAGGTGACTCTTGGTCTTCCTTTCCTGGGGCGGTCCTCATGTGAGCCAGTTTCTTTGTAGCGCTTAATGGTTTTTGCCACTGCACTTGGGGACACTTTCAAAGTATTCCCAATTTTTCGGACTGACTGACTGTTTTTCTTTACCGAGCTGCTTTTTTTGCCATAATACAAATTCTAACAGTCTATTCAGTAGGGCTATCAGCTGTGTATCCACCAGCCTTCTGCACAACACAACTGATGGTCCCAACCCCATTTAAAAGGCAGGAAATCCCACTTATTAAACCTGACAGGGCACACCTGTGAAGTGAAAACCATTTCCGGTGACTACCTCTTGAAGCTCATCAAGCTGTCCAAACTTTTGGTTTGTACTGTATCTATCTAGATTTTTAGATTTTTCCTTCTAGTACTACATTAAGTAGGCAGTTTGGCAAACATTACTGTATCTGACTGCAGCATCTGTTAATTTCAGGTTCCATTGTCGCATGGGTGTTCCAGACCAATAAAACGCATATTATCATGTTCTTAAATTCCTTTCTTTAGTTAGACATCATGAAAACAAGTAAGTTTGCAACTGACTTGCTTTCTCTAATTGCTAGCATTCTCCTGCAATGAGAGCTTATAAATTACATACTGTATAGCTTGTTCTATGGTGTTGGGACTCCAGACATTTCTCTAGAGTGTACAGTAGTTAGATTCTAGAAAAGGATCTTCCTCCTTGATGAAGCAAAAGAAGCCCTAGCGAAACGTGTGTTGGGGGTCCTTAGGTCCCTTTATGTGGATCCCTGTGACTTTTGGAACCTTCCCTGTATGCTCTCTTGCACTTGGCACTTTAGGTAATTTATATATTTATATTTTTACTATCTGTTACTAATTATTTGTGTCAGTCCAAGATAGGTTGCAGTCAGCTGTTTAATACCATGAGATACGTGCTATCATTTTTGTATCCATTTGTTTGTGGACTTTTCCTGTATTTAGCACTTTAAGTAATTACTAATTGTTTTTTTTATATCAGTGTCTGATACAGGGGAGTTGAGGATAGTCATACTAATAAATTTATACTTCATTACACTTGATTATTTTTCTCCTCTCCCTTGTTATCCTGACATTATGGGTATTTTATATTTCCAATCTAACCCAATTTTTTGTTACACCCCCCACCATGCTTAATTTTAACTTACAGTGGTTTTATTGATTTATCTGTTCACAATCCACTTTTGGCAATAAAATATTTTTACTTTGCATGCTATACTCTTGTCCTACTGTTCTTATTATTGACTCTTGAGTAGTGCATAGCCAATGGTTTAGCCTTACCCTGGCATACCAATTGCTACTCTGTTTTGTATCAATTTGAGCTTTTTGTATTGACATTGTAGAAAAGGAGTTAACACTAGAAGTCCCAGAGAGGGGTCATTTAACATTTCTACCTTTGGAACCGAGAGACGGGTCGAATGACCTGAAGGATTTTAACTAACATCCTATAATCACCGTCTTTTGTTCTGTAATTAAGGCCATTACTGTCGCACCACAGGGGGTTGTTGTTTTCCATTGAGTTTAGCCATTTAGTTTCTAGTTAGTTCTATTCAGTTTATTGTATTTCATTTGACCCTCTTTCAAGACTTCAGGGGGAGCTCGACATTTCTGGGACTTCTAGTGTTAACCCTTTACACCGCATTCGCAATCAGCTTTCTTTAGCCCATCAATTTATATACAGCAGTTAACTGCTAGCCTACCCAAACTCCCTTTCTTCTTCTGAAGAGATGCAGTTATAAATCACAAGGCCTGCAGCTTTCAAAGCAAGTCTGCTAATTATGTCTCTTAGCTCTTGCTGTCCAGAGCTCTGTTCTTATTCAAACGCCCAGTTATCTTTAAATGTATATACTGTGTAAACTCAAAATAAATCACCTATAACTGAATGTGTTATAGCAGAACTTGTGTTGCGCATTATTATAAATTTATAATACTATAGTTCTACTATTCACAAACGCTGTCACTTAAGAAGGAGAGCCAGCCCTGTTATAAACCAGGAAATAACTAAGCTAAAGTGAATAAATTAATCTGATCTGCTGAAGACACAAATTGAGACAAAACCCTTTAAGTTAAAAAATCATATTTTTTTTCGGGCGCATAATGACAGTATTGATATTACTTTTGGATAACAATAGTTTCCATTTTCCTACAACTTCACGCAATCTACTTTTGCTTTCCTTGCCTTCTCTCTCATAGCTAAAGGCAACCTGCCACAATGAATATACGGTCTGATCTGTCAGCAGAATTTTATAGATCAGAAGAAACTGAACTGATTAATATATAGGTTTGTAAGAAACTTCTATTTATTGAAATCACTGTCTGCTCACTGTGGGCTTTATCAGTCAAGAGGTGGTCCAATTCAATGATTGATATCCTTATAAATGTATTTACATTGATGTGTCATATGGAATATTTGTGTGGCTATGACTCATTTTCTTTTGCTTTTGTTTGTCCATTAACATTAGATATTTGCAACTTATGTGGTTACATGGCGACTGTGACTGTTATACCTGTCACATGGCCAAAGTTTGCTATGTGTCGCTGTTAATTTGTAACACAATTCAAGTGAATGGGATCCCAGTTGAACTGGGATCATTGTGATTTGCTTATCGCATTACGTTCAGCGGCAGATAATGAACTGTCGCAGTGCAACAGATGTCATGGCCACAGTTTAAGTAAAGCCCTAGCCTAAAGTATCCATAAAGATTTCAAGTATTTACATAATCATGTAAAAACATATTGTCAGGGTGACCACCATATGGCTATAGAGCTACATTTAGATTATTGACCACTTTTTTACATCTTCTGATTATTCAACCCCCCATAGCAAACAATATGAACATCTCTATGAACTTGAATGTATCTCTTATAATATGAGAGGCTTTCATATCTGACTAGAATTGCTCTTACCGAGATCAAGCAATACAACCTAACACAATAAAACATACCTTTAGACCACTTACTGTATGTGATTAATTTTTTATCCATTAAGCAAATAACAGTAAAGTTAAAATGACTCAATTGAAGTACACTAAGCAGTTAAAACATCTAAATCTTTACAATACAGTATGGGCCTCCTTTGTACCTCAAAAAAACGCTTCCTTAGGTGGCATTCCAAAAGACCACTGAAGTTGTCCTTTGCTATCAGACACCAAGACGTTAGGAGCAGATCCTAGTAAGTTGTGAAGTAGGACCTTCATACAGCTAACCTGATTTTGAGGATAAGTCACCATCTTGGATTCATATTCCTCAAATCATTCTTGTACAGCTTTTGCAATGTGATTGAGCGCCTTATCCTACTGAAAGACACCAATACTGTTTCCATGAAGTGGTGTATTTGGTTTATAACAATGTTAATATAGGCAGTATGTGCCAAATTGACAAACACTTGACTGACAAAACCCATGTTGCCTCCATTGCCTTGCTTTTAACTAATAGTTGATTCTTCGACCAACCCTTTGACCCTTGATCAACCACATAAGATCTGTGGTACAGTTCTGATACTTGCATACTCATAGTATGAGCCTTCAGCAGTAGAAAGGGGTCGGCATGGGCAGCCTAGCCAGTCTGTGGCAATACACCCTATACACAGCAAGCTACAATGCACTATCATAGCCAGCATTAATATTTTTAGCAATTTATACTAGAATAGCTAACCACCTAAGAAGGGTCCCTACACAATATACTTAGCCGAGAGGAACAGAATGAGCACCTCCAACCACCACAGGGGCTAAGAACAGCTGATTGGTGGGGGAGCTAGGTGTCAGATATTGATGAGCCACCCCAAGAATACAGTATATATACTGGAAGACCATTTAATGTTATTTACCTCACCTGTAAATGATTTTATTGTTATGGCTGATCGGTGTGATATATAACAACAGTTTCAGAGTAGTGTTTCAGTACTTTACAAAAGACTTAAATTTCACTATTGTGCCTGGAGTTAGATTTTATGTTACCAAAATATAATCCAGATGTATCAAGTTATTAGCTTGTGTGGCTGTTATTCAATATGGCATTAAGCATAACTCAATCAACAATACAAATACAGGTGGATTAAAAAAAGAAAAGCCATAAAAACCATCAAGCCTCACTGCACTATATGGCTACAGGCTTAAAGAAACACGAAACGTAGGAAATTCAGAATCTGAGCGATTTCTCCCATGGAGGCACATTCCAGGCAAACCTCTAAACACTGCAACTCTGTCCCTTCCCCCCAAAGTTTTATACCTTTTTTTAATTCTCCCTGTCATTTTTCTTCTAAAGCAGCACCCAATACACAATTCCTGGAGTTTAGGGCAGAAGTCTGGGTCAAAGTCACCTGTGCTTTCAGTAGGCTTCTCTCTTTTGATCCTGAAATGTCTCTTGAGAAAATAAAAGCTACGAGAAATATATGAACAAATTATGGAAGTGTCCAAGCAGACCATCTCTTCCTCATTTACTGTCCACATGCCTGCCTCTAACTCTTACAATTGACATCAACACCCGCCATATTGTGTGCAATAGGATTCCAAGACAGCTACTTATTGACGTCCTATCAACATTGCCGGTGTACCAGCCAAACAATAGACATAGTCAAAAGGAAATTATTTTGTTTCAACAGTAGCTTGCGTCCAATAGACTGATGAAGACCAAGACTGTTAAGGCTCTTATAGAAGGTTCCGGTGTGGGGTTGTTCGTTATTGTGCTTCTATTTTTCTGTTTGAATGTACAAGGTTACACTAAAGTCAGTAGTACCTGCTCCAAGAACAAGTCATAGGGGTGTATCAACCATAAGGTAGAGAAGGGCTGATTTTATCCTGATTAATTGGTTGTGAGGATCCCTATTTACCAGTGATGGATTTGTCACTCTGATATTTGTACATTTAAAGGGTTATTCCCATCTCCAAGATCCTATCTCAATATGTAGTAGGTGTAATAATAAGTGTAATAATAATAATAATAATAATATTAGCAAATAACTCCAATTAGAAATGTAGAATAGTTAATTAATAATAATTATAATTTTATTCATTTATATAGCGCTATTAATTCCATAGCACTTTTCATATATTGGCAACACTGTCCCCATTGGGGCTCACAATCTAGAGTCCCTATCTGTATGTCTTTGGAGTGTGGGAGGAAACCAGAGTACCCGGAGGAAACCCATGCAAACACGGGGAGAACATACAAACTCTTTGGAGATGGTGTCCTTGGTGGGATTTGAACCCAGGACCCCAGCGCTGCAAGACTGCAGTGCTAACCACTGAGCCACCATGCCGCCCGGTTCTTCTGATTCACTTTCACCTCATGTTCAGGGCATTGCAGGACCTTAGGTTATCGGTTATAGGTATCCATGGTTATGACCATGCATATAGTCACAGTTAGTTAATAGTGGTCATAATAATCATGGATACCTAAGGTCATGCAATGCCCTGAACATGAGGTAAGCGACATAGTGAATCAGAAGAACTATACTACATTTCTAAATGGAGGTATTTGCTAATCTTATTATTATTACACCTAATACATTTTGGGATAGGATCTTGGAGGTCGGAATACCTCTGTAATACTGTAAACGAATTGGTAAACATTAATTAGATTGTAAATAAGGGGAATTGTTTAAAATGAAGAAATATTATGGACCCGATTAATACTCCACCATCCAAAATAAAAGGCTCTGGTGGTCTGAGGCTGCAGGCAATCACTTGTCTCAATGGTGATCCCTGCATGTGTCGCGGGCGGAGGAGAACGCACTCGCTAACGCTCGGGTCCGGCGCTGCTGCGGCTGCTGCTGCTCGGTGGCTCGAGCGGTGGGCCGGATCCGGGGACTCGAGCGGCGCTCCTCGCCCGTGAGTGAAAGGGGAGGTGATTTGGTTTGGGGATTTAGTCCGTGACGCCACCCACGGGTTGTGGTGAAGATGGGCACCACCGCTGCTGGTGACGGGAATCCCGGGAGCGATGGTAGGGAGCAGCTGGGATGTTGTTTTCCCCCTCTGTGGGTAGGGGTTGGTGGTCCCGGGGCCCGGTGGTGTTATGGGAAGGCAGGGTCGGTGAGGTGCAGGGTTGCAGGGACAGCGCGGCGCAGTGCCGGATGGCACAGGTGTACTCACTCAGCAAATGAGGCACAAAGTCTCCGGTAAACCAAACGGCTGGATGGACGGGTCCTGCAGCCGGCTGCTGTACCTCTCCCTGGACAGGTGATGGTGGCTATCTCTCTCTGCACCTTAGTGTTCTTGTTTGACTACTGTGGCTTCCCAGCGGTAGTCCGCTCCCCGGTGTATGGGTGCCGGAGGAGACGGTTGTGCCCACAGGCACTGGCCCTTGGGTCTCTAGCCGTTGACGGTGGCTGTATACCCTCACAGAGTGGACTGTTGCCTTCAATCAGGACTTTTGCTGTTGGGAAACCCCTGGGGTTCCAGTCACATTCGGATTTGACTGTTGTCGGCGGCTCCAAGCCTGGTCGGGGCCCAATGGCTCTGCCTGTGTGTGCTGGCTTCACTTCGCTCCCCAGTCGGTACTGGCGGACCAACGCCCGACCCCGGTCCTACGGTTCCGCGTTGCTCCACCACTCCTGTAGACGGCCACCACCATCTGCCAACCTTGCTGTGAGTGCCTGGGCCACATACCCAGACACTTGCAGTGTTTATTCCTCACTCTTTGACCTCCAAGACTGAACTACTGCTTTTTCCGCCTCCAGGCCTGTGAACTCCTTGGTGGGTGGGGCCAACCGCCTTGGCTCCGCCCCACCTGGTATGGACATCAGACCCTGGAGGGAGGCAACAAGGGTTTTGTGTGTGACTAATGTTACTGTCCTAGGGGTGGGGGTGTTTGTGTGTGTTACCTGTGACGACCTGGCTAGTCCAGGGTGCCACACATGTATAGCATAAGACCCCTGAAGCCATTGAGTAGCTTCAGTGGGCATGAAGGTGTTTGGCATATGGTTAGCCACAAAAAAGTAAACAAAGTTTGATTGAGGCACAGAAGTGTTGGCGAATTAAATATAATATTAATGATTGCTTTTTATATTTAAAAGTATTACAGAGGCCGAATTCAGACATCAGAGTATGGACTGTGATTTAGACACTGGTAGCGGATATTGCAGCCCAAACTCATCAGCCTCGTTGGCATATAAAAGGTTGTTGAGCTCAAGCCATGAGGCTGTGTTCATCACGGTCTTTTCAGGCTCCATGAAGCACACTTAGTTGTATTGAAAAGTAGAGCTAGAAAAAAAGGGGGGTTGTGCAATTTTTGGGGGTTGTCTTTGAAAGTCTGAACATTGCTGTCAGCAGGTAAAGTAGAAGACAATTAAAATAATTTGGTAACTCATAATTTAGACATTGCTATTATATATCTAAAAACAATGACCAACTTAGTTATCACTACATAAAAACAAAAAAGTGAGCCGGAGTATGAGATGGTATACATGGTACTTGTGAGACCATGTTCACACTGGCCATGAGACAAAGAGAAACCAAGGAAAAAATTGTGAAAAAATACCCTGCTGTAACTAAATAAAAGCATAGTGCATATAAATATAGGGTACTTAGTAAACACTGTTTTTGATCAAAAAAAGCATAAAGCTATCCCACCAACGCCAAGGTGTACCCAGTTGGGATAGTACCTACACTCTCTAATATTAAAACCTTACCATGGGTCTAAAATAGGCCTCAATGTGGCTAAGGGCTGAGAGCGACCGGGTCCCAACAGGACACACACAGTCAGGGGGATTCACAGAATGAAATGTCCAGCTCGCTGAGAAGGGGGCCACTCCCTGTTTGTACTGAAAACAAAAAAAAAAAACTACATAAAAACAAAAAAGTGAGCCGGAGTATGAGATGGTATACATGGTACTTGTGAGACCATGTTCACACTGGCCATGAGACAAAGAGAAACCAAGGAAAAAATTGTGAAAAAATACCCTGCTGTAACTAAATAAAAGCATAGTGCATATAAATATAGGGTACTTAGTAAACACTGTTTTTGATCAAAAAAAGCATAAAGCTATCCCACCAACGCCAAGGTGTACCCAGTTGGGATAGTACCTACACTCTCTAATATTAAAACCTTACCATGGGTCTAAAATAGGCCTCAATGTGGCTAAGGGCTGAGAGCGACCGGGTCCCAACAGGACACACACAGTCAGGGGGATTCACAGAATGAAATGTCCAGCTCGCTGAGAAGGGGGCCACTCCCTGTTTGTACTGAAAACAAAAAAAAAAAACTACATAAAAACAAAAAAGTGAGCCGGAGTATGAGATGGTATACATGGTACTTGTGAGACCATGTTCACACTGGCCATGAGACAAAGAGAAACCAAGGAAAAAATTGTGAAAAAATACCCTGCTGTAACTAAATAAAAGCATAGTGCATATAAATATAGGGTACTTAGTAAACACTGTTTTTGATCAAAAAAAGCATAAAGCTATCCCACCAACGCCAAGGTGTACCCAGTTGGGATAGTACCTACACTCTCTAATATTAAAACCTTACCATGGGTCTAAAATAGGCCTCAATGTGGCTAAGGGCTGAGAGCGACCGGGTCCCAACAGGACACACACAGTCAGGGGGATTCACAGAATGAAATGTCCAGCTCGCTGAGAAGGGGGCCACTCCCTATTTGTACTGAAAACAAAAAAAAAAAAAAACTACATAAAAACAAAAAAGTGAGCCGGAGTATGAGATGGTATACATGGTACTTGTGAGACCATGTTCACACTGGCCATGAGACAAAGAGAAACCAAGGAAAAAATTGTGAAAAAATACCCTGCTGTAACTAAATAAAAGCATAGTGCATATAAATATAGGGTACTTAGTAAACACTGTTTTTGATCAAAAAAGGGTTATCACTACGATACGCTTACAGCAAAGTATTTTAACCTGTTAGAAGCTGGTGTTCCTTTAAATGTCACAGATGAGCCTCACAATATCTGCCTATACAGTGCCTTGAAAAAGTATGCGTTCCTTGTGAACTTTTCCCACACTTTTTCTTGTTACACCCTCAACCTTACTTAACAGTTCCTTCGTAACAACTTCATAGATGAGATAGTAGGCACATAGCTTCCAGATCGTTTCTTCCATACAGAGCATTCTCACACAGTCTTAGGGGTGCTTCATACACAGCGAGATCGCTGCTGAGATCGCTGCTGAGTCACGTTTTTTGTGACGCAGCAGTGACCTCATTAGCGATCTCGCTGTGTGTGACACTGAGCAGCGATCTGGCCCCTGCTGTGAGATCGCTGCTCGTTACACACAGCCCTGGTTCGTTTTTTTATTGTTGCTCTCCCGCTGTGACGCACAGATCGCTGTGTGTGACAGCGAGAGAGCGACAAACTGAAGCGAGCAGGGAGCAGGAGCCGGCATCTGGCAGCTGCGGTAAGCTGTAACCAGGGTAAACATCGGGTAACCAAGGTGGTTACCCGATATTTACCTTCGTGCTCTCACGCTGCCAGTGCCGGCTTCCAGCTCTTTGCACATGTAGCTGCAGTACACATCGGGTTAATTAACCCGATGTGTACTGTAGCTAGGAGAGCAGGGAGCCAGCGCTAAGCAGTGTGCGCGGCTCCCTGCTCTCTGCAGATGTAGCGACGTTATGATCGCTGCTGCGTCACTGTTTGACAGCTAAGCAGCGATCATAACAGCGACATACAAGGTAGCTGTTGCATCACAGAAAATGGTGACGTAACAGCGACGTCGATGTCGCTATCGCTATGTGTGAACCCTGCCTTAGTCCCACTGAATTGCTTCATATATTACTGGACCTGTGAGTCCCAGAGCAAACCAGCCCATCACAACAGTAGAGTTTGTGAGTCAACATTCACTTCCCTTTTTATGGCTCCACATCTTCTCTCCTCATAGAGGAGAGGGTTTGGGGTTTTCTCATTACAGCCAAGCAGAAACGTATCCTCTTAGCTGCTTGGTGAATGTCCACCAGGGCGAGACAACTATGGTCACTCGCCAGTCAGTATTAACCCGTTACCTTGATGGTTATGAGCCTAGCCCACTAGAATCCTGTCCTCCAGCTCCTATAGTCTGGGTCCACTCAGTGTGAGTGTCAGTCTTTAGCTTCACAGTTGTTTCCACTCGATGTTCCAGTCAACATCTGAGGATCATGCTATGTATGTTCAGATAACCTTTCTCCTTCTGCCACAATTTCACCCACGGCATACGGCCTCGACAACCTGTAGACTACCTGTTCATCTCGGTTACGCACTGGGTCTTTACTAACTTTCTAGAAGGAACTGTCTCTTTCCCTATCAACTAACCACTCCCATTGTGGGATAGTCTCAACACTTAAGGGGGTTTCCCCATCACCAAAGTTCATTTTAATCAAGAGATCTTGGAATAATAATAAGTTCCACAATTAGATGTGGTAAAAAAAAATTATATGCTGAGATAATCTTATATATGTGTCTCTGCTATGTACTGTGTAATGGCAATGTCTGACCATACAGGCACATGGTCTGATCATACCACATCTCCTGGGATGGGGAGTAAGTTAAAAAGTATACATAGATTATGTAGCACCCATGGGGTAAGGGGTTAACTTTGTTACTCGGCCCCGGGTCGGTGATGTTGGGTCAGGGGGATGTCACGGGGTGGCCTTTGTGCCCGGTTTCGTGGCTCCGAGGTGTACAATAAAGGAGGGGGTGGTGATAATGGATGTTTGATTTCGTGACGCCACCTGCGATATGCGGCCAGGGAATTAGCCGCCGCTCCTGTCGCTGTCCTCCGGGGTGGATGGTAGTAGCAGCTGAGATGTTTCTGCTCCCCACAGGTGAAGCGAGCCCTGGGGAGGATGATGAGGGGAGTTGTAATGGCGGCGCCGAAGCGCAGGGTGGCGGCGCCAGCAAGGACAGGCGGACACACAGTCTCTACGAGTTCCAGGTGTTTTACTCAGTTCTTTAAGTAACCCGGTTGCCACTTTTGAAGCACTGTCCACTGCTGTGATGGGCCCCAGCCGATCCAAAGCAATTTGAGGTCACTGCCGGTGTTCCCATTGTGAGCCTTTCTGGTCGGGGTCCCTCCAATCCCGGTGTATGTGGAATATGGAAAGGGCTTAGAGTGTTCCCTGCACTCTCCACAGACCCTGGAATCCCGTGTAGCAAAAGAGAACCCGGGCTGAGCTGGATGATCCAAGCCACGGGTCCTATGGAGCTCCCAGAAGTGTGAGGTAAAAGAAGATTGGACCGAGGTCCCAGGTGTGTGTCTCACCCCAAGTTGTGCCCGGGGCTAACTAGCCATGTGTGTAGATGCTCCTTCCCTTTTTCCCAAGTGGTGCCCACCCACCAGGTGGTTGTCCTAGTGACTGGGAAAGTCCCATGCTTCATGATGGCCACCCCCCGTCTACTCCAAGCCAACCCCTGGTGGGAAGGCACATAACTGTTTGTGGTGTGTGAATGTGAGAAACACCAGTGATTAACCTCTCCTTACCTGGGTTGAGTACTACATCTTAAGGGAGATGCAGTACCCTGTGGCAACTGAAGCCTCAGGGGCGCCACAATTGCAGCACAGGATCACAAAGAATTATTTATTTGAGGTTAAAGATTTTTTTAAAAAACAGGCAGGGAAATGTTTTACCTCACAAAATAAATCAGTTATGATCCCGTGTTGTAATGTGTTTATACTCTTTTGCCTCCCCCCTGGCCAAGAGATGTGGTATGATCAGACCATGTCCTTGTACAGTCAGATGGTCAGACATGGCCATTACACAGTACATAACAGGAATACATACAGTCATATGAAAAAGTTTGGGCACCCCTATTAATGTTAACCTTTTTTCTTTATAACAATTTGGGTTTTTGCAACAGCTATTTCAGTTTCATATATCTAATAACTGATGGACTCAGTAATATTTCTGGATTGAAATGAGGTTTATTGTACTAACAGAAAATGTGCAATCCGCATTTAAACAAAATTTGACCGGTGCAAAAGTATGGGCACCATTATCAATTTCTTGATTTGAACACTGCTAACTACTTTTTACTGACTTACCAAAGCACTAAATTGTTTTTGTAACCTCATTGAGCTTTCAACTTCATAGGCAGGTGTATCCAATCATGAGAAAAGGTATTTAAGGTGGCCACTTGCAAGTTGTTCTCCTATTTGAATCTCCTATGAAGAGTGGCATCATGGGCTCCTCAAAACAACTCTCAAATGATCTGAAAACAAAGATTATTCAACATAGTTGTTCAGGTGAAGGATTCAAAAAGTTGTCTCAGAGATTTAAACTGTCAGTTTCCACTGTGAGGAACATAGTAAGGAAATAGAAGAACACAGGTACAGTTCTTGTTAAGCCCAGAAGTGGCAGGCCAAGAAAAATATCAGAAAGGCAGAGAAGAAGAATGGTGAGAACAGTCAAGGACAATCCACGGACCACCTCCAAAGACCTGCAGCATCATCTTGCTGCAGATGGTGTCAATGTGCATCGGTCAACAATACAGCGCACTTTGCACAAGGAGAAGCTGTATGGGAGAGTGATGCGAAAGAAGCCATTTCTGCAAGCACGCCACAAACAGAGTCACCTGAGGTATGCAAAAGCACATTTGGACAAGCCAGTTACATTTTGGAAGAAGGTCCTGTGGACTGATGAAACAAAGATTGAGTTGTTTGGTCATACAAAAAGGCGTTATGCATGGAGGCAAAAAAACACGGCATTCCAAGAAAAGCACTTGCTACCCACAGTAAAATTTGGTGGAGATTCCATCATGCTTTGGTGCTGTGTGGCCAATGCTGGCACCGGGAATCTTGTTAAAGTTTAGGGTCGCATGGATTCAACTCAGTATCAGCAGATTCTTGACAATAATGTGCAAGAATCAGTGACGAAGTTACACAGGGGATGGATATGTCAGCAAGACAATGATCCAAAACACCGCTCCAAATCTACTCAGGCATTCATGCAGAGGAACAATTACAATGTTCTGGAATGGCCATCCCAGTCCCCAGACCTGAATATCATTGAACATCTGTGGGATGATTTGAAGCGTGATGTCCATGCTCGGCGACCATCAAACTTAACTGAACTGGAATTGTTTTGTAAACAGGAATGGTCAAATATACCTTCATCCAGGATCCAGGAACTCATTAAAAGCTACAGAAAGCGACTAGAGGCTGTGATTTTTGCAAAAGGAGGATCTACAAAATATTAATGTCACTTTTTTGTTGAAGTGCCCATACTTATGTACCGGTCAAATTTTGTTTAAATGTGGATTGCACATTTTCTGTTAGTACAATAAACCTCATTTCAATCCAGAAATATTACTGAGTCCATAATTTATTAGATATATGAAACCCAAATTGTTATAAAGAAAAAAAGGTTAACATTAATAGGGGTGCCCAAACTTTTTCATATGACTGTATGTGTGGTAGAAAATGAACACTGCACATAACCCTGAAAACACCATCCACACAGTCGAACATGGTGGTGCCATCATGCTGTAAGGATGCTTTTCTTCAGCAGGGACAGGGAAGATGGTCAGAATTAATAGAAAGATGGAAGGACCTAAATACAGAGCAATCCTTGTTAGACCCTACAAGAGACTTCAGAATGAAGCATAGGTTCACCTTGCAGCAAGACTAAATATACTGCCAGAGCTACAATGGAATGGTTTAGATCAAAGCATATTCACGAGTTTGAATGGCCCAGTCACAGTCCAGACCTAAATCCCATTGATAATCTGAGCCAACACTTGAAAATTACTTCTCACAGATGCTTTCCGTCCAATCTCACTGAGCTAGAGCTATTTAGCAAAGAAGAATGGGCAAAAATTTCATCTTGTAGATGTGCAAAGCTGGTAGAGACATACCTGAAAAGTCTTTCATCAGTAATTGCATCGAAAGATGGTCCTACTAAGTATTGAATTAAGGAGGCTGAATACAAATACACGTCATAATTTTCAGATTTCTATTTTTAAAAAATTTAGAGAACCACGTATCATTTCCTTAACACTCCACAAATATTTGCTACTTTGTGTAGGTATATTACATAAAATCCCAATAAAATACATTTAACTTTCTTTGTAGGTGTAACAAAAAAAATTTGGAAACGTTCATTGGATAAGAATCCTTTTTAAGCCACTGTATCTAAGAAAAACAACAAAATAATAAGTTACCTAGCCTCCATATTATAAAGATGGCTACATGACGTTCAGTTACCGCCTTTGTATTTTGTAGCTCTCACAATTTTAATAGTCTCTGAAGAGCACAACATCTTAGCGCCACAAGGCCCTATTCTATTTTGAAAAGGATGTTCCCATTTATCTGAGTGACACGGAAAGGATGTTTGAAATTGAAAATAACATTTACATGCTCTGTGTGCCAGACAAAATGATACAGACATCCTTCCTACACTGTCATATAATGCTGACTTCTGCCTTCTCTGCTCGCAAGAGACATGTCATCAGATTCGCTTAAAAGGGTAAGAGTGCAGAGTGATGGGCATAGTGAGAGACAATGGTACAATTTGATGAAACACAGAACACAGGAAACATTTTCTTAATTTTCCTTATGTAGTTTGAACAAACCGATGATAGTAAACACTAATTACTTCTTGTAATTTACTTTTTCATGTATTGGAAATACTTTATTACCAGGGAAGATTTAGATGTAACTCATATCTCTATATATTGTGATTTGTAGCTATCATTGTAAGTCTGCCTGTTATTATAATGAGATGATTACTGGGTTATCTCAAACAGAAAAGGAAATTACGAGACCCAGTATATACTGTATATACATACATACATACACACTAGAGAACAATTAGAGAACAACGTGTGATCCCTTGATTTTTTCAGAAATAATGTAATAATGTACATTGATCAACATTAGTGATGAGCGAGTACTAAAAAGCTCGGGTGCTCGAAGCTCGGGCCGAGCCTCCCAAGATACTCGTGTACTCGGCCCGAGCACCGAGCCCAATGTTATCCTATGGGAGACCCGAGTATTTTTGTGAAATGACCCCCCGGCAGCATGTAGAAACCCTAAAAATGTCACAAAAGTCTCAGAAGAGTGATCAAATGACATGGCATCAGCATGGGGAAGACCCCTTGAAGCATTTATCACTCAAAAGTCACAGATGTGAACAATTTTGTCCGAGTTTTACGCCATTTTTACGGACTCACCAGAAAACCTTCCAAAATGACACCAAAATGAATTTTCATGGCGGAAATGTTAAGGGCACTCCGATGTCCAAAACGCACGTTTTGTGCTTTTTACTAGCGATGTCGGTCATTTTTTTTTTTTATTCTATCTCCCTCAGTCCGTCGGTCTGTCTCTCTCTGTCTTGTCTGTCCCCCTCTCACAGTCTGTCGGTCAGTTCCCCCCCTCTCTCTTACTTACCGTTCCCCGATCACTGCCGCGGCGCTGCACAGCTGTTCAAACTCCGGTGGCTTTTCCTCTTTTGAAAAAGCCGGCCGCTCATTAATCAATCTCCTATTCCCTGCTTTCCTGCTTTTCGGCGCCTATGATTGGTTGCAGTGAGACACGCTCCCACACTGAGTGACAGCTGTCTCACTGCAACCAATCACAGCAGCCGGTGTGTGTATACTGTGCAGTGAAATAAATAATTAAATAATTAAAAAAAACGGCGTGCGGTCCCCCCAATTTTAATACCAGCCAGATAAAGCCATACGGCTGAAGGCTGGTATTCTCAGGATGGGGAGCTCCACGTTATGGGGAGCCCCCCACCCTAACAATATCAGTCAGCAGCCGCCCAGAATTGCCGCATACATTAGATGCGACAGTTCTGGGGCTGTACCCGGCTCTTCCCGATTTACCCTGGTGCGTTGGCAAATCGGGGTAATAAGGAGTTAATGGCAGCCCATAGCTGCCACTAAATCCTAGATTAATCATGTCAGGTGTCTCCCCGAGATTCCTTCCATGATTAATCTGTAAATTACAGTTAAAAAACACACACCCGAAAAATCCTTTATTAGAAATAAAAAACACTAACAAAGTCCCTCATTACCAATTTATTAACCCCGACAAACCCTCCATGTCCGGCGTACTCCACAGTCCTCCAGCGTCGCGTCCAGCTCTGCTGCATGGAAGTGACAGGAGCTGCAGAATACACCGCCGCTCCGGTCACCTCCACGCAGCTAATGAGATGAGTATAGCGATCAGCTGAGCTGTCACTGAGGTTACCTGGATCCAGCGGTGGATGCAGCGGTGGCCGCGGGTAACCTCAGTGACAGCTCAGCTGATCGCGCTACTCACCGCCGCTCCGGTCAGCTCCATGCACCAACTGAGGTGAGTATAGCGATCAGCTGCTGTCACTGAGGTTAATCGCGGCCACCGCTGGATCCAGCGGTGGCCGGGAGTTACCTGACTGACAGCAGCTGATCGCGCTATTCCCTTCATTAGCTGCGTGGAGGTGACCGGCGGCTTTTACTATTTTGAAAAAGCCGGCCGCTCATTAAACAATCTCCTATTCCCTGCTTTCCCCGCCCACCGGTGCCTATGATTGGTTGCAGTGAGACACGCCCCCACGCTGAGTGACAGGTGTCACACTGCACCCAATCACAGCAGCCGGTGGGCGTGTCTATACTGTGCAGTAAAATAAATTAATAAATAATTAAAAAAAAACGGCGTGCGGTCCCCCCCCATTTTAATGCCAGCCAGATAAAGCCATACGGCTGAAGGCTGGTATTCTCAGGATGGGGAGCTCCACGTTATGGGGAGCCCCCCAGCCTAACAATATCAGTCAGCAGCCGCCCAGAATTGCCGCATACATTATATGCGACAGTTCTGGGGCTGTACCCGGCTCTTCCCGATTTGCCCTGGTGCTTTGGCAAATCGGGGTAATAAGGAGTTAATGGCAGCCCATAGCTGCCACTAAATCCTAGATTAATCATGTCAGGCGTCTATGAGACACCCTCCATGATTAATCTGTAAATTACAGTAAATAAACACACACACCCGAAAAATCCTTTATTAGAAATAAAAAACACACACATATACCCTGGTTCACCATTTTAATCAGCCCCAAAAAGCCCTCCTTGTCCGGCGTAATCCAGGATGCTCCAGCGTCGCATCCTGCGCTGCTGCATAGAGGTGACCGGAGCTGCAGAAGACACCGCCGCTCCGGTCACTTCCACGCAGCAAATGAGGTGAGTAGCGCGATCAGCTGAGCTGTCACTGAGGTTACCCGCCGTCACTGGATCCAATGACAGCGAGTAACCTCAGTGACAGCTCAGCTGATCGCACGGCTGTCTTCATTAGCTGCGTGGAGGTGACCGGAGCGGCGGTGTCTTCTGCAGCTCCTGTCACTTCCATGCAGCAGAGCTGGACGCGACGCTGGAGGACTGTGGATTACGCCGGACATGGAGGGTTTGTCGGGGTTAATAAATTGGTAATGAGGGACTTTGTTAGTGTTTTTTATTTCTAATAAAGGATTTTTCGGGTGTGTGTGTTTTTTAACTGTAATTTACAGATTAATCATGGAAGGAATCTCGGGGAGACGCCTGACATGATTAATCTAGGATTTAGTGGCAGCTATGGGCTGCCATTAACTCCTTATTACCCCGATTTGCCAACGCACTAGGGTAAATCGGGAAGAGCCGGGTACAGCCCCAGAACTGTCGCATATAATGTATGCGGCAATTCTGGGCAGCTGCTGACTGATATTGTTAGGGTGGGGGGCTCCCCATAACGTGGAGCTCCCCATCCTGAGAATACCAGCCTTCAGCTGTATGGCTTTATCTGGCTGGTATTAAAATTGGGGGGACCGCACGCCGTTTTTTTTAATTATTTATTTATTTATTTTACTGCACAGTATAGACACGCCCACCGGCTGCTGTGATTGGGTGCAGTGTGACACCTGTCACTCAGCGTGGGGGCGTGTCTCACTGCAACCAATCATAGGCGCCTGTGGGCGTGGAAAGCAGGGAATATGAGATGGCTGTGTACAGAGCACAGCGCGCCGGCCGGTATAAAGGCTCGGTCACGCTGTGCAGGCCGGCCAATCACTGCAATTCCACAACTAACAGGGCTGTGGCATTGCAGTGGTCTGCCAGCCAATCCCTGCATGAGGGCTGGCTCTCAAAAGAGCGCCAACATGCAGGAATGAAGACCACGAGTAAAGCACGAGTATTGCAAAATTACTCGGTACCCGCCGAGTAGCCCGAGTACAGTGATACTCGTGCGAGTACCGAGTAGTAACAAGCATACTCGCTCATCACTAATCAACATTTTAAGGTTTTTTTGTAAGGGGTACACCATGCCAGTAGAACAGTGCTTTACAAAAGATCCAAAATTTATTAACATTAAACCATTATTTTGATCAAAACATGATGATCATAATTAAAGAACAGCAGTGACTGTATCTCAGAGATAGATTATAACCACCGTATTTTTCGCTTTGTAAGATGCACTTTTTTTCCCCCAGAACGGGGGGGGGTAAAATAGGGGTGCATCTTACAAAATGGATATGGCTTACCGGGGTGGCGGTGGTCTAGCGGGGTCATAGGAGACAGGCTCACAGGACGTGCTCGAGGATTGTCTTGGCCAGAGGCAATGAATCACGGGTGGGCTGTGAGCAGAGGTGGGATTCAAATTTTTAACAACAGGTTCTCTGTAAACCCCGCCCATTTGAAAACCACGCCCATTCTGTAACCACACCAATTTTGTTAGCCACACCCATTTACACGCACTTTCCTCAACCAAAAAATACGTAATAAGTAATTTAAAGTAAAATCTCTTTCCCCTTCTTCCCCTCCTATACCTTCACTCCCCTGTCCAGTACCAGTTGTTTCCGTCAATGTCAGTCATATTGTAATAAACGGTTTTTCTACAATTTTTAAAATTATTACTAATGGAGCCCTGCTAAAATTGGAGCGGACGACCTTCCCCATACAGATCCCATCTCATGTGGCTCCTTTGCCCCTACAAATCCCATCCCATTATGTCCCCTTTCCCATGCAGATCCCATACCATTATGGCCTCTTTCCCCTTACAGATCCCATCCCATTATGGCCTCTTTCCCCCTACAGATCCCATCCCATGTGGCTCCTTTCCTCCTACAAATCCCATTATGGCCTCTTTCCCCTGCAGATCCCATCATGACTTCTTTTCCCAGCAGATCTTATCCCATGTGCTTCTTTTCCCCTGCAGATCATGTCCCACATGGCTTCTTTTCCCATATAGTTCCCATCTTATGTGGCTCCTTTTCCCATATAGCTCCCATCTTATGCAGCCTCCTCTCCCCATATAGCTCCCATCTTATGCGGCCTCCTCTCCCCATATAGTTCCCATCTTAGGTGGCCTCTTATGTGGCCTCCTCTCCCCATATAGTTCCCATCTATGCAGCCTCCTCTCCCCATATAGTTCCCATCTATGCCGCCTCCTCTCCCCATATAGCTCCCATGTTATGTGGCCTCCTCTCCCCATATAGCTCCCATATTATCTGGCCTCCGTACCCCATATAGCTCCCATCTATGCAGCCTCCTCTCCCCATATAGCTCCCATATTATGTGGCCTCCTGTCCCCATATAGCTCCCATATTATGTGGCCTCCTGTCCCCATATAGTTCCCATCTTATGTGGCCTCCTCTCCCCATATAGCTTCCATCTTATGTGGCCTCCTCTCCCCATATAGCTCCCATCTTATGTGGCCTCATCTCCCCATATAGCTTCCATCTTATGTGGCCTCCTCTCCCCATATAGTTCCCATCTTTATGCGGCCCCTCTTCCCGCATCTTCGGCTCACTGAGTGCTTACCTGCTCCAAGCACCGGCGGCCTCTCCTGTATCTCCAGTCCTTCGTAGCACTCTCTAAGCACTCTATTGCTGACAGACCGCAGGAGGAGGAGCTACCTCCTCACACTGCCGTGACCTCTGCAGCGTCAGCGCGTCGCTGCACGCCGGGTCAGGGAGCAGACAGGCTCCACTGAACCCGCAAGTGCGGCGCGGAGGTACGGAGGTTCATTTCATCTTAAAGACACTAACACAAGTGAATACAGGGAACTGGATTGCTGGAACCATTTCTTGCCGGTTCAAGGGTTGCGCAGATTGATGGGATGGACTTCAAGAAAATGGCCGCAGAGTCCTATCTGCGCACGCGCCGCCTCCGCGGACATATTCTTGAAGTCTATCTTGTCAACCACAGGCAATTCAATGAAGCCGGCAGTCAGCTCAATGCACCTGCCGCCGAGACACCTCCGCAGACCACCCACCCGCCGATCAATGGCGGCCGCCGTGACACCCGGAGCGCATCTTGTAACTCTATCTCCTACAACCCTGCTCCACCACACTGTCGCCCTAGTAAGCCATACCCGGGGGATTCAAATGCACCCGCCGCTATACCCCCTCCTCCGAGCAGCAGCATCGCCTACACGGCCTCCTTTGACCTTCCTGAGACACTCCACCACTGCCGCTTATCCCTGGTGAGCATTAGGATTAAGACGTACTAGGATTATAAGAGAGACCCTCTTTAACATTAAAAATTATTTTTTCTTATTTTCCTCCTCTAAATTTGGGGTACATCTTATAATCCGGTGCATCTTACAAAATGAAAAATACGGTAAATTTTCTGAAGGTAACAACAGTCACCAATCAGTAGAAAGTGTACAGGCAATTGCTTTGAATGACTTCAGCACATCTGTGGCCACAGAACATCATTAGTAGAGTTGAGCGCGGTTCGTGGTTCGTGGTTCTCCAGTTCGCGGCTCGAGTGATTTTGGGGCATGTTCTAGATCGAACTAGAACTCGAGCTTTTTGCAAAAGCTCGGTAGTTCTAGAAACGTTCGAGAACGGTTCTAGCAGCCAAAAAACAGCTAAATCATAGCTTGGTTTCTGCTGTAATAGTGTAAGTCACTCTGTGAATCAAACTATTATCACATTTCAGTGTATAGTGTGCGTGAACAGCGCCTTCAGATCACTGCTGTTTCTATAATGGCGATCGCCATTTTTTTTTTTTTTTTTTCTTGTCTTCCTTCCCTAAGCGCGCGCGTCTTGTGGGGCGGGCCAGCATGTCAGCCAATCCCAGACACACACACAGCTAAGTGGACTTTGAGCCAGAGAAGCAACGGCATGTGTGGTAGGATCTGCATGTCACATGTCCCTGCATTATAAAACCGGACATTTTCTTCACGGACGCCATTATCTGCCTTCTGCGTCTTTGGTGTCAGACATCACTGTCGCAGCTCCGTCTTCCTGAGTCCTATAGCCGATACAGCTGTATGCGCTGCATACACAGCGTTAGACAGCTTAGGGAGAGCACTTTATAGCAGTCCTTTTAAGGGCTCCAACCGGCAGGGTCAGAGAGCCATAGGTGACAGGTCCTGCAAACAGCAACAGCGTCTGTGTAGCCCAGGTCAGGGATTTCCTACCTGCATTTCACCATTAGGAGGGAATAGAAAGGCAGGCTTCCATTCCTCTACCCAGAGCACCACAATCCTGCCACTGTACCCTCTTGTCCTCTGCACACTCCAACTGATAACTAAGCCATTATACTAGCAAACACTCAGTGTACCTAGTGGCATCCTATACGTGGCTATTGGACTTTGCTATAGTCCCACTAGTGCAAAGACATTTGCAGAGCGCGTCTGCCTGCATTGCACACTACAACTCATTCTAACCAAGCCATTATACTAGCAAACACTCAGTGTACCTAGTGGCATCCTATACGTGGCTATTGGACTTTGCTATAGTCCCACTAGTGCAAAGACATTTGCAGAGCGCGTCTGCCTGCATTGCACACTACAACTCATTCTAACCAAGCCATTATACTAGCAAACACTCAGTGTACCTAGTGGCATCCTATACGTGGCTATTGGACTTTGCTATAGTCCCACTAGTGCAAAGACATTTGCAGAGCGCGTCTGCCTGCATTGCACACTCCAACTCATTAAAACCAAGCCATTATACTAGCAAACACTCAGTGTACCTAGTGGCATCCTATACGTGGCTATTGGACTTTGCTATAGTCCCACTAGTGCAAAGACATTTGCATAGCGCGTCTGCCGGCATTGCACACTCAAACTCATTTTAACTAAGCCATTATACTAGCAAACACTCAGTGTACCTAGTGGCATCCTATACGTGGCTATTGGACTTTGCTATAGTCCCACTAGTGCAAAGACATTAGCAGAGCACATCTGCCTGCATTGCACACTACAACTCATTCTAACCAAGCCATTATACTAGCAAACACTCAGTGTACCTAGTGGCATCCTATACGTGGCTATTGGACTTTGCTATAGTCCCACTAGTGCAAAGACATTTGCATAGCGCGTCTGCCTGCATTGCACACTCAAACTCATTTTAACTAAGCCATTATACTAGCAAACACTCAGTGTACCTAGTGGCATCCTATACGTGGCTATTGGACTTTGCTATAGTCCCACTAGTGCAAAGACATTAGCAGAGCACATCTGCCTGCATTGCACACTACAACTCATTCTAACCAAGCCATTATACTAGCAAACACTCAGTGTACCTAGTGGCATCCTATACGTGGCTATTGGACTTTGCTATAGTCCCACTAGTGCAAAGACATTTGCAGAGCGCGTCTGCCTGCATTGCACACTCCAACTCATTAAAACCAAGCCATTATACTAGCAAACACTCAGTGTACCTAGTGGCATCCTATACGTGGCTATTGGACTTTGCTATAGTCCCACTAGTGCAAAGACATTTGCATAGCGCGTCTGCCTGCATTGCACACTCAAACTCATTTTAACTAAGCCATTATACTAGCAAACACTCAGTGTACCTAGTGGCATCCTATACGTGGCTATTGGACTTTGCTATAGTCCCACTAGTGCAAAGATATTAGCAGAGCACATCTGCCTGCATTGCACACTCCAACTTTTTTAAACTAAGCAATTTTACTAGCAAACACTCAGTGTACCTAGTGGCATCCTAAACGTGGCTATTGGACTTTGCTATAGTCCCACTAGTGCAAAGACATTTGCAGAGCACGTCTGCCTGCATTGCACACTACAACTCATTGTTACTAAGCCATTATACTAGCAAACACTCAGTGTACCTAGTTGTATCCTAAACGTGGCTATTGTACTTTTGTCTATTCACAGTATTGGAACGATATTTGCAGCACGTCTGCCTGCATTGCACACTCTAACTTTTTTAAACTCAGCCATTTATAGTAGCAAACACTCAGTGTACCTAGTTGTATCCTAAACGTGGCTATTGTACTTTTGTCAATTCACAGTATTGGAACGTTATTTGCAGCACGTCTGCCTGCATTGCACACTCAAACTTTTTTAAACTCAGCCATTTATAGTAGCAAACACTCAGTGTACCTAGTTGTATCCTAAACGTGGCTATTGTACTTTTGTCTATTCACAGTATTGGAACGATATTTGCAGCACGTCTGCCTGCATTGCACACTCTAACTTTTTTAAACTCAGCCATTATACTAGCAAACACTCAGTGTACCTAGTGGCATCCTATACGTGGCTATTGGACTTTGCTATAGTCCCACTAGTGCAAAGACATTAGCAGAGCACATCTGCCTGCATTGCACACTACAACTCATTCTAACCAAGCCATTATACTAGCAAACACTCAGTGTACCTAGTGGCATCCTATACGTGGCTATTGGACTTTGCTATAGTCCCACTAGTGCAAAGACATTTGCAGAGCGCGTCTGCCTGCATTGCACACTCCAACTCATTAAAACCAAGCCATTATACTAGCAAACACTCAGTGTACCTAGTGGCATCCTATACGTGGCTATTGGACTTTGCTATAGTCCCACTAGTGCAAAGACATTTGCATAGCGCGTCTGCCTGCATTGCACACTCAAACTCATTTTAACTAAGCCATTATACTAGCAAACACTCAGTGTACCTAGTGGCATCCTATACGTGGCTATTGGACTTTGCTATAGTCCCACTAGTGCAAAGATATTAGCAGAGCACATCTGCCTGCATTGCACACTCCAACTTTTTTAAACTAAGCAATTTTACTAGCAAACACTCAGTGTACCTAGTGGCATCCTAAACGTGGCTATTGGACTTTGCTATAGTCCCACTAGTGCAAAGACATTTGCAGAGCACGTCTGCCTGCATTGCACACTACAACTCATTGTTACTAAGCCATTATACTAGCAAACACTCAGTGTACCTAGTTGTATCCTAAACGTGGCTATTGTACTTTTGTCTATTCACAGTATTGGAACGATATTTGCAGCACGTCTGCCTGCATTGCACACTCTAACTTTTTTAAACTCAGCCATTTATAGTAGCAAACACTCAGTGTACCTAGTTGTATCCTAAACGTGGCTATTGTACTTTTGTCTATTCACAGTATTGGAACGATATTTGCAGCACGTCTGCCTGCATTGCACACTCTAACTTTTTTAAACTCAGCCATTATACTAGCAAACACTCAGTGTACCTAGTTGTATCCTAAACGTGGCTATTGTACTTTTGTCAATTCACAGTATTGGAACGTTATTTGCAGCACGTCTGCCTGCATTGCACACTCAAACTTTTTTAAACTCAGCCATTTATAGTAGCAAACACTCAGTGTACCTAGTTGTATCCTAAACGTGGCTATTGTACTTTTGTCAATTCACAGTATTGGAACGTTATTTGCAGCACGTCTGCCTGCATTGCACACTCAAACTTTTTTAAACTCAGCCATTTATAGTAGCAAACACTCAGTGTACCTAGTTGTATCCTAAACGTGGCTATTGTACTTTTGTCTATTCACAGTATTGGAACGTTATTTGCAGCACGTCTGCCTGCATTGCACACTCTAACTTTTTTAAACTCAGCCATTATACTAGCAAACACTCAGTGTACCTAGTTGTATCCTAAACGTGGCTATTTTACTTTTGTCTATTCACAGTATTGGAACGATATTTGCAGCACGTCTGCCTGCATTGCACACTCTAACTTTTTTAAACTCAGCCATTATACTAGCAAACACTCACTGTACCTAGTTGTATCCTAAACGTGGCTATTGTACTTTTGTCAATTCACAGTATTGGAACGTTATTTGCAGCACGTCTGCCTGCATTGCACACTCAAACTTTTTTAAACTCAGCCATTATACTAGCAAACACTCACTGTACCTAGTTGTATCCTAAACGTGGCTATTGTACTTTTGTCAATTCACAGTATTGGAACGTTATTTGCAGCACGTCTGCCTGCATTGCACACTCAAACTTTTTTAAACTCAGCCATTATACTAGCAAACACTCACTGTACCTAGTTGTATCCTAAACGTGGCTATTGTACTTTTGTCAATTCACAGTATTGGAACGTTATTTGCAGCACGTCTGCCTGCATTGCACACTCAAACTTTTTTAAACTCAGCCATTTATAGTAGCAAACACTCAGTGTACCTAGTTGTATCCTAAACGTGGCTATTGTACTTTTGTCAATTCACAGTATTGGAACGTTATTTGCAGCACGTCTGCCTGCATTGCACACTCTAACTTTTTTAAACTCAGCCATTATACTAGCAAACACTCAGTGTACCTAGTTGTATCCTAAACGTGGCTATTTTACTTTTGTCTATTCACAGTATTGGAACGATATTTGCAGCACGTCTGCCTGCATTGCACACTCTAACTTTTTTAAACTCAGCCATTATACTAGCAAACACTCACTGTACCTAGTTGTATCCTAAACGTGGCTATTGTACTTTTGTCAATTCACAGTATTGGAACGTTATTTGCAGCACGTCTGCCTGCATTGCACACTCAAACTTTTTTAAACTCAGCCATTTATAGTAGCAAACACTCAGTGTACCTAGTTGTATCCTAAACGTGGCTATTGTACTTTTGTCAATTCACAGTATTGGAACGTTATTTGCAGCACGTCTGCCTGCATTGCACACTCAAACTTTTTTAAACTCAGCCATTTATAGTAGCAAACACTCAGTGTACCTAGTTGTATCCTAAACGTGGCTATTGTACTTTTGTCTATTCACAGTATTGGAACGTTATTTGCAGCACGTCTGCCTGCATTGCACACTCTAACTTTTTTAAACTCAGCCATTATACTAGCAAACACTCACTGTACCTAGTTGTATCCTAAACGTGGCTATTGTACTTTTGTCAATTCACAGTATTGGAACGTTATTTGCAGCACGTCTGCCTGCATTGCACACTCAAACTTTTTTAAACTCAGCCATTATACTAGCAAACACTCACTGTACCTAGTTGTATCCTAAACGTGGCTATTGTACTTTTGTCAATTCACAGTATTGGAACGTTATTTGCAGCACGTCTGCCTGCATTGCACACTCAAACTTTTTTAAACTCAGCCATTATACTAGCAAACACTCACTGTACCTAGTTGTATCCTAAACGTGGCTATTGTACTTTTGTCAATTCACAGTATTGGAACGTTATTTGCAGCACGTCTGCCTGCATTGCACACTCAAACTTTTTTAAACTCAGCCATTATACTAGCAAACACTCACTGTACCTAGTTGTATCCTAAACGTGGCTATTGTACTTTTGTCAATTCACAGTATTGGAACGTTATTTGCAGCACGTCTGCCTGCATTGCACACTCAAACTTTTTTAAACTCAGCCATTTATAGTAGCAAACACTCAGTGTACCTAGTTGTATCCTAAACGTGGCTATTGTACTTTTGTCTATTCACAGTATTGGAACGTTATTTGCAGCACGTCTGCCTGCATTGCACACTCAAACTTTTTTAAACTCAGCCATTATACTAGCAAACACTCACTGTACCTAGTTGTATCCTAAACGTGGCTATTGTACTTTTGTCAATTCACAGTATTGGAACGATATTTGCAGGACATCTGCCTGCATTGCACACTCAAACTTTTTTAAACTCAGCCATTATACTAGCAAACACTCACTGTACCTAGTTGTATCCTAAACGTGGCTATTGTACTTTTGTCTATTCACACTACTGCAAATCTATGTGCAGCACCTCTGCATGACAACCTCGTGCTCTGTTTTTAATAAGCTATAATGATAGCACAAAATACTGCCATTTTGTGGCATCATAGAACTGGCTGTTGTATTCCATTAGTGCCCCACTGGTGACAAGCTATTTCTAGCACCTCTACATCACACCCTCATGCACATTTAGCTACGCTAATGTTATAGCAAACTCATGGAATTCATTGCTGCATTTCATAATTCGGAGGGATAGAAAGTCAGGCTTCCTTTAGCTTTTCCTTCTGTTCATAGACAGCATCTCCAAGACAAATTTCCCCTCCACGTCTAAGTGTGGAGAGGCAGCTAGTGCGCATGCGTGTGCCGATGTACCCCAGCTGCAGCATAATTACAGTGTTTCGCCTAGTGAGTATGCTCAGCCTGACTGTGCCATTCCTGACGCTAAGTCTTCATTTCGGGATACAGCGCATGCTCCCACACTAAGTGTGAAAAGCCTCTTTGCACAGGTGCTTGCATTCTGTGCCGGGTCTAAGTCCTGTTTTGTGCCTAGACACCATGCTAAAGCTGATAGTCTTTTTTCAGAGACTGTATTTCATGCTACTGAGCATGCTCAGGCACTTCCTGCATCAGAGACTAGGTCCGGTAATGAACTCTTTGGCCCTGGCCCTGATGTGGGGGTCCCATATAGACCACAGGGCATCAGGTGTCCTCCCAAATGGCTTGCAGAGGCCCACACCTATGACTTGTCACCGCATTATTGATGGTCAGACGATGACTGGTGAGGTGTTTGGGTCATGGCAGCCATGAGGTCATCATTGAAGTTGCGTTTCCAAATAGGACGCTAGTTATGCCACTCATGACGTGTCACTCTGCTTTTGTCTCCAGGAGGTGCATTGTGGTTCACCCTGGTTTGGGGCGGACCCAGGTTATAAAAGGGGCTGGAGCCAACAAGGAGGTGCGCAGTCTTCTATTATGCTCCGAAAGAGCACACCTCCATGTGTTGAACCCATTGCGGCTTTAGGCCAGAGGTAGGCAGGGATAGGGTGGTGGATGCAGGCCACCACCACAGTTGGTAACGCAGAACGGTTAAGACCAGCTCCTGTCCTAACAGTCCTGCTTGTGCAGCCCAGTGGCATTAACAGGCCTGCTGCTGCTGATGCGCCTGCTGTCCACAGGTGTGGCCCCTACGCACACGGTCAGCGTACTCAATGGCCCCTGTGTTGTTAACAGGGAGTTCCTGGGCTGGGTGGGCATGTGGACCCTGTGACGCTAACAGGGCTCACAGTCTCCAGATCCGAATGGCGTCTAACTCGGTTCAGGCTACTATTAGTTTCATAGCCACACAGCTCTGTATCCTCCACCAAACCTTCAAGTTGCCAACCTCTCCTTTTCCAACTGGGAGCACGGTGGACACTGACTGCTGAAGGTGATATATACCTTTCTCTTTCTTTTCTTATTAATTTTTGTTATATAGCGGTCACAGATTATATACCACTTTATCCAAATCTGCCAGTCCCACTGTAACAGATGTTGTTTCTTCAGCAAATGTTACAGTTGTTTAACCACCAAATCCACGGACCAAAATTTTTTTCCCCTTTCCAACACACCTGTTCCCCTTTCCAACAGCATCTGTCCTTTTTCAACTCATTTTGGGATATGACCAAAAGTGCAACTGTGCAGGGACACCGTACTCAACGCCATCTCAGCACAGCAGCCATCCCTCGGTCCCTCCGATGTGGACAAGTAAAAGACCATTTCCTCCTATCCATGACAAAGTGTTGAGATTCACTCTGTGCAGCACTGGTGTTTAGTGGAAAAGTAGATCTAAGATTGCGTACCACATTCTGCAGATACTCCTGTATACGTGCGTCTATTTCTATGGCAGGAATTAGTTCGCCAAATTTTGTCTTGTACCGGGGATCTAACAGTGTGGCAACCCAGTATTCAGGATTACTTCAAATTCATACAATCCGAGGGTCATGTAGGTAGTGCAGCAAGAAGGCGCTCATGTGTCTTGTGCATCCAGGAGGACCAAGTCCTTGGTGTGTTGGTGGCAGAGAGGTGAGAATCGTGCATCCTTCCTCTGCCCTCTCCCCCCAACCTCGCACAACCGAAATGTGAGCAAGCTCTCACTCATCTGCTGAGTCTTCCATGCCCATCGCCAGTTCGTCCTCCATTTCTTCATGGGCTCCTGCACTTTCATCAACACTTTTTGCTGATACTATGCGCCCTTGTTAATCCCTCTCCCTCACCATGACTGCCGCATAGGTGCCGCTGACCATCTGGACCTCGTAGATCTTGTTATCCCTTCCGCATATGACTCCTCCTGTACTTCCTCCCCTTCCTCTTGTCCCAACACCTGACTCCGAATAATAATTACAGTGTGCTCCATCATGTAGATGACCAGAATTGTCACGCTGAGAATGACATTGCCAGTGCTAAACATCTTCGTCGACATTTCAAAACTGTGTAGCAGGGTGCATAGGTCCTTGATCTGACACCACTCCAGCAGCGTGATCTGCACCACCTCTGGATCAACTTATCCCAGGCTATATGTCTTACCGTATTTCAGCAGGGCTCTGCGGTGCTGCCACACACGCTGCAACATGTGCAGATTCCAATTCCTGCGTGTCGGAACATCGCATTTCCGGCGTTTAACTGCCAGACCCTAAGACTTCCGGAGTGATGAAAGTTGTTGAGCTGCTGTGTGCGCACGATGGAAGTGAGCACATAGCGAGCGTGCCCGCTGCACAAGGCCATGTAGGCCGTGATGGTGTTTTAAAAATTGCTGGAGAATTCGGATCAACACGTGAGCCATAAAAGGCACGTGTGTCACATTGCCCTGAGGATGGCCCGCAGCCAGGTTTGCATCATTGCCGCACACGGCTGTTAAGTCACCAACGGAGTCCGCTCCGTCAATTTGTACTCCGGTCGCCAGGTGACAACGTGTTCCTTTCATGAATAGTGCTGATGATGGGAGAGTAGTCGATGCCAGCGGCGCAGGTGGACGCAGGTTATGCTCACCCACTGGGCTGCATTACCTTGACAGATGCAGAATCTCTGGCTGAATGTAGCTGGTGGGTATCTCACAGATGAAATACCATCATTCAGCTACAACCAATGGGAAGACACCACACCCTTTTTTATGCCCATCCTGTCTGCAGACCACTGCCAGACATAGCTATGAACCTCTGGTTAATTTTACCCCCAGTTCAGTTTTATGATTTTGTGTGCTTGTTACCTGACTACTTTTCCTGCTTGCTGTTTATGTACCTTGTTGGCCGATACGCATTTCACCTCTGCTTGTTTTCTGATTAAGTCCTGGCCGTCCCATTCTGTTCCTGTTCCTCAATTAATGTTTTGACCCTGCCTGACTACTATTCTCTGTAATAGCGGTGTGACTCACATTTCCCATACATTTCAAAGTAAAACTTTGACCGCCTGATGGCATTGAGCTCTGCTGCCAGCATAGTAAGGAGGTGTGTGGTAGTCCTTGTGCGCAGTTGCAAGGAAGGGTGGCCTGACCACACAGGGTTTGCGCAAAGGTAGAGGACCCACACGAGGTTGAAGAGGCAGAAGCAGTGTATTAACTTCTACATACAGAACAAGGATTGAAACAACTCGTGGGGACGGCAAGACTTGTACAGCAGACCCTTCTCCATCTCTCACCATAGTTTGCCAGTGCCCAGTCAGTGACATGTAATGACCCTGTCTATGCTTACTGGTCCAAGTATCTGTGTTGAAATGCACCCTGTCGCACACAGATTTTCTCAAGGAAGTGGTGATGTTGTGTGCGACATGCCGGTGTAGCGCGGGCATGCTTTTCTTGGAGAAGCAGTGGTGATTGGGCATCTGGTACTGGGGCACAGCGACAGACATAAGGTCTGTAAAATCCTGTGTGTCCACTACGCGTAAAGGCAGCATTTCGGTAGCCAACAGCTTACAGAGGGATAGAGTCAACCACTTAGCTTTGTCATGGGTCGCAGTAAGTGGCCTTTTATTTGACCACATCTGAGGGACAGAGATCTGGCTGCTGTCTGTAGACGGTGTTGAGTAGGGTGTCCCTGGAAAAATGCAGGTTTGTGAGAAAAGTGCAGGCGGAGACATGATGTTGGCTTCATCTTGCCTTCAGATCTGTTCATCTTGTATCATTTTTAAAAAACACAGCAAGCAAGGGTTACTCCAAGCGGAGTCTCCCTTTTTTTCCAAAAATTGGGCCCCACACAGACACCTTATCAGTGGCAGCACTTGTGCCCTAGTTGCAAACAGGATGTTTTGATTTGCATCAAGCACATTCCAAATCCACAAGCATTTACTCTCCCCAGGATGACACAGGGGTAGTAAATTCCTTCTGGATCCATGACTTGTTCATTTTGATGAACGTCAGTCTGTCCACATTGTCACTGGACAGACGCGTGCGCTTATCTGTCAGCACACACCCAGCAGCACTGAAGACACGTTCAGAGACAACGCTGGCAGCTGGACACGACAAAATCTTCGAGGCGTAACTGGAGAGCTCTTGACATTTTTCTAGATTTGAAGCACAAAAGGAGCAAGGCTCCATTTGCAAAGTCATTGCATCGATGTTCATTTGGAGATACTCCTGTATCATCCTCTCCATCCGTTGACTATGTGTCAGACTTGTTGTCTCTGGTGGCCTTGCAAAGGAGGGTCTAAAAAAATTATGAAAAGATTCCATAAAATTGCTGTTACCAGCACCAGATACGGTCCTACTGGTACGGGTAGACTGTTGAAGATGACGAGGCCGTCCCATGTTTGTCAAGTTACAACTGGGAGAATCACTCCCTTCACCTGCACGGTTGTTTGGTGGAAAAGCCGAGCTAAGATCGAGTAACAGCTTCTGCTGATACTCCTGCATACGTGCGTCCCTTTCTATGGGTGGAATTATGTCACAAAATTTGGACTTGTCCCGGGGATCTAATAGTGTGGCAAGCCAGTAGTCATCATCACTTCTAATTTTGACAATACGAGGGTCATGTTGGAGGTAGTGCAACAAGAAGGCACTCATGTGTCTTGCGCAGCCATGCGCACCAAGTCCACGCTGTGTTTGTGGCATAGAGGTGCTAACCGTTCTTTCTTCCTCTGTCATCTCCCCCCAACCTCTTTCAACTGAAATTTGACCAAGGTCCCCCTCATCTGCTGAGTCTTCCATGTCCATGGACAGTTCGTCCTCCATATCTTCATGTCCTCCTGCACCTTCCTCAACATCTCACCTGCTACCATGCGCCCTTGTTGATCCCTGTCCCCCATGGTCCCATGCCTGCCGCGTTGGTGATGATGAACGTCTGGACCTTGGTGATGTTGTTGTGTCTTGCGCATATGAATCCTCCTGTAGTTCCTCCCCTTCCTGTTGTCCCACCCCCTGACTACGAATAGTGTTTAGCGTGTGCTCCAGCATGTAAATGACTGTAATCGTCATGCTGATAATGGCATTGTCAGCGCTAAACATATTCGTCGCCATGTCGAAACTGTGCAGAAGGGTGCATAGGTCCTTGATCTGAGATCACTCCATCAGGGTGATCTGCCCCACTTCTGCATCTCGTTGGCCCAGGCTATACATCATGACGTATTGCACCAGGGCTCGCCGGTGCTGCCACAGTCGCTGTAACATGTGGAGAGTTGAATTCCAGCGTGTCGCCACATCGCATTTCAGGCGATGAACCGGCAGGCCGAAAGACTTCTGGAGCGATGCAAGTCGCTCAGGTGCGGCGGTTGAACGGCGGAAGTGAGCACTGCAGACAGTTTCCGTGCCCTGGTCAGAAGGCCATCTAGGCCGGGATAGTGTGTTAAAAATTGCTGGACAACAAGGTTAAACACGTGAGCCATACAAGGCACGTGTGTCACCTTGCCCAGGCGAAGGGCCGCACCCAGGTTTGCAGCATTGTCGCACACGGCCTTACCAGGCTGCAGGTTGAGTGGAGACAACCATTTATCAAAATCAGTCTCCAGAGCTGCCCACAACTCAGTCGCTGTGTGACTCCTATTTCAAAGACATGTCAAGCTAAAGACGCCTGATGCCGTTGCGCTCTGCTACCAGCAT